>NW_027526409.1:600000-824750 GCF_048455015.1 Haemaphysalis longicornis | reverse complement strand
GGTGTCCGCGAACAATGAACCAGACCACAGCAGCCGCCATCATGAACGTCGCGAGTTCAACACAGCCGTGCAATATCCATTTAGAGTTTTTTGCGAGTTCTCGCGCCAAACACACCCAGTCTAGTCATGGGCTGGGCATAGTGACCGTAGCGCCAATCAACTATGGGGTCGAATTCCACGGCTGGGTAACGTCGCAGCCAGGAAGTCAGTTGCATTTGATGGTACACCAACCAATTTTAGCAATAAACAATGAACGAACGAAGTCCCCAAGCCACCGTCAAACAATGCTATGGCTGTAGTCCGGGGTGTGGTAGGTCAGAAGGAAGAGTTCACTCTCATCTGAACCAATGGAGAGCCACACGCGCCATGATTATCCCACTGCAGTCGTCTTCGTACGCAGTAAAACACTTTCTATGACAGATGATACTATTTCAACGCCTATAACTCACTCGTCAATGTTCAAACAAGCTCATGACATGGTTAACTGGCACACTTTCTAGTACTAAGCCTGACGTGAGCACGTAAACAAAGTCAGCCAAGTTTGATAGAGTCGGGGGAAGGTCGTGTTTCCTACCCTGCAAGGGACTCCTCCGCTTGCTTTGTCTGGGCTTGTGCAAAAGCTGCAGTGGTGCTGCCCTCAAACATCGAAGAAACACAAGTTTGTGGAAGAAAACAGCACTGAGAAAATATTAGCCACCCCACGCCACTTTTACAAAAGAAGCTGGAGTCAGGCTGGTGTTTTAAAATAAACATCTGTTCTAAGGACGGTCGCACGTGTACGCCACAAGCAGGAGGGAGACTCGGGAGCTCCGCGTCAGCACCAGTTTATTCCAAGAATAGTTCTAGCAAACTCCTCGCGCTCCCCTTTCACGCGCCCTGCCCGCGATGGCGATGTAGCTGCGGATGCCACGCGACCTTGGAGGTTTACCGTACATCTTCCTTCGAAATAAACGAGGGAGGGAGGTTCAAGCCATATACTTCTTCGGTCGAGGGAGGTTCAGGCCGTATACTCCTTCGGTCGAATTACACAGCGTCCACAGCGGCTATGCCTATGCGATGAATCTTGGCACCTTGTTACGGCGTCCTCCCCAATGGTTCTATCTTGTAGTGCAGATCCTTGTGCTTCATAGGTTGACCGATGCTCATCTTGAGGGATAGTCACAAGGTGTGTTTGATTCCAGCGCACAGCTGCCTCTTTTTGTCGACGGTGTACGATCGGGGCTCGGTTGCAGCCTGTACCACAGTACCCTTTTTCTTAAGGTCAACAATCCAGACGTCTTCTCTGTCTCAAATGTCGGGCAGATTCCGCGTGCCGTCTCGTCGCTTTTCGCCGGGGCTCCTTGTCCTCTTGCTGGAACTTTTGGACAGCGCGAAAGTCTGGCAGCTCAGGAACCAGCAGTTTGGGCGCGATGGGGAGCTTAGCATGCAAGCGCCGTCCCATCAGTAGCTGGGCCGGGCTGTAGCCGTTTCGAAGCGGTGTCGTCCTGTCAGTCAGAAGTGTGGCGTAGACGTCACTTGTCTTCGAAGTCGATGCCTTAATGATTTTCACGGCTGATTCTGCCCTTCCATTACCCTGGGGATAGTGAGGACTTGAAGTGAAGTGTTGAAACCCGTACTCACGAGCAAATGTGGCGAATTATGACGTGGAAACCGTGGCGAACTGACGTCCATTGTCTATGACAACAACTTCGTGTATCCTATGGCGAGCGATGACCGACTTGCAGTAGGTTATCACTGTCGATGACGATAGCAGATCAAGACGGGCGATCTCCGGATATCTGGAGTTATAATCTGTAATGATCAGCCACCACTTGTTATGTTGGAAGTAAAGGTTCATTGCTATCCGCTGCCATGGCCTTTCTGGAAATGGTGTAGGTTTGAGCGGCATTTTCTTGTTGAGCGTCGTTTCGGCGCATTTATGACAACGCTTAACGGCTTCTTCGATGTACCGTGAAATTCCGGGCCACCATACTGTATCTGTTGCTTCTGCCAGCGTCTTCATGAGTCCGAAATGTCCCTCATGCAGTAGCCGCAGGATTGCTGGTCGGCATAAATGAGGAACCATTACTCTGTTACCATACCAAAGAATGTCACCTTTATGAAGCAGCTCGTGACGGAACTCGAAGAACTGCTTGGCTTTCGGACACAGGCCTCTTCTAGGTAGCCATTGTTTGCTGCAAAACCGCCTTAGTTTTATGCACAAACTGTCTTCCTGTTGACTGTCCTTCAGCCATTGTAGGCATGGCGCTTTGATGGGCACACTTGATGTCACGAAACGTACGAAGTTGTCGACTTCTTCAGCTTTATCCCAGGGACCTGTAGCCATGAGCGGTGCACGTGACAGTGCGTCTGCAGCCAAAAGTTCTTTTTCTGGCACATAGGCTATGCCGTAGCGGTAGCGCATCATGCGCATCCACAGACGCTGTAGCCTTGCGTGAGACCATCCAATGCTTTGGAGGTTAATATTGGAACGAGCGGCTTGTGGTCGCTTTCCAAACGGAACTGCTTACCGACGAGGTAGTCGGAGAACTTCTTGCAAGCGGAGACGAGCGCTAGAGCTTCTTTCTAGATCTGCGCGTAGCGTCTTTCTTTGTCCGTCAACAGGCGAGAAGCGTAGGCAATGACTGCATAGTTTCCTTTAGCCTGTCGTTGACGAAGAACGGCTCCAAGCCCAAATGAAGAAGTATCCGCTGTTACGACTGTTTCCTCGGCAGGGTCATAGACAGAGAGGACTGGACTTGTAAGAACTTCTTCCACTTATCGTAAGCAGTTTGTTGACATGAATTCCAGGCAAACTCTTGTTTCTTGGATAGGAGAGAAGTGAGAGGGTGGAACACCTCCGACAAGTTGCCAATAAACCGAGCTAGGTATGTTGCCATGCCTAGTACTCTTTGCAACTCTGTCCTGCTCGTCGGGGATTGCATCTCTGTAATAACCTTGATTTTGGCCTCATCCGGTCGGATGCCTTCCTGGCCGATTTTGTGCCTCAAGGAGATGAGCTCTCGGACGTTGAACACGCACTTGGCCTCATTGAGCGTCGCTTGGGCGATGCGCCGTAGAACTGTACGAATGGCCTCGTTGTGCTCCTCTGTGGTAGCTCTCCAAGCGAGAATGTCATCCATGTGACAAAAGACCCGTGGTATTCCATCCAAGATGGTGTTCATCTTCCTCGGAAATATCTCCGGGGCTGAGGCAATGCGAAAAGGGATGCGATCTAAGTGAAACCTTCCATATGGTGCGTTGAAAGTCGTTAGCTTCCGGCTTGATTCAGCGAGCCTATCTGCCAGAATCCTGAATTGGCATCGAGCTTTCAAAAATTTCTTGCTCCAGAGAGAAGTCCTAAAGTATAATCAACAGAAGGAATCGAGCGCCATTCCCTTAGCGCAAAGATGTTGAGCTCTGTGAAGTCCACACACACGTATGGCTCCTGTGGGCTTCACCACGGGCACCATTGGAGCGCACCACTGTGTTGGCTCGTCCACTCGAGAAATGACGCCTGTTTGTTCAATAAGTTCCAGTTCCTTTCTGGTCCTCTCGTTTACGGGAAAACGACATGCTCTGGGACTGCAGCAACGATTACGACAGCGTCACTTGCAAGAACGACGGCACAAATGTTGCCACTAGGCAATACACCTCCGTTTTCGAACTTCAAACACATCCACCATTACGTCTTTGTTCTCTTTCGTGGCATTACAATATTGTAAAGGGGTAAATTTATATTTGGGTCCACTGAAAATCGTATAAATACGATATACTTTGCCGAATGTTGGGTTACAGCCCCTACCTCAATAGTTTATACAAATAGGTGCCGCTTTCCGACGCTCATGGCTCGCGCTGTCATTTTCGTTACGCGTTTTAGGTCATACTATCATACCGCTCCACGGTGTATAGGACGAGATAGGTGAGTAGTGTGGACAAGGTCTCTTTAAAGCGTTTTCTGGCCATATACGCCGTATATTATATTCGGAATTGTGCACACAAACATTTTGTTGAATTTATCTCCTACCAAACATATTCGTGGATTCCACGAACAGTGCCATTACCAGAAGCGACAAATAAGGCCAAAGCCCTGCCTCCGCAAATTTGACAGACTGCTGTGCAACAAACAGAATAGCCCATGTCACTCAGAAAAACGAAGCGGTTTACCACCTGCCGCATAACAAAAGATGCACCAATGAAAGTAAACCGGGTAGAAATCGTAGGAACTCGTTCGTTCGACTTGTTCGCTCCACCATAAACGCTGTAGGTAGGTGCCTCGATTCACGCGCGTCTCCGCCGTATGGTAGCGCTGGCATCGAGGCACCCGAAAGAAGCTGTGGAACGCGGCAACATTCAATTGACTGGGCGAACCCCTAGTGTGTTGTCTTGGTAGGAACGAGACGGGAGACGAACTGCATGAGTGGTAAGCGGGAAAGAGAAGGGATGCATTTACTTGCCAGGGGCCCCAGTCGACTATCGTCTTGCGTCGACATTTCACACAAGAGGAGCAGATACGCGGCCAATTTTTTACGTCTGCCTTCCCCAGTACTGCCAACATCCCGGTTATATTTAAAGGAACATCTAAATCCTTCGTCATCGGGTTGTGCCAAGTGGTTTCATAAAACACGCTTGGTTTGAAATACCCACTCGTTGTGTAAAATTTGGAAGCAGATCCCAATCCACAGCACTCCAGATTTATTTGCGCAACTTCTAGAGATTACTGACATGTTCTCTTCTGCTTTTTCTATTGTGGTGAAGTGACGCGATATCACATGCATACGCGAATCAGGTGCTTGCAACGCAGAACTAAGGATCCAAATATTCCTACTAGTTCACGAACGCTAACCATACAATAGCCCCAACACCACCCGAACATCTTTTCCAAGACTTTTCTTGATGACTAGTTTATTTCAGCGTCATAAATTCACAATCAACAAGAGATTGAAGTGAGCTCTATCCTCAGGAAGTCAAAAGCGTTCTAGTTTGATCACCTGTAAATAAAAAAAAACGCCATCTCGAAAGGTCAATCACGTTCGTATCCGTGAGTAAACCTCAGCTTAAGACTGACTACTAGACCAGAAGAATCCGAAGAAGGGTCACAATGACTAGCCTACTAGCAGAGCAAACGGATAGAGGCCATGGCATATCACAGGACCTTGGCAACAACGAGGGTAAGGGCCTTTCCCATATTTCACGAGCCGGCAGTCGGCCCGACCAGGTCTGCATCTGAAACGACAAACAAAAATTAAAACGGTTGATCCCGGAACGTATGCCAGCTCTCATTGAGACGTTACGACGATAATAGAGAGTTTTAGCTGACCGTTTTTGACGGTCCGTTCCGCTCCCAACGGCCCACTCAGCACAACTGGAGCGTCATCAGCGGAAAGGCGTTTAGCTAACAGATAACCGCACATCCCTCGACGGGGAATCATTCGCGTTAGTGGCTGTGCCCTGTGCGTGTGTAAGCCAAATCTTCATCCAGAACGAAATATATGCATTTAAATTTTGGTCAGTAAAAACAAGCAAAATACGTTGTTTGTAGCCTCTTTTCGCCTTTTTTCATAATGTAGTCGCTGACACGACGTAATGGTCCTAATAATTTAAAAGAAGCCGTTCAACTTTTTGATAGCCAAGACAAAGCTGTCTTTCTGGGAGCTGCGCAGAAGCAGGCTCGCGCTTCGGTCGACATTTTAACTTTCGTTCAAAATCTTATATATGTGCATCTTTATCTATTTGGAGATGCTTTGGCGGTTTCGTCATCCTTGTTTCTACTAGAGGCCTGAAGTTCGCAGTAGCGCGCTCACCTAGCTGGGGGCAGTCATGTTGGAATTCCGCGGGATAGCGAAGCTGCCGCAACGGTCTGCTCAGCGAGCCATGCCAGCGGAGTGGCGCCTCATTCCGGTAACGCCGGTTGGGCCGGAGCACGCCACGCATGCGCAATGATGCCCACGCTTGCTGTCGGAGAGGAGCGGACTGTCAGATACGGTCAGGTAAAAATCTTTAGTACTTGGGATTTATACACAAAAGCCTTTTGAGCTCGGTTTTAGGAGATAGATGCAGGAGTAGGCCCTCCAGCGTGTCGAGTAACAAACCTCGTAGCGTGGACTCAACTAACGATACTTTCGCTGCACCCTCTCCACTCGCCACTTCTGCGGCGTCGAAATTGTTACATCAGTACTGCGCCCCTTCGCCGAACACACTTCGTGCGACTTCGCGTGTGCCTCACAGCTGCAGTTCCTTCTGACCACACACCGCAATGTCTGTAGTTCAGGCGCGTTTCACAGATTCGCCGCATTGTTTTGGAGCAACACCGGCGAGCCGTGTGTAGTTGGGGTATAACGAAGTCTACGTACAAAGGAAATATTAAAATAAATATAAAACAGGAAATAGTCACCGTGATGCAGCCAGAACCATGAACGTGCACACAACAATTTTTTCAGCAGAAGCGTATGGAATTTTACTTATTGTACGACACATTCTTGAGAACCAGATTCCCAATTCCATCATCTATTCAGATTCTTTGGGTGTTGTTCGCGCACTGGCATCGCACAAGCCCTCCAAAAACCGCATAGTTAATCTTATATTCAACACTATTATGTCCGTGTATGCACAAAAGCATGAGCTGCTCCTCCGCTGGGTCCCAGGATACGCAGGGATTGCTTTGAACGAGTTGGCAGACGAGAGGGCCGCTGCTGCTGCACTCAGGAACACTGTAGACATTACAACGATACCCTACACAGACCTCAAGCCACACATAAGACAACACCTGCTCAGAACATGGCAAACACACTGGGATGAACAGACCGACAACAAACTACATGTAATAAAGCCACACTTGGGACGGTACACAGCTGACTCACACAACAGACACACAGAAGTCGCCTTGGCTAGGCTGCGGATAGGGCACACCCATGCAACGCACTCGTATCTGCTGACGGGATCTTCTAGACCCCAGTGCAGCAGGTGCGGAAAGGCCCTATCCGTGGTGCACATACTAATCACATGCAAGGCACTTCACACAACACGACTCAAACACTTCAGAGAACTCTACAGACAACATATCCCACTACATCCATCGCTGTTTACAGGTGACGATGCCATAGTTTCCGTGAAACGTGTGTTTGAGTATTTATCAGACGTAAAGTTTTTAAACCTCATTTCCTATCACGCATAATCAAATCTGGCCCTATACACCAGCCCTCACCATTGCCGTTAATTGATTTTATTGTTGTTCTGGCTTTAGTAGCCACTATTTTTTTTAAGATACTTGTGTTTGGCGCTCTTTGCCCCAGCTGGCCTTGCGCCAAAAAACTCCTACCATCATCATCATCAAATCGTCACCATGTCTCTCTTTTGTTGTTGACGTCAAGCAATGCGTAGGGCAGGTTATCTGAGTGGCGTTGCGGTTGTAAAAGGCTCCTCTAGTCATCAGTCATCGCTTTACAAAGTACCGTGGTGCTGTATCTTTTCTTGTCACCTATACGCCCGTCAACACCACTTGTTGCGACGTGTTTGGGAGTTCTGCATTTTTTACACGTCAACATGTTTTTCTAGCTGTCGCGATGGCACAGTGGATAAGACGTTGTGCTTCCGAGTCCAAGAACGCGGGTTTTCTCGCGGCCACAGTGGCTGTTTTTCTGGGGGAAACGAAAAGCAAAAAAATATGAGACCATCTTCCTGTAGGGGTGAGTAGTATGCAAAGCAGCCATAGGGTCGATTCAAGTACCCATTAGTTCTGAGTTCGTCGTTTCCGTTAGGTTGAGGTACGTATCTACCGTTATATTTACAGCTTGCCATTATAACTACCACACTTTTCACTTACCGGAGCTACGAAATGGGAAACTGCGTTGAACTCATGGCTGTTGTGCATACTCCTCAGGCTTCCCCTACGGGAAGATGGTGTACTTTTATTAGATGCGACTGGGCTATATCCCTCCCTTGTCGTTGTTGCGCCGTCCACACCCCCACAGCGCATACTCGGCTGGCTGAACGCCTGGTGGTGTCTTACCCTTTAATGGCTCGTGGAGCGACAGTGTTACCGGTGTCTTCCTGGGCCGGCCCGAGATGAGCCGAGCATGCGCAGTGGGGGTGTGGACGGCGCCACAATAAGGGAGAGACAAGCGCCGACCATGAGATGCTGGAGCCACAGTGTTGCCGGTGTCTTCCTGGGCCGGCAAGAGACGAGCACACTTCCCCTTAAAGGGCTCCTGGAGCGACAGTGTTGCCGGTGTCTTCGTGGGCCGGTGGATGGACGGACGGCGGACAACGGACGACGGAGCGGAGAGCAAGAGATGCTTTGCATCAACAATTGAAGCCGTTCCGCTCAACGTGAAATCTGTCGCAAATGAAGAGCAGTGATTCGCCATTATGGGCTGCAGGGCCGTATTCTGCTCACTTGCTCACTGCAGGCCACCTATCACGGTCTTCGCCGCCCTGTCTCGCTCCTCGGAATTCAAATTTCCTGCCTTCGGAGAAGACGTGCGCCCCCTGCCTGAAACATCTCCAAAGGGAGTTGTTCTTTTTGTGCTTGCATTTCACCACACACGTGCGGGCACGGTCGGAGGAGGAGGAAAACTTTTATTCATATCAAATAAGAGCGGTCGGTGTCTTACCACACAGTTTGGAACGCGCTTTTTCTTGCCCTGATGTTTTTTTCGCTACTGTCGTAAAAACCAACACTACGAGCATTCCGCACTAAATGAACGCGGGCGCTTCCGGTTGGTTACGTATGTCAGTTACGTATTAGTTACCTGCGGTACGCCTCAAGCGTACCTACAGTTTTTTTTTGCTTTAAACAACGTGGATATGTATGACAAGCGCCAGCGGTTCGCAAGTTTCGAACGGGTATGACTACAGAAACCGCTTGGCTTTCGAAGCCTTTGTGGGACGCCGCTACGGCGGTACGCCAGGCTCAACTTGCGTCCGTTATCTCGCTGCGGCACCTGATTTCGTCAGTAGTGCGTTACATGTTAGAGCGAGCTACTACTACAAGGTGAGCCCCTTAAGTTCTCTGCACCTAAAACCTCGCGTTGTCTCACGTTAAAGTTTCCGAGGTGAGGGAGGAGTCAAATTTATTTCGGCAACTCGGAACCCAGGTGTAACTTCGGTTCGTTAGACCTCAAATTACCGAATAAATAAAGTAATCAATCAACTTGTTCTTTTGTTAGCTGCGATTTCTACCAGGTGGGAATAAATAGTGATATATTCAATTTAGTCTACGCTGCTGAAGCATTACCTTGAGAAATATATCATCCCCAGCTTTCTCGCGCAAAATTCCGCATTAGCAGGACCCAAGTGAAGCAACTGCAGGAAAGTGATATTTCGCATGGAGCAGAGACTCGACTTGACATAAACACTGGGCAAGAAGTTTCCAGAATTTTAAATAGTTTTTGCCTTACTCGCTGTCAAAGGGTATAGCACGTAGGTTTCAATACGATAGTTTCCTTGGTTCTGAAACATGGCAGAGTTAAGCGCAGAACTTCAAACACCGCACAATGCACGCTGAATTAGCAGAACCAAAATTCTTTAAATTACTCTAAACAACTGCAGAGTTATTAGTTCTGCAAGTATTGTCATGAGCCGAAATTCTGCACATGAGGTAGCGAATATCCGACATGCTCCCTCCCCTCCTCCTGAGCCCTATCGACAATGCTCAAGTTCACAAACTTACGACAGTATGGCTGTTCTGTTGGCAAATATTCGCAGCTGTCTCCCGAAAAAGATGCCATCGAGTCCCTTCTAGACGATAACGAAACCGACATTGCCATACTAACCGAGTCATGGCTCGCAGTGACACGTAGGTTAAATGCCAATGACTGTAAGCCGTAGTTCTTTTTTGGAATGGGCGTGTGAAATGCATTTGTGAAACGCGTGTTGTACAAAATACTATTTTTTCTTAATCCGGATACCTCAGTATAAAATAGGCTGTTGATTTTAACTGCAATTTCATATGCTTTTATTAGACGAAAGTCGTACAAACTATTAAGGTTAACTATTTTATATCTATCGAACAGCTCATTTGTGTGTGCGACCCGCCGCGGTGGCTCAGTGGCTAAGGCGTTGCGCTGCTGAGCACGAGGTCGCGGGTTCGATTCCCGGCCGCGGCGGCCGCTTTTCTGATGGAGGCGAAAAGCAAAAACGCCCGTGTGTACGAGATTTCGGCGCACGATAAAGATCCCCAGGTGGTCAAAATTAATCCGGAGCCCTCCACTACGGCGCGCCTCATCGCCTGCGTTGCGTCGGCGCGTTAAACCCCACAATCAATCAATCAATCATTTGTGTGTGCGGCAAATGCAACATCTGATACGACTCTCAAAACTCTCTTTTGCAATATAAGCAACTTATTTAAATTCGTTTTAGTTGCTGTGCCCCAGACTAACTGACCATAGGTTAGGTGGGGAAGAAACAGGGAATCGTAAATTAAAAGCTTTATTTTTTCAGGTAATATCTGACGGGCTCTATTTAGTATCCCAGTTATTCTACACAATTTTTTGTGAACTTCCCTAACGTGAACGTTTCAAGTTAGGTTACTAGAAAAGTGCACTCCTAGCACTTTCATAGTCTCAACTATAGCCACCTCTTTTGTGCCAAGCATTAGTTTAGGGAGAGGTGCAATCTTATTTTTGGGCCTAAAGGGTATGCCTTTCGTTTTGTCAGCATTAATAGAAAGGGAATTATTATTTGTCTACTCTAGAAAAATGGGTAATACTTCTTGACAAATGTTCTTAATATCCGTTGTTCTCTTTCCTGCAATTAGAATAGTTGTGTCATTCGCATACCATATAAGGTTCACTCAGGGGGTGTAACGATACACTACAGATATTTAATATATAGGGAAAATCACAGGGCACCTAATATGCTTCTGTGAGGAGGTACAGGACAGAGTGGTGGGTGCATCAGAAGGCGTCGACGACAAGAAAGTTTCGGAGATGTTGTTAAATCTTTTATTCAAAAAGGGAAGGCCGGAGTCCTGGTGGGGAGTTGGGAGGGGAGGATTCATGGTTGAAGGGGGATTGTATGAGTTCATGGTCTTCGGGAGGCGGCATCAGTTTCTGACAGCACAACTGTTCAGCATTGAATGGTCCATTCACTGGTGCAGACCATCGCTATATAACTCCCACTAGACCGCTCTTAGTGGCGAACCGTATTATAAGGTTAATGGTGTGTTCATCTAATGTGAGGGGATCGATAGGGGTTTAGGGATCTGGGATTGGGGAAGTGAAATTCTGGTATCGAGAGAATTTGGGGCATATCCAGACCAGGTGGTGCAAATCAGCCTTGAAGGCTTGCTGACAATATGGACATTTTGGGTTGATGGGGGGTAGTACCATTCGCGAAATGTTTCCGCTGAAACTGATGCATCTGTATAGAATTTGTTATTACAGATTTCTTGGGTTTTTGTAATAGAAGGTCTTTGTGAAACGTGATCTTTCGGCGTAAGCTGCTTGAGTCGGAGTTTATTTTCGTGTTTGTACTGGTGTATGTGGGTGGCGGGGGGTACGCTGGTATTTTCGGTCGTGCCCAAGCATTCAGGAAGGTCTGAAGGCTGGGTGACGGCGGGGTACGTGGAGAAAAGAAAAGAACACGCCTCCTGCGTAGCTTCGTGGGCTGCCTGATTCCCCGGTGCCGCCAAATCATGGCCAGGAGTCCAGTGTATGCGGACTTGAATGCCATAGAGTTGTATTGATTCCTGACCGGTTCATGTCGGAAGTGAACTTTGACGTGTTAGTATTTTAGGCTACTAGAACTCAGTGTGTTTAGGATTGACTTAAGTGTCGCAGTATGGTAGTAACTGTACCTTCATAGCGGCAGCTCGTTTCACCCAGATAAATGTTCGTCTCCGTCTCGTACGCCCTTGTCAAGCGCCTGTCTCGTGTGTGCGATGAAAGTCAATAGTTCTAGCCAGTAATAACATCACAGTTTCCCTGCTGTACTCCTGTCTGCACGCATGTAAGTTCAGATGAAAATTTACCTAAGGGTATGTACAGTTGTCGGTGATATAAGTAAGATGTTATAAGGTCAAGAACAGTACCGCGAATTTCATAGGTCAGTAATTTATTTAGCGGAACGTTATGACTCAACGAATCAGAAGCTTTGGATTATTCAATGTAAATTCCCAGTGTTAATAAATTTTCGGCAAAATTCTGTAGTATTGTTTCTTTTTGTTTAAGTAATGCAGTTTCCGTAGAACAATGTCTGCGAAACCTGGTTTGAAAACATTGGAGCAAATTGTTTTTAAAGATATTTAAACACCCTATTATATATAATCTTTTCAATCGCCTTCGAAAAAATGGGTAATATCGAGATCGGCCGATAATTTTTTTAACATATTGCATACGCCGCCTTTAAATACCAGCACACCTTTACCAGGTCGTATGCGATTAGGAAATACTCCATTTGCCAGGATTAGGTTAACTATATGAGTAATGGCAGTGCTATAATGTCAACGACATACATGAGAGGTTTAATTTGCATATATTCTGCATCGCAGCCGTTGGAATTTTTTAAATGAAGAATTGTAGCAGTGACTTCGCTTTCATCTGCGGGATTCAAGAATATGAAATTTGAATAGGAGCGGTCTTCAACAACATGCGAATTGTTTTGGCAAAACTTGAAGCTTGCGAATTAATCCACAAAAAAGTCATTGAATAGATTTGCTAACGGATGCCCTGAGATAGGCTTATAGTCATGATAAACCCCTACGACTGGGTTGTTTTCTTGAAAGCGGCCGAGAAGAGAATTTATCTTCTTCCACGTCAGCTTAGTTCGGTGGGTATCGGTGGCAAACAAGTTATAATAGTATGTTTTTTCTGGCTTTTCTGAGTTATTCACGTGGGGAAAAAGTGAAACCGTGGGCTATTGTTTTGTCAGGCTTCCTTCGCGTCTCAGACGCTTTTAGTTTACAAGTAGTCCTGATAGTATATTCTAGTGGATTACTGGGACTGTTGAAGAAGCTTTTAAAGCGGCGGACTTTGCGTCATGATTCAAGCGTTGGGAGCTCGGACCTGTCGCATAATTTAGTGATGGAAGCGTGCCTCCCGTAAGCGTGATAGATAAAACTTAGCGCTTTGTATTGACCACCTTCAATTCTTTCGTTGTATTTTTTGAGTGCGATTCCCCGCTGATGTGAACATGCTCCAACAATGCACGTACGAGGTGCGTGTAGGCAACAACTTTTGTCTTGCTGATGGAGGTTTTTTTAACGACGTTTTATGAACCGGAACCGCCGTGATGACACCGGGACTATGTTGGTGAGGCGAGCATGCATTCCAAGATAGATTACATGTTATAACAAGGCCTTGGTATTTGCACTGGGTGACATGTTTGGTTCAACACTCATTTATTTTAAAGACATTCTGTAGGAACCTTTTTACGTCGTAGTGCAAGCTGAGTGCATTTTATTTTATGTGAGCCAACTTCCCAACGTTTACACCAGTTTTCAACGATAACCTACGCATCTATTTGTTGGTGATCCTCAATTGATCGGATGTCATGGTAAACGACGGGGCCAACAGAAAAGCGACCTCGTACATGATTTATACAGCCTAAATGACTTAAATGAATAAAAATAGAAGCAGCCTGAGCACCGAACCTACCGGAGCGCCCGAGAGGAACGCCACCAAAGCGGATTCCAGATTCCCATGCTAAGAAGTTGGTGTACTTTGTAATGATAGAAATCTGGCCTCTGGGTTACTTTTGTGTTGCGTAATATTTGGCGCTGTTAAATATTTAGATGGAGATAAGAATCCTGATCGAAGGTGTTGCGGAAACCTAGAAAAACAAATCCTATTAGTGCAATCATCACTTTCACCTGGAAGTCAAGTGAAGGCGTGATTTCATTAGTTATGCAGATCACCAGACTCTTCGTTGATAGTCTACCCCAGAACCCATGCTGTGTATCCAGGCAAAAGTTTTCCGTTGCTAAAAATTGACGTGCTTGAAAAGGAAGTGTTCCAATACTTTGGTACAAGTACATAGCAATGACATAGGTCTCTAGTTGGATGGGGTAAGTGTCTCTAGATTTGTGCTTGATTTCAACCTATAGTATCGTCCAATCGTGCGGTATTTTGGTTCGGTCAACTCTTTCATTAAATATTGTTTCGATGCGCTTGGAGAGAAACTAGGAGGAAGATGCAGCATAATCACACGCTTTACGCATGGAAGAACATGGGGCTATGTGCCTGGGCCATGACAGCTATGCGCCTAGAGCTTACGCGAAACAATGAGGAAGATGAGGAATCGGTCTCGCTCTTTCCGTGGCCTATGCCTGATTTGTGACCCCGCCTACTTGGGCTGCGCGCACAGTGAACATTAAATACCTGTCAATACACCATTCTTTTTTTTGTGAATTACTCGTATTATGTTATGGACGAGGTTGCGGTGTGATCCCTATTGCTAAGCTTCACCCAACCCGGAGCTGTGTAGATGTCACCCCATCGGTATTCAGGCAATGACATCAAAACAGGAAACAGTGGGAACGGCACCGATCGTCGTCATGTTTCATCCATAAGACCCCGGTACGTTCAACGGCATGGATAATGTAGACATTAAAGACTGGCTTCGTATGTATGATTCGGTAACCTCTCACAACTGCTGTGATGATACATTGGTGCTAGCGAACGTCTACTATTAGTTGAAGGGAGCAACGAAGACTTAGTTCGACACTAAAGAGGCCACGGTTACAAGCTGCGACGATATTGCAAACATAAGCTCCGTGAACCTTTCGGGCAGCCCGTAAATACCCGCCTTGCTGCCATAAACCAGCAGGCCTCCCGTGTGCAAACATCTACTAAATCGTATGTTGTGGACATTTAGGACGTTATCTGGTGCAACTTCGTCGCGTGAGGACATTCCCCCATGCCCGGCTTCGGCACCTGATGACTGTGCTCTCCGAATCGGAAGCGTCAGTAAGGTCGTACGTCGGGAGCTGGAGGCTACGGCTCCGACACTTTGCAACCAGGCACCCAACGGCGGTATACATATGCTACCCATCAGCCAGGCCATCGTTCGCCGAGAAATTGCGATTACAGGCTTTTCTACCGCCTGCACCGCGAAGTTCCACAATGTCCACTACAAGTTTGTCTTCACCGCTCCGCGGGCCCACTTCGGCCTTCCTTCAGGCTCGGGATGGGAATCTAGCTTAATGGCGCACTGCGCAAGATAGGCCCATTTGCGTTAACTGCCGTCAATTAAACATGTCCCCTTTACTGCCGGATACGTTGGTTTTCGTCGCGCCAACATTCCTCCGTTGATTGTCGTGCCCTGGACGCCAGACCTCGCCGTTTTATGAGTAACGAACCAATTAACCGCCGTGTGCCGAAAAATCCACCCACTCTTCCCGATTCAGCCGTTCTTCATCTCCACTGTGTCGCCAGCCCTGCTCGTCGCAGCCTCGCTGTTTCCAGTCGCCGGCCCAGAGCAGACGTCCCTCTTTCGAAATCTGAGAAAGGCAGCTCCTGGAGATGAGGCTGCATTTTATACCGATTCCCGAAATCTATTTACCATACCGGCTCACCATATTTTACTGGAAGTACACGTAGACGGTGTGTCCGTTAGGGCCCTCATTGATACTGGTGTGCGAATTTCAAATATAAGTTTTGCCCTTCATCGTCGTAGTCGCAAAGTACTGACCCCTGCCCATTCTTGTATTCTGCGTGTTGCTGATGGAGGTACGCCTTCGGTTCTGGAGTATGTGCTGCCCGTTTCAACATCGGTGCCCAGAAAACTAGTTTTTTTTTCAGAGCGTTGGACCAATGCTCATATGACCCTGTTCTTGGTCTTGATTTCCTTAACACGCATTCTGCCCTAACTCTTCAGGAGGCCTACTCCAACTTGAACTCCCGTGTTCCTACGCTCCGATCGACAAAACTGAGCGGACGTTACGATCTCTATCTGTAGACCTTACCTGGTTACCACTGCATACTGCCACCTATATTCCGTATGCCGGGCCACCCCACCCCCTTTGCAGAGGGCGTGTACGAGGTTTCGCTCATCGTGGAGGTCCTCCTCACGCGCAATGTGGCGCTGCCTTACACAATTGTCACTAACTGAAAACGGTGTTGACATGCCGTTCATCAACTTGGGTTCCTCGGTGCACCTTCTGCCGAAGGGTATGTCGCTCGCAACGATTTGTCTTCCCGACGACTACCCCGTTGGCGCCCTGCCCGCCGCAGATAACCCTGATCATTCCGACGAGCACCCACTGACCAACTAAAGAATTATTTGTATTAGTGAGCATTAAGACCGGGACAAGGCTAAAGAGGAGAAGAAACACACGATAGATCTTCAACGTAGTTTAGTTTATGCCACAGAAACAGGTAAACACCAAAATGTACATGATATTTAAAACAGTTGCCATGAAAAGCAGTGAAACAATCAAAACGGTATCTCTCATATCACAGCCCGCATTACTGCACCAGCCCATATCACATGCAGTAAATTAAACCCAAACGTGTGTACAGCATTCATGCATCGCCAATGCTCAACCACCTTCACCACTCCAAAGAACTGAATTACTTTGCCGACAGTGCCCATGATGGTGAACTGACGCACCTTTCTCCTTCTCTGTCTATCAAGAAAGACTAGATAATTTCTCCTATCTGTTTCGGCTAGAGACCTCTACAGAATGCATGCCTGGCAGAAACCTAAAGTGTAACCCATGCACGTAGGACGATGATGAGCCGGGTGGCGGGCACCCATCTGCACTTTCACAGCCGCCTAGCTGCCGTCCGAGCGTTAGATTAGGCACCTGCCTGTTTGGCGAACATAGCACATTCTGCACGACAGAGGGATCCTGTAGACCAACCCCGTCCTACACTCCAAAATCCTTTTTCTGTGATTTACGACGCAGCTGGGCTTGATGCATGAGTTATTCACTCTACGCACCTTTTTTGACAGCCTCTCAGCTGCCGAGAACACCACCTGCACGCCACATTTCCCACAAACGTTTTTCAGTCCGTGGAATATTTGGTGCATGTAGGGCAAAGCCGCCACAGGAACATTCTTCCTTTGGCATTTCTTACCGGGCACGTGATCTCTCTTAAGATCTTTCACAAGGCTCTACGCCACATAGGTCACCATTTCAGGCGGAAAAGCTGAATCTTTCAGTCTGTGAGTTTGCTGAAGCAAGCTAACCCGCATTTTTTGCTGCAAGACCTGGCAAGCGCCAGTTTTCGAATGCTCCTATCTATGCTTCGCTTTACAAGCACTGAATAGGCTGACTGGTAGGCTAGGATGCCCATTTTACTGCGCGGAGCATACTGATAAAATGCCTAATCACCCCACCCGTGCAAGTGGATATCCAAAAACTGCAAAACAACCATCTTAGGCAACTCGTACGTGAACTGCAGACCATCTGCACACTCAGTAAAAATGCGTAGCACGTTGTCAACAATCTTATCTCTTTAACTGGACACAACTTGAATTGAATTGATTTGAAATTAAGTTTTACTTAAATGAAACACCGAAATGAAATCATACACATATCTGCAGATTTTAAAACTCAAGCTGTCCTTAAGGCGACAAGCACTCTTGACGTCACACTCGGCCAAAAGCAACTCACTGAGGACTGGGGCAATGCACAAACCAATGCAAATACCCTCTTTTGCAAACCCCAGCCTATCTTCAAACCTTAACCAAAGTAGGTCACAGATAAAAGTCTAAAAATTTCGAAACGATACAACACCACTTGTGTCTATGCTCTCCTGAACAGCGCCAGCATTCCAATTTAAGAATGGAGGAAAAAACCTCTTCCGTGTCAATAGAAAAATCCAAAAGGCCGGTCCCCTTTACTTCACACTCCGAGAAAAAATTAATAACTGCTTCCGAGTTACGTACCAGATACGGGTAGCGAAGCTTTAAGCCATTCAGCTGCTTTTGCAAAAACGTAGAGAGCGAACCTTGCCAAGAGCCTTTTTCCATCACAATTGCACAAAAAGGCACGGAACCTTTGTGGGCTTTTGACGTGTGAAACACTTTCATGGCGTCCGGTTAGGTTAGGTAGATTAAGATCATCACAGTGGCGCAGCGCTTCTTTGTTCACTTCAAGGGGATTGGCTGACGTGAACGCAAAATTCTTTTTAAAGCGTTCTCGGCTTTTTCTGTGAACAAGCCTTTTGTCATGACAACAAAACCACCCCCATTGTCAGACAACGTCAAGTCCATGCTTTGGTCACGCGAAAATACTATAGCGTTGTTGACAGCACTGCTACACCACGGCGCTCTGCTATTACCATCCACAATGCACTCTACCCCTTATGCGATACACCTGTCCGTGTTATCCAGACCAGCACAGGACACAACTTTTCTGACCATTGACAACAAACTAACAGAATGAATCTTGGGCTCACAACAAAATTTTAGACCAGAATTCAAAACAGACTCAGCTTCGCTAGTCAAGGTTACAACCCGAACGCACTTTACCTCCTGTGGCGGAACATTTTTCTCATAAGAAGCACGCTTTCAGGAACATAGCGTCAGAAGGCACCAATACCACAAAACATTCTTCACGGTTTCACTTTCACGATGTACGAAAGAATAGGTTTGCGCAGATGACGAGGACGAAGAGATGAGAGGACAGGACGAGCGTCTGTCCTCTCGTCTCTTCGTCCTCGTCTTCTGCGCAAACCTATTCTTTCGTACATCATGAACCAACTAGCCAGCAATCTAGTCCTACTAAGTCACTTTCACGAACTCAACGTTGATAATCCTAGGGTTTTCGCCAAGACGAAGTTTTTGAAAAAGCAGTTGAATGGCTTAAAGCTTGGGAACCCGTTTCTGGTTGATAATTGAGAAGAAGTTATTAGTTTTCTCTTGAAGCGCGAAGTAAGGGGAGCTGGCGTTTTTGCTTTTCATATTGATACAGAAGGGCTTTTTTACTCCATTTCAATAATGGAATGCTGAGCGCGCTTCAGGGAGCATAAACCGAAGATTTGTATCGTTGCAAAATTCCGCAGGCATATCTGCGAGTATCTTTGGGGCATTGTTAGATTTTTATCAGTCAACTACTATAGTCAGGTTTGAAGATAGGCTGGTGGTGCAAAAAGAGGGTGTTTCCATTGGTTTGCACATTGCCCCAGCCCTGAGTGACTTGTTCTTGGCCAAGTGTGACCAGCTGTTTGCTGGTCGCCTTGAGGAAAGCTTGAGTGTTAAGATCTCCTAATATGTGGATGATTTCCTTGTGGTGTTGGATTAAGTTGTGCCCGGTGATAGAGATAACATTGTTGCTCATGTGCTGCGTATTTTTACTTAGTGTGCAGGCTGTCTGAGGTTCACGTACGAGCTGCCTGAGATGGGTGCTTTGCAGTTTTTGGAGGTGCGCCTGCACCTGGGGGTGATCAGGCATGTTGGCAATACGCTCCGAGCAGCAAAAAGGTCATCTTTTTCTACGAGACAGCCAATTCCAACCTTGTGAAGTGAGGCATAGCGAAAAACATTCTAAAGGCGGCGCTTATCAGGTCTTGCCAGCATAAAATGCAGGCTAGCTTGCTTGAGCAAGCTGACAGACTGACAGCGGCAGGTTTTGCCCCTGATATGGCGACTTAAGTGGCGGGGAGTTTTGTGAAGGATCTCAAAACCGATCGCGAGAACCGCACAGAATGCCAAAGGCAGAAAGTTCGTCTGGCGACTGTGCCTTACGTGTTCCAAGAGTCCCACCATCTGAAAAAGGTTGGTGGGAAATGAGGTGTGCAGGTGGTGTTGTCGGCACTTCAGAGGCTGTCAAAGATGTTGCGTAGGGTGAATAAGTCTTGTACCCAGCTGTGCCTTAAAGCACACAAATAGGTTTGTGAAGTGTGCGACGGGGTGGACTACAGGATCGGCCTGTCGTGCAAAAAGTGTTGTTGGCAACACAGGCAGGTGCCTTATTGTAAGGCTCAGAGAGCAGCAGGCGGCTGTGAATGCGCCGACTGGGGATGGCCACCTGGGTGATCATTGCCTTGGTCCATGGGTTGCACTCCAGACTTCTGCCAGACACGCATCATGTACAGGTCTCTCTCACAAACAGACCGAGAAATTATCGAGGCTTTTTTGATAGACAGAGAAGGGGAAAGGTGCGTCAGTGCACCGTCTTTGGCACTGTTCGCAAAAGAATTCGATTTCTTGGAGAGGGGAAGGTGGTTGAGCATGGACGATGCATGAATGCTTTGCATACGTGTGCGTCTAATTTACGCCTTGTGATATGGGCTGGCGCTGTAATGTGACCTTTGATATGAGTGATACTGCTTTGTATGTTTCGCTACTTTTTATGAGAACGCTTTTAAATATCATGTACATTTTGTTGTTCCCTGTTTCTGTGGTATAAACTTAGTTGAAGCTCTAGTGCATGTCTTGTCTCCTATTTAGCCTTGTCCCTTTCTTAATGTTGGCTAACCCGATGAATTGCTTACTCAGTAAGCAACTCGCCAAACTTAGCGCTTTAGTTGGCTCACCAACCGTTACTCTGCAGTGATTTCCCGATATCTACCACCTGCACAAGCCAATGAGCTTCTCAATCCCTGTACCCTTGTCGAGACGTTTTTGATGTCGACAACTATTCTCTCGGTAAGGCAACCAATATAAAACATTCCATTACATCTGCGATGCCAGCCCCATTCACCGGATGCCTTACCGCGTGTGCCACCATGAACGTAAAATCATCTAGGAGAAACGGGTCACAATGCTCCGCAAAGACATTGAGAACCTTCTTCAACACCTTGGGCTTCACCCGTCGTTTTAATAAGAAAGAAAAGATGCAGCTGGCGTTTATCTGTGAATTTCCGCCGCCTAAAGAAAGACGTGCACCCGTGGCCTGTTATTAATGACGCCATTGATTACCTCCACGGTGCGAAATACTTCTCCTCCGTCGACCTCCGATTCGGATACTGGCAGATTACGATTGACGAAGTTGACAGGGAGAAAACGGTCTTTGTAACACAATATGGCCTGCACCAATTCAAAGTGGTGTCCTCCGGTCTCTGCAGTGCGCCAGCCACATTCGAACGCATGATGGACGTTCTATTACATGGCTTAAAAAAGTGCACGTGGCTCTGTTCCCTAGATGAGGTCGTCGTATTGTTCCCAATTTTGATACTCACCTTCACCGACTTCCCGGTGTAATTGATGTATTCTGACGGGCAGGTGTTACGTTAAAATAAAAGAAATTATTGGCGCACCGCGCTAACAACTATTCTTGTCCGCCTTGTGGATGCCAATGGAGTAAGACCTGGCACCGATAAAATTCGCGGCGTCCATCACTTCCCAAAGCCGCAGTCGGCTCAAGATGTGCGCAGCGTTGTCAGCCTGTGCTCGTACTTTCGCCGGTTTCTACAGGACTTTGCGAATATCGCCCGCCCCCTCAACGAGCTTGTTCGCAAAAATGCGACGTTTTTTGGGGGCCCTGATCAAGCCGGAGCATTCTAAACCTTGGTTTCTCTGCTTACGGTATTCCCTTATTTTGGGGAATTACGACCCTTCCGCCCCAACAGAGGTCCGGACAAATTCCAGTCGCAATGGTACAGCTTCGGTTCTGGCAACACCTGGTCACGAGCGCGTAATTTCATATACCAGTCGTCTCTTGTCCACACCCGAGCAAAATTCCTCGATCATCGAGCGCGAGTGTCTCAATTTGGTGTGTGCCTTTGCCAAATGCGGCGTGTACCTGTACGGCCGAACTTTATCTCTTGTAAAAGATCACCATACTGGTTTTCCTTGTTGAAGGACCCTACAGGACGACTCAGCCGATGGGCTGCAAGCCTTCAAGAATGCAGATTCTCAGGCGCGTATAAGTCTCGTCTTCTAAATCAAGATTGCGATGTCTCCGTCGCAACACCATCGACCCACCTGTACGTCTACGTTTGATTCCGATGCGTGCGCCGTTGCAATATCATATTTCGTACACATAGGGGAGGACCAATGCTGCGACGCCTCCTTGCAACACATAATTGAAAAGATTGAGTATACAACTCCGATCCCTCGCTTCACGCTTTCTTGATCCAGAATGACGTGCTCTACCGCCGCATTTTTCGTTGTGATGGACCAGCATTGCTACTTGCTTTTCCAGTGCACACGTGGTTTAGAGGTCTACAGCAGGTTCATGACGTTGCCAGAGCTGGTCACCTCTGTTTATCGCTCACTTAAGACTGCTCACGGTGACGATTCTACTGCCCTGGTCTGCACAAGTCAGTGAGGCGCTACTTCAACAAACGTGACTTTTGCCAATGGCGCAAGACCCTACCTGGGCTACCAGGCCGGCTCACTTCAATCAATAGATGTCCCAACAAACCCGTTCATCGGGTCCCCGTCGACTTACCGGGCCCGTTTCTTGAATATAACTAAGGAAACAAATGGGTTGCAGTTGCCACAGGCTACACCACGCGGTTCGCCATTACTCGTGCCCTTCCGACAAGCAGTGCGATTGACGTTGCAGAATCTCTCCTCGGTGATCTCATTCCCCCGCATGGCGCACCTTGGTAACTGCTTAACAACTGAGGCAAGAACTTTCTGTGCAGAGGTGACAGCGACATTCTCTGTTCCTGCTCTTCCACACACATGATTTCAACTGCCTACCATCCTCAGACAAATCGTCTTACGAAACGACTTAACAGAACACTCACGGACATGCTCTTAATCTACAGGTCTGCTGACCGCTGAGATTGAGACAATTCATTACCTTACTTCACGTTTGCCTAGAACGTTTCCCGCCATGACAGGACTGGTTTCTCCCTCTTTTACCTTCTTTACAGAAGAGAGCCGACATTACCGATGGACACATTGCTTCCTTTCTGCCCAGCTGTAAAAGAGTACGCTAACGAAGCAGTGAGACGAGGCAGCTCGCATGGCAGGTCGCTCGTCAAAAACTCTCAGAATTCCAAACGTCGCAAGTGGTTCGTTACAAGCCCTGCCATAGAAGCGTTAGCTATTACACTCGGACACTCATTCTGTTATGATCCCCCAGTCGTTGACCGGAACTGTCTGAAAAACATCTTTGGTGTTACCCTGGGCTGTACCGTGTTTTTCGCTAGGCGACCGATTTGACATGCGAAATTTCCGTAGTACTGACAGCGGCTTAACCAAGTTGCCATCAAACAGATATAGTTTATTTCTCGTACAAATTGGAGCGTCTTGCCCGATAGCCAGGCGGCTGGATTGTTTTTTGTCGCTGTTTTGAGGATCAATATTTTCCATTGTGTTCTTTTACTCAGCGAGGAAAGAGGAGCCTCGAATCATTTGCAGTGCGGTGTACGCTGTTGGCTATATCCGTAAGCTTGTCAAACTTTCGTTCTAGGAAACTGTGTGTTTTCGTGGAATGAAGTGAAATTATGGCGGCAATGCTCTTTTAATGTTCATTGCTTGTGGAGGTTGGATATGATTAATTAAAGGAATCATGAAGAGAAAACACAAGTTTGCTTCATTCGAAAGATTGCCTCGTTAGAACCATACTGACACCACTTTTAACACAGGCTTCGCTCAAATAAGCTACATAATTAGGAAAAAAGGGAATGACCATGCGACCCACCAGCTCATTTCCCGCAACAGAACCTATGATGTCACACGAGAATGCTCTGCGATTGGCGGAGGCCGGCAAGAGCAAACGCAAGTTATGCAGGGCTTACCAGTTTGCATAGTGAGCTATATGCCCGTTAAACATACTGCAGATTCCTTTTATGACATTAAGAACGGTGGAGTAAATGGTTGAAGTTTCGAACGAACACGCAAGCGTGTACGCAATGCGCACGAAACTACCGTTAGCCGAACCCAACATCTCGCATCCGCCACCATTGCGCAGACGAATGTTCGGGTTCGAGCCGCTTCTGTGCCAACGAATCGTCCCAGCACGCACAGCCGCGACCTTGCTTGGTATGGTAATCCCTTCACAGAAGGTTGGCCGTCATATCGCTAACCAGCAAAGGTAAAAATAGAAACGAGGGGAGTAAGGAAAAGCAAGCAGCGACAAGATAGTGGCAGTCGTCGCAGTTTCGCAATGGTGTTGGCTTGCTGCTATTGTTAGCAGCTCGTTTCCAGTTTACAACCACTGAAAACTTCAGTTTGTTCGAGTACTTTACAATGAAACTTCGTTGCTTCGCTTTGAAATGTCCATGTAGTACGGGCAAATCGCCGAGGGAGAGCGACATCCCCGCCGGTGGGGAGATCTCCTTTCATGTGCTGCCCAACGACGAACCTCGGCGCAGCAAGTGGCTACGTTTTGTGAACTCTGCAGACGGAGGAGAAAGAGAGCTAAAGGAAGTACGAGTGTGCTCGCTTCATTTCCGAGGAAGTGATTACGCAGGGACCCTTACGTTAGCTCACTCCCGGGACATGCTGGCGCTCGTCGCCGACTTCGTCAAATCGCCGTCAAAGCGCTGTGACCTTGGGGGAAAAATGCCGTACACACCACGCATTGACGCTCGTATCTTTCTGGTCGAAGCAGAGAGCTCGCGCGAACGGCTTTCCATACACGACACCGGCCAACTGACATAAGCGATTCTGCTACTTAAATTGAACTATTATTAACCGTAATAAAAATACGGCACATACGTACCAGTCTGTATTCGTCCGTAGCGACGGGGCTGACGAGGCAGCGGTGCCGACGGCTGGGCGTTCGTCTGTTGTGGCTATCGCGGAATGGTCGCTTTCCGGTCCATCCGCGTATCCCACAACTCCTGCCGCTCGTGCACTTAGAAGCATTGAGTGTTCAAGTGGTGTGAGGTTGTTAAATGCAAGCCCGAGCTTCTCGGCGAGAGTTTTGTTCTCCGGATCAGGCGATTCCATGACTAGGGCTGCGGGTGCACTAGGTTTTACTAGTATTTTTAAAATGGCTGCCGTCTCGGTTTCGGCACGAGTTCCGGTTCCTGCTTGGTTCCCGCGTGTGGGTGCTATATGGAGTCGACATACTAATTATCTGTTTCATGGACCGGCTCGTATGACGCCATTCGTGACGTGTCAAGAAATGTGCAATTTAGCGGGAGATTTAAAATTTTGGCTCAAATTGCCTTATTTCTCAGTGAATAAAGCATCATTTGCTTCCGGGAAAGCGCTTGGGGTACTATGAAACACCCAATCTTTCGAATAAAACAAACTTTTGTTTTCTCTTCATAGCTCCTGTAAAAGGCGTGCCTCTACAGTGGAAGCTATTATTTCAAGACGCTCAAACGTCACGTGTCTCGCTACACCTGTATGCAAGAATTCAGGCCGCGGCTGATGTACTCATTCTCATTTGCGTTTACGCATGGACCCGTACTTGGTGTGCTCTTTTTCCCGCGACTATTACAGCAGTGCATTCTTTCAATGTCCTCGAATTTGGCTGTTGTACATCTTTACTCGCCACCTTCATTCGTGTGCGGGCGTCTGCAACCTGCACTCGGTTGAAGTGGTGTCTGCGACCTCTGGCTTCCTTTCTATGCGTAAGTAACGACGATTTTCTTGTGCTTCTCCTGGAAAATCAGTTTTACGCTTTCGTCCTCTGTTATTAGTGGGCAGTGCATAAAGAAGATGGCCCTAACGTCGTGGCGCAGCAAAGGGGAGTAATTTACACTAAGATTTTGTTTAGAAACAAGGCTCACTATAATGAAATAAAAGCGCAAAAATACGGAGACGAAGAACACAAGTACATGGAACGAGTGCTGACTACCAAGTAATATATTTTAAAAAATACGCCATGCTATATAAAGAGCAGTGCACCACAAATGCTCCTGCGCAAATATAACCCAGGAGAAAACCAGCCAAATGTGCTGCTACACGTCACGGTATGATGGCGTGCATCGCGTTTCCGCAAACATAAAGCCGTTTGCCTCGCAAAGTCTGTAACTTCTTTCCTGTATGAAAAGCCTCCAAACGCTCGCCTGTCACCGTGTGTGAGCGGCGGGAGAACACATTCACATCAGAATGTTAGGGTGCCCCGATTCCAACGCCGCCGTACGGCGGACGCGCAATCGAGGCACCCTATCAGAATGCAAGAGTGCAAGCGTACGCTCGTTTGAGCGCAAGCTTATTCTCGGACGCTCTCGCCGAAACAGCAGGTAAGAAGCGTTGAACCAACTGCGCTATGAACTATTTTTTTATTGCCAGTATTCGTCAGTACAACGCAACAGAAATCTAGAAAGAAAACCACACAATCAACAATAAGCCCGCTATGCCATGGTGGGCTGGTGTTGTTTTCAAAATTCCCTAACTGTGGCGAGGAGTTCAAGCCTTAGCAGCCACTCAGGCACAGACGACGTTGTGCTCTGTACTCCAATAAACTGGGAAACACTTTCGCGGAACTATTGTTGTGGGGGCTGCGCGTCTACACCACAATTGAGTCATGCCATGTGCGACAGCCAAATGCTGTGCTGGCCTAACAGCATTACGAGATCATACGACACCCCATCTTTATACACAAAAACAATATGCCATCGGGGCATCCTGAAGTGTCCTTTCGAGGTGTCTTTTTAAAAACATCCCATAAAACACCGCTGCCCCACAATAAGGACATGCTCCGCAATTACCCGTTGTTTGCAAAGAGAACAGTCTGTTTCCCATGGCACAACACGCCCGTTATCCTTCATGTTTGCTGCCACTAAAAAGCGTGCCCGTATGTAGTCTACAGAAGAAAGGCTTCGCTCCTGTTGATACGTCCATTCGCTTCACCCTTCCTTGAACATCTTATCCAGGGACTACACAGTATAAAGGTCTGTACATTGGTACTGGGAAGACCACATCGCATAAACCTTTAATTTTATCCCCGTAACATTAGCCAAACAGCCTATCAATAATCGAAAAAACAACAAATGAGATGGCACAATAATCTCTTCAAAGAATCCACGAAGGCCCTCTGTCAAACTACTCGGAGAAACTACGAATTCGGGCGGAGCCCACATTAGCCGTACTTGAACTACCGTGTCCAGTAAAGGGTCCTGAACTTCCCGCAAAATGAAAAACTTATTCTCCAGTTATCTTACCAACAGGTGTGTCAGCCGTAAACCGCCATCGCGGGTTCGTCGAAAAAAATTCATTGTACTGGTCCTCTCCGAAGTGGAAGCCCTGTGCTATAATCTCACGCGTGATTAGGTCTACGAACACGCCTGATATCTTTTCCCATGACTTTCTTAATCACACGGTGCTACCGGCTAAGATAGGCAAAGTGGCGTAGTGTATTATGACGCTAATTAGCGCCGACAGTTGGAGCCTCGACGCCAGCGTCTACGTGTAGGGGGTACGCGCGTGTACGGAGGCACTCTCATACAGAAAGCTGCTGTGTTTCTGTCCCACCTACTGCCTCTGGTGTGATGGCCCCGTGTTAATAAGCTGTTGCATTAAGTGCCACAGTAAGGCAACGACGCCAACTGCGAATGACACGCTTGCGGCTGATTTGGTGCGACGAGAGGCCCGCCAGCGGGAAGCAGAACGCATTCACGCATTCACGGTCCAAGGTACGTGCCTGTCACATTCCACTATCTGAGCTCGGGGCAGTGCAACTGTTGGCCGTACACGCCACCGCGCAGGACCAAAGTGGTTGCACCTTTGCCGAAGCGCCAGTGAGCAGGAGATAGGTCCCCACGAATACCCACAGAACAGCTGCCGATCACCAAGTAATGTTCCATACACTGCAGAGAATCGTGTGTTCACCAAACGATTCACTGACAACACGTTAGGTTTCCTTCGCCCAGTTTGTGAGCGCCTGTGCTTTCAATCCGATTTACGCTATGCTCCGGCGCGTGCAATCCAGTGTTTAACGTTGATGGGTCTAACAGTGCCATACCGATGGAATACATATTGCGATGTGCAAGTTCATAACGATCCACAATAAAGCACTCATCTGCTCTTGGGCAGGCACATTTCGATTTCGTGTTTTACCGATTCCTATAAAAAAGAAGCAATTACATTTTTCTGGGACATTTTGCCGCACACATACAGAATAAGGGTCAATATCACTTCCTTCTCAAACCAATTTTTGTCATTGGCATGCTCAGGTAAAGCACCTTGTGAAATGATTGTTTTAACTGGTCTGAGCAGGCGTTGTGGCTTATGTGATATGTATGCCGAGCCCCCTAGAGCTCCAAATCATCTATACGAGAAGCTGCGGCGTTTTTACATAGCCTCTGTATATCTTGCGGCCAAGACGCTGACCGGTATCCTTTTTTGGGGGTTGTGTGTGTTTCTCTGATTTGTTTAGCTGGTGGTGCTTGTCCTAATTTTAGTGCATAAGGCTCGGATGTCTCACCACTACTTTTTTAATATAGCCCTCATGTGACTCCCGACAGTACTTGAACAAATCCCCCACGTGTCGCACGCCTTATATGCAGACGACCTCACCTTATGGTCCAACACACGCGCTCCCGGACAACAGCAAGACAGTCTTCAACAGGCAGTCGACACTACGCTCCAATATCTCCAAACATGTGGTCTCTGCTGCGCGCCATCAAAATCCGCCTTGCTCGCCCTCCGAGCACGAACCCGGGGCCTCCCACCAAACCCTACCCCCGACCCCTCACTCACTCTCAACGGGCAAGCAATCCCCACCGTCAAGACCCTCCGCATCCTAGGAGTCCACTACCACCACGACGGCTTCGGGGCCACGTACCTCCCCAAACTTATACAGACAGTCTGCCAACTTACACACCTAGTTCAACGAATATGCTCTCGCCGACACGGACTCAAGGAAACAGATAACTGCCGCATCATGAAGCAATGCTGATCAGCCGCATCACCTACGGGGCCCCCTATCTTACTTTAAAACCACAAGAACACGCCAAGATTGATGTTCTAATACGCAAATCTGATAAGACAGCCCTCAGCCTGCCTACATTTACTTCTACCGACCGCTTATTGAAACTGGGTCTACATAACACACTCTCCAAAATTATTGAGGCCCATTTCCAAAACCAACTACAGCGCCTACAACTCACACCCGCCGGTCGTCATCTGCTCAAAACGCTAGGCCGGAAGGGGGTACAAACTCCGGACTCGCCACAACGCATACCTCCATCAATGCGACGTAACAACCATTTCCTCCCTATTCCGCGTCATATGCACCCTACATACAGCGCCGAAAAAGCAGTCATTGCCGTCGCAATGACCCAAGCCATGAGTGCCAGCATAACAATACTGTCTGACTCACAAGATGCCTGCTGTCGTTTTGCACTCGGACGAGTCTCGGCTTTTACCGTGGCCATCCTTTCTCAATGCCCCACCCTCCCTCATGCCCGCATAGTGTGGACACCCAGCTACACTTCCCTCCCTGGGAACGAGGTGGCACACGCCACCGCCATAGCTCTCCTTCACCGGGCATTCCCAGAAGAGGTCAACAATGCTGCCAGTATTAGAAACTCCCTTACGCCCCTCTCCCAAACCTGCACTGACATCCTCTACCACTACAGAGCAACCCGACGCACCTATCCCCCTCCCCACCCTTCCCTTTCTACCGCTGACGCCCGCATTTGGCGCCGACTTCAAACAGACACTTATTACAATCACCTACATCTCCACCACGTATCCCCTACTAACTACCCACTTAACTACCCCAATGCGATGAGCCTAACCAGTGGCGTAGACTTCTTATTTTTCCGGGGGGGGGGGGGGGGGGCAGACCTGGAGTGCGCCTCGAAGCGGCGAAGGGAGGGGGGAGGAGGCGGGGGGGTCCCTATGAGATGACACGTCATCACTCCGCTACAAAGAGGCTACAACTAATCATCATCATCATAAGGGGCACCTGCAGCAGTGAGGGCCTTTTACATTGTGTCGGCTAACTACGAGGTGTCCCCAAATAAGACGTCCCGCAAATCTATGAACCGTGAACTTCAGTGGTTTGACGCATTCAGTAGAAATTTCTTTGAATACGTGTTTTACTGGTCACATTTATTCAAAAATATAGCATGAATGAACCATCAGCACAAAAAAACGAGTCGATTTGTTTTTCTTTTAATGGGCAGTTCGGGGCTAAAAAGAAAGGGACTCGAGAAAGGGACACGACAGGTACGCTACGCGCTGCTATGTTCATTTCCGTTAAGAGCCCCCGAAACGGGTCTGACTTTGACCACTCAATTTTGTATCCGTGTGTGTGTTGTGCCAGAGCGCCCGACACAAATTCGCTGCACCTGGCGACGTGCCGATGGCGGGGTTTATTCGCGCCTAGGTCAAACCGCCCGCGTCAGACGTGCCGCGACTGGGTGGGAAAGGCGCCGCCGAGTCTGCTCTCCCTTTCCCATCGCGACGGCTGGACCAAATCATGCCTGGGACGAACTAATCCCCGCAGACACGCAGCAAGTAGCGCCTGGAGACGCCGCCGCAGAGTCGCCTTCCCTTTCCCGGTCGTGGCAGCTCGGCTGACGCAATCGCTTCGCCCCCATTCGCCAGATTGATAATGCGCCCAGTGATAGCTCCGACTGGAGGCATTGGAACTGCACGCGGCTGCAACGGAACCCTCTGGGTATAAAACCAGCCCGGAAGCAGCGGTGGTGCGGGGTATCTCATCGAATGCCCTGAGTTGAGAAGTGCTATCGCGCTTGTCTTAGCCATGTAACGCTCTTGCTATCTTTGTATATATTGTATATAAATGCTGCTTCAAATAACCGTCAGCTCGGCTACTTCGCCGCTATGGTCTGCGCCGCGTCGATAGCGGACTGGGCAGGGCAACGTCACAACAGTAGTGACTGAGCTGGGATGGCCCAGTCCCAGCAGTGTATGTGTATGTGTTTTGGAGGCTTGGAGCGGGTATCGCTCGCATTCGACGGCCGCAATGCACCCAGTTGCTGCCGGTGCTTGGCAGCCGTTACAGCACTGTCCAACTGCTCTGGCGTGCTTTGTGAACTTGGAAACAAAGTTTGCAGACAGGATTTTCGGAGGCGTGATAGCTTGCACTGATGTCACTGTATCCCCGTGTTGGTGCCTTGGTTGCACAGTGGAAATCTGCAGCTCTTGGTTCGAGAAGCGCTGATGAAGCTGAGAGCTGTCGATAAAAAAATGCGGTGGCGTCGTTATGGACAAGCAACATGTTTTACGAGACGTTCCAAGACGCGAGCTAAAGGTAAAAACCCAACGTCTTGCGTTGGCGTTCACCATATAAAACGGCCCTTTCACGAGGACTTCCACAGTGCGAGCTTAAACTCGGCACAAGTTTCTAGCGAGGAGTGGTCGCCCCGCCAGTAAACAGCAGATGAAGGTAGGGAAAGAACCACCACTGAAATTCACCGTCATCGTCAGCTTCCTGATTACATGGTGGCATAAACGAGAAGTAGCGCATCGGGTTGCCATTCGAAAGCAAAACGCTCCTCCAGCAGCAAGATGTCACCGCTGTTCGACAAAATATGCGAGGCGAAACAAGGCGCCACACGCGTTCGACTGGGATTTATGATGTCCGATCGATTAACAACCCACAACCTCCACGGTGGGGCTATATGCTCACTTGTAAATGGACAGCACGAGGACATAGTCCTACCAAACCTGAGCAAAAAGTTTCAAAACGGGAGCCTAATAAAACCATGTGGTTGACACAAACCATGCAGTCAATTTGACGCGAATCACGTAAATGAACTGCGACTGTTTAAATGAGCGGTTCCGCTCACGAAACGACTCCAGAGCATGACATGCATCTATGGAAACTGCTTAAGACCGGAAAAGAGCGACTTCGCTGCGCGTAGTGCATGCATTGCGAGCAGCCCCCACCGCTTCCCCTAAAACAATTTGAATGAAGCAAGCGGAACGAAGCAGCTACGCGTTCCCAGGCCGCACATTTGTAAACAAAAATAACTGCTCCAATCAACAGGTGCCGTAGAAACAGAGCAACTGTGGCCGCGCTTCCCACCGGGACCTAACCCCCTCGTTTTTCCCTTTTCACCGCGACCCCTTAGCGAGCGACCGCCGAAAAACGCTAACAGCGCCAAACAAGGACAGGCAAAGGAGGGAGGTGCAGTTTTCGTTGCCTGATTTTACCATCCTTGAGAGTTAAGCAGCACAGCGCCACCGCTAAATGTCTGAAACTCGTACACGTGCGTCCAGACTTGAGTTTGTGATAGAATTGTTTGCACTGCTGTACTCACGAGTGCATGTACTCACGAGTGCAAGCACTCGAAAATACAGTATTCATGGGTATTGTAATCATGAGTACTGCGTACTCATGAGTACCATACTCACCAGTACTCATACTCATGAGTACTCATGCTCATGAGTATTGTACTCATGAGCACTCATACTCATGAGTAGTGTACTCATGAGTTCTGTACTCACGAGTAGTGGACTTACTCATGTACTCAATCGTCATCCTACTCACTTTTTAAATCTGGGTGTGTACTCACTCATCATCGTGCTCACTCGTGAGTTTCAGTACAAATGAGTAGAAATGAGTGTACTCACGAGTGAGTGCGCCGACCTATGCTCCCGACAAAATGTCGCTCTGCTGGCGTGCTGCTGAAGCCAAGCTATATGGTGGAGAAGGGCCACCCCTCTAGCCACCATAGCCAAGCGCAGCGCTAATTGTTGTCAACAATCCGCACACTGAGCACGTCTAACTCACCGTGAAGAAAAGCGACACGGCCCTGCGTTTCCCCCTGTCCATCGGGAGGACGGAACTGTCTTTCAAGGGCGGCAGTGATTCGCACATAGAGGAGATTCTGCAGGCAGGTGCTCAGGTCGTAGTCGAAGAAGCTGGATGTTCAGGGCTTTCCTGCTCCCCTAATAAGTCAGAACTGCTCCTATTACCCCCAAAAAGAAATGGTAAAGTTTCTCCAGACATTAAAATTCAGATAGCGAACAAGCCGATCCCAGAGGTCCCTGTCCTGAAAATATTGGGGTTGACAATTCAGTGAAATCGGGCCAACACACAATTTCTTCATAAATTGGAACAGCATGTCACCCAAACTACTGGGCTCATTAGGTGAATATCGAATCGTCGCAAGTGGCTCAAGGAGGCGGAGAGGATCCGACTGATTCAAGCATTTGTTATCAGTAGGATCACTTACTCACTCCCCTACTTGAACCCCAGTAAAAGTGAATTAGATAAAGTCAATCGCCTCATCCGCCGGGCATACAAAGCTGCCCTTCACCTCCCTCTTAGTACGTCTACTGCCAGACTCGAGGGACTTGGGATATATAACACGGCAGAGGAGCTCATCGAAGCCCATTTATTCAATCAGGTGGTCCGCCTATCGAAAACTCTCACTGGGCATCACATACTCAAACAATTAGGAATAACCACTCTCGACGACATTGAATCGAAATCTCCACTCTCTAGCGACATTCATTCTAATCTCACCATTAGACCGATCCCTCGCAACATGCATCCTAGTCACAACGCGGGTCGTAGAGAACAAAGGGTACGAGCTCTACGCAAACGTCTCCAGGTACGACCCGATGTAGTATATGTAGATGCTGCCGAATATAGACACTACAATGCCTACGCCATCGCCGTAATTAATGACCCCGATAACCCCCCACTCACCTCCATGACCGTTAACTCTCCCCACCCAGCCACGGCGGAAGAGGCGGCCCTTGCGTTAGCACTCTCAATGAGGCCGACTCCATCAATCATAATCTCTGATTTTAAAACGGCCGTTCAAAATTTCGCTAGCGGCCTAATATCAACGCTGGCCTTCAAAATTCTGCAACAAAATTCACCCAGTTCCCCAGTAGAGATTATCTGGACTCCGGCACACGCTGGTCTCGAGGGAAATGAGGCTGCCCACAATACGGCTCGAGGGCTTACGATCCGAGCCGGGGGCAGTCACGTTACCTACCACGGGGCCAGATCTGCCAGGGACCGACTAGTCACGTACAATGAAATTACTACCCATTACCGCCTCTCCCGCCGTAGATACCCTCCCGCCCATGTTCAACTCGACCTTTCCCAAGAACATGCGTGGCGTCTTCTGCAGACGAACACTTTTCCTAATCCCGCAAAACTGAACCTCATCCACCCTTCTATATACCCCTTCCCAGAATGCCCTGCATGCGGTGCCCTCGCCACCCTTCCTCACATCCTGTGGGAATGTCCTAAAGACCTGTTTCCTTCAATTACTTGTGAAGAGCAGTGGGAGAAGGTGCTGGGGAGCTCAGACCAAGAGGTGCACACCGTTGTGGTCAGCAGAGCTATAGCCACTCGGCTCAAGCTGGGGGCCACTACAGACCCTTAGACCAAACAGAACGCTCAATAAAGTGATTCTCTCTCTCTCTTTCTCTCTCTCTCTCTCTCTCAAGATCCCAACCCCTATTGTAAACAATAGTTGGAAGACAGGACGGCCAACAGTCCGATGTCGACGGGCGCAGAGCCGCGCCAAGCCCTGAAAAAAAATCCTCAGCTGGGGCCAGAGGGGGCTCTGCCCCCCCGTAAAGCCGTCCGGGGGAGGCACGAGCCCCACTGCCCCCCCCCCCGTAGTTGGCGCTTCTGAGCCTAACAGCACAGCTCATCTCGTCTGGAGGTGCCCCACCAACCCTTCACCACCCAGATCCCCTACCCTTGAGGAGTGGGAGTGCGCGTTGCAGAGCTGCCAGCTCGAAGACCAGGGGCCCTGATCTCTCGGGCGAGGATGGCAGCCGCGGCACGCGGCCTACCGGAATAGGATGGCCGCTCACAGCTCCTAACTCTTTTTCTGCCCTACCCCGTCCCTGCTGTTCCAATAACCGTGTTCTCTCTCTCTCTCTCTCTCTCTCTCTCTCTCTCTCTCTCTCTCTCTCTCTCTCTCTCTTTTGTTTGCTTGACTACTTAGAGTCCTCGTACTGTCATGTTTGAGCGTATTCTCTTATGCAATGAAGATTTTTCGCAATGACAACGCATTCGAATGGACGCCGGCTTCATAACGTGAGCTACTCAGGTCCGATTCTAGGTTCAGTCTTTTTTTTTCAATTGGCTGCACATATTATTGTTGCTCGCCAGAGCTAACCTCGTACCCGCGGTCTCTTTCGGATGGCCTAATGGTCACGTTTCCTGTTTAATGGGGTAAAGGTACCGGGTGAGATTTGCTGGGCCTCCCCAATCATTTTTTCCTTAGCCACGCGCTTCTTACGCATGCTCTCGGGCTCCTTGCCTCCTTGCTACTTTTCTCCACACGTATTCGCCTAGCATTCTCCCCCTCTCCACATTGCAGATCGTTATAGTTTCCTGTTAACCATTAGCTCGGTCACAGCTCAGGCTTAAACAGTTCCGCTGTTAAAAGCATAACAGTCCGTATCTTAAGTGTGCGGTACCATTGTGTACGAGTTGGCACTGAGCAGCGGTAAATCCGATTAAGCACAACTCCCTGGCCTGTCAGCCTGAGTACACGCTCACAGGGGCCGCCAGCCTGCGCTTTGCGCAGTGTATGACTGTCACACTTTGTTTTCTTGTTTGAGGGTGCTGGGCCGCCGCAGAGAAATGGCGGCATGCGAACATTTGGTTGACTTTCTGTACAAGGCTTATATATTGTGATATGTAGCTTAATGTTTGGGTGATTTTACACTGGTTGTTGCGTGCGGAGGCGCACCAGTGGTGCACTGGGCGTTATAGTGTATCGCGTTTTTTTAACCTAATTAGTTGGTAGTGCGGGCTTGCCCCGTAGACCTCTCCTGTTATTGCCTGCACTTTAACCGCTTATTTTGAAAGCATTATATTACGGATTGAGTAACCTTTCAACTGACTTGTGTAATATTTCAAAAAATAAAAAAGTGAAGTGTCCACAGCTACGAAGGAAATAAAACCTGCCGCATGTCCACGCTGCCGCAAACAGCATAAGAAATTGAGAAAATAGAAGGTGCCTGTGGTATATTCGTAAAGAAGACATGCGGGAAAAGTATGAAACTGGGAAGGATGGAAAAAATTATCTCCCAGAAGACCTCCGATGGGAACTTGCACAGAAACAGCCAATGCAGCCACAGCAACGGGGTTCCTTGGTTGTAGCACCGCGCTGTTTTCAATATGAGCTTTCCTGCGGTCCGTCATGTGGCGGTCATACAAGGTGGTTTATCGACCTTCTAAACGGGCATTTCTGCATACATGAAATCAGTTTAAAAAAGTAACTCCACTGTGCTACTCTGAATTTCTTGAACTTGCTAGCCATGTGTCTGATCTTGCGCGATGTTTTGTGTTGAAAAGACGCAAAAAACCACATTGCATGCCAAATATAAGATTGCATGCTATGAATGAGAGAAAATAGCTTTATGAATTTCTCGTGTATATTGACGGTAAAGTACCCAACCCGCCGACTACTTCGGTTGCCTCGAGTTTTCTTCGCACTGCCATTGCATGCGTTGTCTGCTATAGAGCGCCTTATCGTAACGCGTATGTTTCGCGATATTTTGTACATGAACATCTAGCAGCTATAGTCAGCGCTAGTCTTAATTTAATCCTTGTACCTAGAGCGCAGCACTTACCCGGACTGGCCCTAAATGTATGGGCCCGTCCGGTGGGCCCTGCGGCCAAAAATGCTTATTGGGGGCCCGGGCCGCGCTCGGCCTCGGGCTCGATGCTGCGGGCCCTGAACGGGCTCGAGCTTGGAGCTGTGGTTATTGTTCTTGGCCGTTATAATTTCCGACATGAAGTGTATAAAATAGACCTTAAAAGTATGTTCTCAATTTACTTCAACGCGCGTCTTAACGATCGTTCCTAAACACTAGTTTTAAAAGTATTTATTCTAGGTCTGATAGTCAGTGCACTTTATTTCAAAGGCGCTTCATGTACTGCATCGAAATTTTGTATTTCGGAGCATAACATACAAAAGGTACAATTACAGGTGTCGCAGTAAAAAGGAATGGATTAATTTACACAAACGGCAGCTCTGCCTCTATGTAATGCACATGTGTGTTTATATGTCGCGTGCTGTGGACAGGAATGTAACTCACGTGCTATGGAAACAGCACGGCTGGGAAACCATTGCAGGTAAGACATTTCAAATCACAGACATTACTTGTCGCATCAAAAATTAGAGCATACCAACTTGTGCCGAGACAGGCACGTGATATCGCCATCAATCAGGACAGCAAAGGTGATTGCGGCAGTGATGGAAAAATACAATCTATTATAAAGCCGATGTGATGTGAACTGAAGACCTTCTAAGTGCGTGCCCTACTTAAGCATAAATTTTGCCATTTTAATCTATGAATTTTGTAGACACAAGATGCTTCGTCTGATTGCCCGCCACCAAGGCACTCAACCAGTTATAACAAAATTTCCTTCATTGTCAAAGTCCCTGTCTGGTCACTCATACGCGTACTCTCCCTATGCTTAGAAATAAATGACCAGCCCCGCGCCACACCTGGGCTTGAGACGACGGGCCCAGAGCGGGCCCGGGCTGGGGCGTAATAAGTATGCCCGTGCCGGGCCGGGGATTTCAAATCAGGCACCTGCCGTGCTCTGCTTGTACGATGCCCCGTGCTCATTAAGTTTCTTTTCGTTACAGGCAGCGGTACAGTCTTTGGAAAAATGAGACTTAGTTTAGTTAATTCGCAAGCTAAGTTTGCAGCGCCGCTAAACCCTTAATAATTGTTGTCAACCAAAGGGTCTCTTCAGCCATGGCATTGAACGTTGTTACCATGTTTTACGCCAGACGGGACATTTACAGAAAATGAAATCTGAATCTCAAATGTTCTAGGGAAAAGTTGTTTTGTAATTGCGGCATAGGAATCTTAGTTTGTATTGCTGGATGTAAATTTTATGCCCGTGCCTTTTTAGTGCAACACGGTGCTCTTGCGTGTTGTCAGTTTCCGAGCACTAGCACTGAGAAGCGAAGTACCCCTGTCATCCACCAATATTGTTTATCTCTAAAGATGGATAGCACAATGCCGTTTTCATCGGGCATATGAAAATGATTCTAATGCAGCCTTATTGAACCAGTGCACGTTTTCTACCGAGCTAGTTGATCAATTACTCAACGCAGGTTTTACTTACGCGTTAAAATGGCACGTTCCGTAAAGGCACCAAAATAGTCCGCATGGGAATTCGGAGCGGACAATCGTCCCATTTGCAAATTTTCTTCCATTTGATAGCGTGCATTCACCTGCAAAGTAAGAAGATAAAAACAAGCAAAATATTTTCAAAACGAAGTCAATAATTGCTTCATGTAGCAAAATAGCTGTGTCCGGAATCAGATTTGGCAAAAAATGGTTCAAAAATGGCCGTCAGCACAAGCAGAATAAAAATAAACAATACTTTACTGGCCCGGTATTTAAATCCGCGTACTACAGAATACGAGTCACACACACACATCGCGTGCAACTACGACAGTTTCTTTGCCCTTCCCGTCATGCCCCGTTGTTAGATGCAAAAGGTGAGCGAAGTACATCAGTTGTAGTCTTTGGCACAAAAACGTGTATTACAGGCTTATATTGAGCCATACAGTAGTAATTTTTGCATCCTAATCAAACAAGTAGCAGAACAAGTTTGCGTCTTTAATAAATATATAGGTAGGGCTTAGAAGGGCTAAGAATGAGGAAACCAAATATAAGACGAAAGCTGTTCCCTCCGTGTGCACGCAAAAATACACGAAGAGAGTTGAAGAAGAAAAACAAAAGACAAAATAAAGACGACGATAAGCTGCAAGCACCATGCTGAAGGAGCTAAGAGAATACCATTGTACCCAGGAGGTACAGGGGTGTATTTTGGCCTTGCGAATGTAAGCTAAGTGCGTGTGTTTAGGACTAACAACGTCAGAGTGCAGAGTTTTTATATAGTATATTGCACATACGACAACAAAAGGGCGCAAAGGAAAATAGATTGTATGGAAAAACATTGGAGGACACGATTCTAACCCCAAGGGCTACAGTACTAAATTTAGCTTGATAATAATAACAGTAGGAAAGCACAGATACTAAAGTAGCCTGTCTGTCGTTCACGTGGGCAATTGACCAAGTCTTTAAGTGTATACAGGAACGTCGGGAAGAAAACGACGCAGTCGGAAAAGGCCAAGGACGACGGTAACAAAAAAACCAGAATCGCAATACTGCACATGTTTCTGTATTCTTGTGATCATGGGTTGCGGTGGCATCTGAAGTACCTCAGAGGCCTCGTGGATTGTTTTGATTTATTGTAGGGTTTAACGCGCCGACGAACGCAGATGATGAGGCGTGCTGTAGTGAAGGGCTCCGGAATAATTTTGACTACCTGGGGATCTTTAACGTGCGCCTCAATCTCGTACACAGGGGCATTTTTGCTATGCGCCTTCATCAGAAAAGCGGCTGCAGAGGCCGGGTATTGTTGCGCCCGTGGAGATAGGGGGCGGGTAGAGCGGCGTGTTTTCTCAGGGGCGTGGGATTGTGGATGTCTTTAACTGGTCGGGTATCTCCCTCGTTGAAAGAGCCCGATGCGTATGGGCGTGGGCAGCGGCGTGTGTTGACTTATTTTCTTAGGGGGATTCATGCCCGCGTGTCCACGTGGCCAGACAATTGATAGTTTTGGACGTTGTTTTACTCGTTTTTAATAGCGAATACTGGTAGGAATATTCATTTATTGAGCAAATTGCGGCTGTATGGAGATGCGTCGGCATTGCCAGCGCAAGTGAGGGGATCTCTGTGCATGGATTGCTCGTGCCTTTCCTACCCGTTGTGCTTTGTTATAGGTAGGGTGCATGTCACGTGGGGTCAGTGGTACTCTGTTGTTTTGTCGAATGGATATGCGAACATGTATCTTTGAATCGTTCTTTGGTTGGGTCGAATATCTTACCATCCTGAGGGTGGCTCTCCCGGTATAAAATACCGACCCAAAAAAATCTTCATTGCGTGTGCTTATTGCACACCAGCATCTTTTTATGAAGAAATTCATAAGTAACCTTCAACAAAATAAGTGGTATAATAAATGTTGTCACGGCGTCAACAGTGGTGCAAGGTTCTTGCAGTTAATGAAGTTTATTGTGACAAACGTGCACTCCAGAGTGAACGCCTCACATAAATACTTGGCTGGGAATCTACTTTTTGCCTGCAAATACAGTAGAACCACAGTATCTGCCCGCCAGCCCCACCCAATACCTATTCCTTCGTACTCCCCTTCGCACCCACATCGCTTTTTGTCCCTCTTTGTCCTGTCATGACAAACACAATAGCGGTGTTTACGATTAACATATAGTGATTAAGCATGAAGAGCTAACGCCACCTGGGCAACTGGGCTTTGATGGTGTTTTACCGGGTGGTTTGAAGGTCTGAAACTCTTGTAGGGTAATATCTGTTTCTATTACCTCATAATTGGTATCCTACCGCGAAGTTCACCGGTGGCAGTAAAGCGCGCAGTTGGATTGATTTTGAATTTCAGGGTAACTAATGCCGTGGGGTTTATTGTAAAATATATTACCAGTTCGGGTCATCGCCACAAAGTGAATATTTTATTTTAGTTAAGGTGCGAAAAAGTATGGCGTAGTTATGGAGATGGAAAGATTTGATGTTATATCTACCGTAAGTATGCGCCAGTAATAATTGTCATCAAGTATTCATCTCAAACACAGCGCGATCAAGACGGGGCCGAAGGAAGCGGAGAAGTCGAGCGCTAACTTACAGCTAGTTTATTCGTGAAATGCGCACGGAATATTAACGTTGGTATCACCAGAACAAAAAAGAGAACACACCACTGCTATCGAACACCAACATACCAACTGGCCCAGCTCACTACTCGGTCATCCAGTAGATTTCGCTTGAGAATAAAGTAATCATTTCTGTTTTTGGGAAGCCATGACCCTGGTCTCGCTTCTGTCATTCTTCCGCTACATTTTGGTTCCAAAAACCGGGAGGATGTCCGCACACCACGGAGACCATCGACGTCCCCTCTAGTTGCAGATTCGTAAACCCCGGTATTTTGACTGTTGTTTCTGATGCTGAGGGCGGCCCTAGGCCGTAGGTCGGCCTGGCTGGCCCTGACCATTTAGCGACGACCTACATTCAATGTACGATGAATAAGCCGCGCCGAGAGCGGCTAATCCTTAGAGGCACAGTTGCGAGACGGCTGAAAGCAGCGATGGACATTCTGGAATCGGCCTCACAGCAATGGAATTACCATGAAAAGGCCATTGACAAGCTCGCTACAATGGACGCCGCCAGGTACTAAACAGTGAAGAGAATAATCGTGCTTCTTGACCGTGACGAAGTTGAGCGGGACTACTTCGATGCCTTGGCATACCGACGAGTCATGTGTCATGCCCTGAGCCAGCTTTGGTATGCCTTGAAAGAACCGCATGCGCCCGGCATGAGTGCCAACACCAACTGCACTTCAGACAAGCTAAATTGCACTCGAGCCTTGACCATCGTGTCAAGCGGAGTTCGCCCGGTAATTCATCGAGACGACCCCTCTCTCATGCGCTGGCGTAAATAGATCTCGCTAGTTTTTCAGCCATCGCTGCAGGTCCCCATGATTAACGGTAATCCTCCTGGATAGCAGACGCTTGGGAACCATTCCGAGGTGATGACCCGCGAGCACACAGTCTTGTCCGAAGTAGAGCAGGGCGTTCACGTCCATCACAGTAACACATGGAACCATTTTCAAGCAAAGCTTTCTACCTCTACTAGCGAATTGTTTCGTCGCGTGCGCCACAAGAAGCTCCCACCCAGGCTAAATAAAACTAGTGGCACCGCCAGTAATCAAACCTGGGTCCGAAGAGAAGCGGGATGACAGCCCGTCACCCACACGTGGAGACAAGGACACAGACGATGGTATGATTCAGTGGCTGCGGAGGGGAAGGGTGCTTTGGAGGCGACATATGAAACAAAAGTGACGGGGAGGCAGTGACAGAGATGACGCAGGTGCCGACGTCCTCCTCACCCTTTGAAAGACGCTGCTCTCCGTTTTCGTGCTGCCGACGCATAGCCAGGCTACAGCGGTGGTGTCCGCCGCTCTAGCTTGGCCGTGGGGGACGTTGCTACGTTCCGGACACCGCCCCCGCGAATCCCAGCTAACGACTAAGGCAGAACCCCATTAGCGACACTTTCAGTCAATCGCAGGCTGCCATGGGGAGACCACGGAAAGTGGAAACTGCAGAATAAAAGCGGGAATAGAAAGCTCGAGGAAAACAGTACAGTCTGTCTCGAGAGCGCAGTAAGCAGGATCCGACACATGCTGTGAAAGCCACGTTTTGAGAATTAAAACGACGTCGCGTGCCAATTGTTGTAGGTGTGGTTTCCAGCTTTGCTTTCCAGCCACCTTCAGAGCTTGGGGTGAAGTCAATTTGTTTCCTACATCATGGCGTCAGCAACCACGGCACGTGATAACTTGCGGCCATGATCTCATCCGGAGAACAACTTGTCCATGACGGTGCTACACGAACCCCTATGTTTGGCATTGTGTCCGACGCCACGTGCGACGCGGGAAATGGTCCTTGCCTACACCAGAAAAGAAGACCATAGAAATGAATTTGTCCGGTGACATCTCCCAAGTTTTTGCAAACGAACAAGTCGTCGTAAATCCCACGCTCCGCTATTCGAGAATGCCAGGACGAGACTCAACTCAACACAAGGACTTGCTTGCGGGTGCCAGCACAGAGGAAGAATCGAGAGTGCAGAAGAAAAACAAGGATAAAAAACACGACGCTACACCTGCCGCACACAATGAACACGCAGTGGTTTCCGTTCAACTAGATGAGGAAAAGCTGCAGCAACGGACTGTAAAGAAAGGATAGAGCGACGCAGTTTGAGTTTGACTATATATGTTCGTCCCATGTCCATCGTCTCGTGAAATCAGGATTCAGCGCAATTTGTACATGTCTGAAGGAATCGAAGGTTTCAACAAGTTTGAAGCACAACTTGGTTGTCGATCGTTTCACCTTGGAGGCGCTTGGCTGTTGTGGAAGCTTCGAGACAGCGGATGCACCCTGGAGATGAAAAAAGGACAGACGTTGCCGACAGGCTCGCAAGGATTTTCTTTCGGGACCAAAAAGCAAATTGCTATTAATGCAGATTTACTATTTTATGTGTGCAACAGCGCTTCTAAATAAAGAAGCAATGGAGATAAAACACAATTTACATGAGCTACATCATTACCTATATAATTAGGAGAATGGAATGGCCATGCGACCTACTAGCTCACTTCCCGGAAAAGAACTTATGATGTCATACCAGACAGCCCTGCAATTTGCGGAAGGCGGCAAAAGCAAACGGAAATCAGGCAGAGCTTATTGCTTGCCGAACGAGCTATTCGCGCTTAAATGTAGGGCACATTCTTTTGAAAGCCCCAAGAATGGTGGCACAAACAGTGGAAGTTACGAAATAATAAGTAAACATAGAAGTACCGATGCGTATGCTGCCGTTGGTACTGCGTGAACTATGCTTGGTTTAGCTGCACAGGACTGCGGGGCTTTGGGGATGTGTCTAAGAACACCGGCCGATTTACGCAAGCGACGATTTCGTACGCGAACATATTTGTCGAGCGAGCACCATGTTTCACAAAACGATTGTCTCCATGAACAAAACAAGCCAGGTACAAATACGTTTACAAACAAACCAAAGACAGAAAAGGGCTTTACCCGGTCTGGTGGCGCCATCTGGTCCACTAACTGCAAACAAGGCCCTGTGATGTCATTGCAGACAACAAAAACGCACGATTTATCGCAAAAATTCATGTTTTAACTTAAATTTATTAATTTCTCAAATGAATAAAGCATTGTTTGCTTTCGGACAAGTGCTGGAGAGCATTATAAAACACCAAATCTTTCGAATAACACCAACTTGTGAGTTGTCTTCATGGCTCCTTTAAGGTCATCTATAACGTTGCGCGTACGGGAGTATGTTGAATCTCCCGATGGGTATGCTCCAGTCATAACTGTTATGATCCAGTAGATTCCCGTGGCATTAAAGCGATAATTCCTGTTTCAGGCAACTAAGACTCCGGTATCGCTTCCATTGTTCTTTTGTTACAGTTGGTAAGTACAACTTGGACACATACACACGTTATATGGGCTTTAAAGTGTAAGCAATAGCGTACAACTGAACACCGCAAACGCCTCGCTGCAGCCTCACGTTCTGGAAGTGCTTCGTTCTCGTGGAATGCGAAACACTTTCTCCCATTATCATGTTCATCCGTAATATGTTAAACGTATAGCCTGGTCACTCTACAACGGCTCTCGTTTTCAATGTTCTCTCGCCCGTTAGACTGGCTTTTGGTCACCTCAAACGTGCATCTGCAGCGACTGGACTTTCGCCGCTCTTTACTGTCGTCTCGTATCGGCCAGTGCTTTGCAGTTGCATCAGAATATCGTAGCAAACAGCGACGTCCGGCCGTTAGGCGTAGTGATTTCGGCATGTCGTCCTCGATGCCACCGGGGCTTTTTTGGCCGCCGTTGCTGGCGTATCCATGCCGGACGACCAACCTGAAGGGCCCACACACGCCTCCGCAATCTTCCTTAACGCAAAAGCCCCCACCACGGCCCCTCGATCAAGCGCACCTGCGCTTGATCGAGGGGCCGTGCCCCCACCTACCGTGCCACGACACCACTCTTCAATGACGTCAGACCTGAGCCGTGCTAACCGGCCGGCCACACCGCCACACATTGGGATAAATGCAACAGTAGGTGTTCCTGCTGAAGACACCAATTCTGGGCATCAGCTCGGCTGGAATCATCAATACGCCTCCAACAACTTCATTCAGACTGGACATTAACGCCCCAACCCTCGTTGCAAGTCTCCCCCGTGGAAGAGATAATCCACTGCAAAACACCCTCCTATTAACCAAACCGAACCGGTGAGTAGACCTCGCTACCTTGTCGTGCTAAGACCGCTATCAACATTTTCCGCCAACAACATACGCAACAAGCTCTCGCTCACCTTATCGGTAACACCGCCCCCCAACCGTACCTCCAAAAACTAGCCTCTCATCGTTACGATACTCTCGAAAACTGCCTGCGCGTCACGATGTATGAGGAAATCCCGAAGGTTCGTCTCCTAACAGTAACTAACCTTCAGTTTCCTCAGTTTCGCACCACCTTCACCCTCCCAGCCGAAATAAAGCCTTCCCCTACCGGCCCAACTCCTTTCGTGGAGTTTATATATTTATTTATTTATTTACACATACTGCAGCCCCCAATTTGGGGCTATGGCAGGAGTGAGCATTCACAGAACAAAAAATAACAAATAAACAGATCAACAGAGCGATACAATAAAACAACAGTTAACGCAAATCAGCAAGGGCAAGTAAAAAATTTTCCAGCGGAACGGAGCGAGTATCACCGGACAATCCATTCCAGAGTTCGGCAGTGAAAGGAAAAAAAACTAAATTTGAATGCGTTGGCTCGACAATGGTAGGGCTTGATATTAAGGTGGTGATGGCTTCTAGTTATGGACGGCGAGGCAAATGAGATGTAGGTATTGTGAGACATGCGATATACCGAGTTAATAAAACAGTAAAGCAATTTCATAGAATCCTTTAGTCGGCGCATGCGTAATGTGGTGAGTTCAAGAGAAGAGAGGGCGAGGGAAGGTGAAAAGTAGCGATCATAGCGATTACAAATAAATCTGACAGCTTTTTTTTTAATGGCCTCATTTCTATCGCAGCTGCTTGTGTGGGTTCCATACGGGGCATGCGTAGTCATGTACTGGATGAATCAGTGTTTTATACATTAGTAATTTAGTGCTTTTTGGGGATTGGGACAGTTGTTGTCTTAAATAACCTAACTTTTTTAAAGATTTTGTGCGGATAAAGTGAATATGCTGAGACCAAGATAGATTGCTGGAAAGAACAACACCAAGATTTTTGTATTATGTTACTTTCTTTAGGGTGGATCCGTTAACGAGTACGGGAAGCAGGAAGGGGACTTACTATTCGTGAAAGACATAAGCACAGATTTGTTAAAATTGATACTCATTTGCCAGGTTGCACACTATTCACAAAATTCAGTAAATGAGTCATTTAGACGATGATGGGCTTGAGGAGAGTCGATGGGTTCATAGAAAACACAATCATCCGCGTAGAGACGAATTTTAGAGATGACGTTATTAGGCAAATCGTTTATGTACAGTAGAAACAGTAACGTGCCAAGTACAGAACCTTGTCGAACGCCTGAACTAACACTAACAATGTAGGAGTCAGTTGAGTTATAACAAACGTATTGCGAGCGCTCAGAAAGGAAATTAGAAATCCAAGTAACTAGTTGCCGGTTGTTTAATATGGCGTTTAATTTACGTAGTAATTTAGAGTGAAGTACACTGTCGAACGCTTTCGAAAAGTCAATGAATAGTGCATCCACCTGATTACCAATGTCCATGTTACTAGCAATGTCTTGCACGAATTCGGTTAACTGCGTAACAGTACTATAACTACGTCTGAATCCATGTTGGAAGCTAGACAACAGTTTGTTAGATTCGAGAAATGCAATAATATGTTTGTATATAATATGTTCTAATAGCTTGCAGGAATGAGGGGTAAGAGAGATGGGCCTGTAATTGCTGAAAACTTGCTTGTCACCAGATTTATGTAAAGGTACTATTTTGCCGTTTTTCCAAGATCTGGGAACAGTACAAGATTTTATGGATTTATTGAAAATTATTGTAAGGTATTGAGAGGTCCAAAGAGAGTAGCGAACGAGAAACATGTTAGGGATACCATCGGGTCCATTACACTTTTTAGTGTCCAAATTAAGTATGAGATTTAACACGCCCTCTTCAGTGATCACTACTTCGCTGATTGGAAACGTCGGATTCGAGGTGGAAAAAGAAGGAACAACTAGATTGTCGACTGCAAAGACAGACTTTATTAAAACGGGCTCAAGAACTGAAACCCTTCCCGTTCCACCGAGGTATAACGGGTACGTAAAGACAGACTGAAAGAACGAGTTAAAAGTGTTCGAAATTTGCGCCGGATCATCAATGATTCTGTCGTTTATTTTGAAAGAATTGCAGGAAGCATCGTGAGGCAGGACCGAGGGCCAGAACTTGCGGATTTTTGTCGGATAGCAAACTTTGAAGTTGAATACGAAAAAAGAAATCTTTAGCTATATTTTGCTGCTCTCGAAGTTCCCGCTTGGCCTCGGTAAACCTGGTAGTACTTTCTGAATTTTTAGATGATTTGCAGCGCCGAAGTCTCCGGACTTTACGAGATAAGTGTAAAAGATCGCGGTTCATCCAGGAAACATCAGTGTTTTTCTTTTTAGTCTTTGTAGGGATAAACTCTGAAATGCATGACTTTACTAGCTTTTCAAAAGTGGTAGTTAGTGTATCAATGTCTCCTGAAGCGCTGAGTAGCACAAAATCATCGTGCGCATCGGCAAAAGCGTCTAAAACAGAAAGGTCATCCACACGTTCAAAGTCAGGAAACGAAGTGAAAGCATATCGCGGTTTATTGATTACGCATGCGAGGGAAACGAGAACAGCCTGATGGTCAGACAGGCCATCAATTATTTCGCAGTTAAAGCCTTTATCAGATAGGGCGGAGCTTAAAAATACGAGATCGAGAACAGCATTCAACGTGGTGGCACCATGAACAATTTGAGTTAAGCCGAAAGATACTGTAAAGTCGATAAGTTCTCTGCAAATATTAATTTCGCGACCATCACACGTAAGGGAAGGCCAGTGGATTCCTGGGACGTTAAAATCACACATGCAAATGAAGTTCGATGCACTAAACTTGCGCTCGTACATGAAGTTATTAAGACTCTGTAATGTTTCAATACTCGAGGCAGGAGGCCGATAGAAAACGCTAACGACAATTGCAAATTTTTCGAGGCAAATCTTGCACCAAACAGACTCGGTGTCGGCTGGGCCTGTAATCACAGCAAATTTTAAGTCCGAACGGATGAGAAGAGCAACCCCACCCCCTTTCTCCAAGAGTCGATCGGTGCAAACTGCTGTGTACCCTGGGGGAGTGAACTCGAACCCATCGAAATCGAACCCAGCGACACCAACGATGAATGCGAACAGGCCAAAATCCTTGACTGCCACTGCCTTGGCCGCAATATCAAAGCTGTCATTACATTCGATTCCCCCGTGCCCCAAAAAGTGGTCAAATACTATATGGCCATTGTGAAAGTGTCCCCATACCAACCACGAAGAATGGTGCACTTTAATTGTCATAGCATTGGTTAGATGTCAAAGATTTTGCCCCTCCCAAAGTGTGTGCCACTTATGCGGAAAAAGCCCCCAGAATCAGACGACCCAGAATCAGACGGAAAAAGCCCCCAGAATCAGACTTATGCGGAAAAAGCCCCCAGAATCAGACGACTGTGGCCCGGCGATTTACTGCGTGGTCTGTGATAAGTTGTCACATTTCGCTGAACCGAACCTGCCTTGGATGCATACCCCAAACCGCCCAGAGCTCTCCTTCCAAAGATAACGGTGAAGGAATTTCCTGGGCAGACCTTGTCAAGAACAGCACCAGAGAAATAGAGTTTCCTTCTTTTAAAGCCCCTTTAAACGAAACAGGAAATGCATTCAAGACAACCAGCCCAATCCTCAACTCCGCGCAATCCTTGCTCAATTGAATGCTCTTTGAATTGAAAATCCGCAACTTAAAGCTTAAATCGTTGAGCTCAAGCGAGCGCATGCACCAAAGCAGAACCCCCCTAATAACTCTCCCTCAAAACAATCTATGACGCGCCCAAATTGACCATTTCTCAGGCCAAAAATTACCCCCAGATGACACAGACATTGCAAATAATTCGCGCGAGGATCCATAAAGAATGACTGGCAAGGTTGGATGACGGCCGTCTCATGCAAGAATATTTTGAAGCTGAACTCAAACAAATCAGAGACCTGCTGTAGCAAGTCCTTATTTGAATTTGCCCTCCGGAACCCCCAAGAAAATTTCAACACAATCCTAACCATGACTCCCGCATCACCCACAGCCCCACAGTGGAACTGCCAAACCATCTATTTAGCGAAAACAATTGTGACCAGTAAAGTAAAGCAACTCAGACCACTTTTTCTCCTCCTTGAACAAACTTTGGATACCCTGAAAATTACTGGCTCCAACGCTTTCGTAAATCCCTCCATACCACGAAAAGGAGCAAGCCCCGGGTATTTAGCAATATTGGTCGATGCGGAAATTCCGGCTGTAGATTGACAGGTTCCCGCCTCGAACTCGAAGATGCACGAAGTTGTGGCGATTGCCGCCCAGCCACCCCGTGTTAAAAAGTAGTCTTGGTGTCCGCCTACTATCAACCCTACTCTGCCACCACCAGCACCAGCCCCTTCACATGGCCTCAATACCTTATCAATGCGCATCCGAATACGCCGATTCTCGTCGAGGGTGACTTCAATGCACATCATACAGCATAGGGATATTAAAAAAATTCGGCTTGCGGAACAAATTTTGTTGAGTTTACGGAAATCTTACAACTTCAGCTAATCAATTATACAATATACCCTACCAGCATCGGTCTCCATCTATCTCAAAAGGATACCACACCAGACCTTACGTGGGCCTCGCCAGGTCTTACGAAAGCATAGGTATCCTGCTCTACAACGTGGGGCAGTGATCACTTACCTATTATCATCACATTTCGCGGCAAACGAATCCGGGACGGGTGGAACAAGAGCCCACCTTAATGGGGTTGCCTTTCGAGAACGTGTGCTTCAATACGGCCTCCCTGCATCAGTTGCAGCTATGGCTGAAATTATACAGAACTCTTATGCTGCTGCATTGGAAACTATTACATGCGATGAAGATTCCCCTACCTTTGACAATCACTTCGCCAACCTTGGAAGCAAATCAAGTACCTCACCCAGCTCTACCACTCTACTGGAAGAAGGTACAACATACTCGGACGTATCCGACATCAGTGCAAGGTCATTAACCAACACTAAAAGAACTATCAAGCGACAACTGGGTAAATCTGTGTCATAACCTTCCGAAAACACCAGGTTTGGTTGCTTTATGGAACCTTTACCGAAGCCCTGGGGACACAAAAAGCAGTATGACACCAAATAATACTACCATCATGCTGAGCAGCACGAATCCCGTGGATACTGAAGAGTTGCTGCTCACTAGCTTCTTTCCCCACGTATCACTAAATTTCTCACCCCGTCTACCCGAAATCCCGATCCAAGAACCGTGCTCCGAACATGAAAGCCCATTCACAATCGCTGACCTTTGTACAGCTATTGGTCAAGGCGCACCGAAGTCGTCACTGGGACACGACGACGACGACCTCCGCAACCTTCCAGAAACAGCAGGTTACAAACTCTTGGAACAAATATGCGATTCCTGGGAAACTAGGCAGGTACCTCCACATCTCAAGCTATCGCTTATCTAACCCACACCAAAACCTAACAAAAAACAGACCTCCTCCTAACATTTTTTTCCCACCTTCGGCCAATCTCCTTAACATCTTTCCTGCGCAAACTCATCAAATGACTCATTAACAATCCACTAGTGCACTACCTGGAGTGTGTCGAACCATATCTTCTCCAAGCGCAAATTGGTTTCCGCCCGAAGCTCGGCACTACCGGCAGCCCATGGCTGCTGTGACGCGTCATTAATCGCTCAAGCTGTTCGAGGCTCTCGGACTATGTACTCGCACCAGACCTTTGAAAGGCCTTTGAATGTGTCAGCCAGAGCGCCAACCTCAGTGAACTTGCTAAGGCCTCTCCTTGCCAACGAGCACAGACATGGATTCGAAACTTCCTAGAAGCCCACCCCATCAAGCTTGAAGGGGAATTCCCAGGTTGGACCCCTCGTACCTTCTACCTCGGCAGAGGAGTTCCTCAAGGCACGATCATCAGTACCACACTTTTAATCTAGCCATAACTAGGGTCGCTCGGAAACTTAGACGAGAGACTAGTGCGAGGTTTACTATTTATGCGGACGATATCACAATATCGACGGTGTCAACGAACTACCCGAACGAACAAACTATGAGTACGGCCCTTCGAAATGCAGTAGCAAGCATTGAATCTACCATACGGGATCTCGGGCTTTCCTTAGCCCTTAATAAACAGTTTCTGTCAGTTTTAGGCCGCAATCCAGCTCCTGACATTAGTCCGCCTTGCATCGTGGTTGGCACCACACTGATCACCGCCTAACTCGACCACATTCGCCTACTAGGCATCCCGGTGGGTTACAAAGGTAGCCCGACTATACGGCTAAACCAACAAAAACAAAAATGGAAGTCCCCTTCACATGACATTCGGAGACTTCCTAAGAAACACGAAGAAGCAAGCAAAATTCCGCGCAGACACTTGCCCGCGCTGGCGCAGTCGGTTTCTTACATACGGAGCCTGATCTTACACTTTGAATTTCACCCAAAGACGCACTCTCAATGGTCTTCACAATGCGACTCTTCGTACCATCGCGGGCTTACCAAGCCATACAAAAATCCCTAACCTACAATCTGCGGCTACCCTTCCACCAATTGCAAAAATTACTCAAGAGCAAAGTGACCAATACACCTTCAAGCGGAAACTTACCCATCAAGGTGCCATACAAACGACCCAGGATAAGCAAGATCTCATCCTCTTACCTGATTTCCCGATGCCCATTCCTCTGTAGCAACGATTTCTCCTGACCGAACCAGACACAACCCACCCCATTACCCGCACAACAGCCGTTTCTAAACAAAAACGTTACAGGCTATTCACCAGAAAGCAACCCGACAAAATCACATTTATAGTGAATCGACAATTTTTGAAGTGCCTGGGTCGCGCCAGATGACCGAACCATTATAGGAACCCGACATTCCAAAGTTACCGTCACATCCACGGAAGTGGAACTACTTGCCATTACCCATGCTCTTGACTACTCAACGTACGGCCACCATCAACCCGTACCAACAAAGATCACAATAATAACCGATTGCAAAAAATCATTTCAAGAATTTTGAAAACCTTTTTCAACGCACCCTTCCGTAAACCAAATTATCAGGCAAACAATGGTTTTGCAAGTGTATGGCATTCACGTCCGCATAGACTGGACTCCTGGGCACGATTTTGGCGGCACCCGAGAATCAGGCAGCCCACGAAGTTGCGCAGGAGGCATGCTCTTTTCTTCCTTCCCCTTACCCCGCCATCATCCAGCCGTCAGACCTTCCTGAATGATTGGACACGACGGAAGTACCAAAATACCCCATGCCATCAGCATACACCAGTGCAAACACGAAAAAAACACCAACTCAAGCACCTTACGCCGAGGGATCACGTTTCGAACCAACCTTCCAGTACAAGAACCTAAGAAATATTTATCAACAAATTCTACACAGATGCATCATTTTCCCCAGAAACACTTCGCAAATGCTACTACCCCCCCCCCCCCCCCATCAACCCGAAATGTCCACACTGTCAGCAAGGCATCAAGGCTGATTTGCATCACCTAGTCTATATATGCCCCACATTCTCCCGATAGAGGAAACCCAGATTCTTCAACCCATAACGATCCCCTCACATTAGATGAATCCACCATGTGAGAATCCGGCAGTAGTGGCGGTGGACAATCCCACGTGATGGACATGTGCCGGCGAAGCATGACGAGGTGGCGCGGGACGAGCGTGGATAGGAACATGGCGGACTCGGCTGGGCTACGTGTGTGCAGCCGGATCGGCTGAGCGGTGTGCCTTGGCGTAGCGGGACTCCAAGTAAAGGTGTGTTCGAGGGGGCTCAGTGTCCTTTCTTGGGAACCGCGGCCGGGTGCAAGAACCCCGGTACCACATTTGGCGCCCTGAACGTGGGGCCGGCCGTGGTTCCTGGGAAGGGCATTGTGGTCTTCTTCCCGCCCAGAACGCAGTGGCACAGGACATGGTGAGTGGGCGTTTTCGAACGGAGGAAGCAGCGAGGCCGGCTCGGAGCGGTCGCTGCTTTGGGTCGTGCGTGATTTCGGTGGACTGCGTCGTCGCTGTGCCGGCCAGCCCCCAGTGATGATGACTCTTCAGGACGGCAGCGATGACACGGCAAACGCGACCGACAGCTCGCTGAGGATGCGGTCAGACACGATCGACCTGGCGGACCAGTCTCTGGTGGTGGACATCTCGGATGCCCTCAGCGAGAGGGACAAGGTCAAGTTCACTGTCCACACCAAGACGACGCTGTCGGACTTCCAGAAGCCGGAGTTCTCTGTGCTTCGGCAGCACGAGGAGTTCATCTGGCTCCATGACGCCCTGGAGGAGAGCGAGGACTACGCCGGGATGATCATTCCCCCGGCCCCTCCGCGGCCGGACTTCGACGCCTCGCGGGAGAAGCTCCAGAAGCTCGGCGAGGGCGAGGGCTCGCGGGAGAAGCTCCAGAAGCTCGGCGAGGGCGAGGGCTCCATGACCAAGGAGGAGTTCGCCAAGATGAAGCAGGAGCTCGAGGCGGACAGCTGCTGACGGCTGCGCCGGACACCACCCCCGCGGAGCAAGGCCCGCGGGCAGGACCTTGCCACGTTTGGACCTTCTGCAAGGACACCCGGATCTTAGGAGGCCACCTGTGGCACCGGTCTACTGCCATCCGGGCTGAGCCGTGGGAGTCCCTCGAGAGTGCCGGCGACTGCAGCCGAGGGCAGCCAGCGTCGGCCTTTTCTTCGGAGGGGGGGAGAGTGTGGGAATCCGGCAGTAGTGGCGGTGGACAATCCCACGTGATGGACATGTGCCGGCGAAGCACGGTGGACAATCCCACGTGATGGACATGTGCCGGCGAAGCATGACGAGGTGGCGCGGGACGAGCGTGGATAGGAACATGGCGGACTCGGCTGGGCTACGTGTGTGCAGCCGGATCGGCTGAGCGGTGTGCCTTGGCGTAGCGGGACTCCAAGTAAAGGTGTGTTCGAGGGGGCTCAGTGTCCTTTCTTGGGAACCGCGGCCGGGTGCAAGAACCCCGGTACCACAACCATTAACCTTATACGGTGCGCCACTAAGAGCAAAATAGCATGAGTTATATAGCGATGGCCTATATCAGTGAATGGACCATTCAATTCTGTGCAATTGTCCTATGAAAAACTTATTTCGCCTCCCGTAGACCACGGACTGATACGAGCCCCCTTCAACCATGAATTCTCCCCTCCCAACACCCCCACATGGCCTCTCGCCTTCCCTCTTCGAATAAAAAAATTAACAACATTTCTGTCTCCTCTCGCTGTCCGATCACTTTTTAGCTCTGCTGTTATGGAAAAATGCATGACGACCGTAAATTCCAGGGCCTGTTTGATGAGTCGTTTGGCTGCATTCTCCCACTTCCCTCTTTTTAACTAGCGGTGTACTCGAGCTGAGCCCAAATTTAGTTCCCCCCTAGTTTGAGCTCACCCTCTGGATCGGCAGGCGCTAAGAAACACCTTCTGTGCACGTGGAACTTCTATTCTGTCTCTGACCTTGCATCTGAGTGGGCCATTTATGTATTTGCAGGGGTAAAGAACGTACGAACATATTGCTAGACCAAACGCAGTGCGTTCGTTCTCGGCACCAGCCGTGCGGCTAGTGACTACAATTCACTGACAGAGAGGCAGACAAACAGACAAAAAATGGGCGCGTATCTTCTCACTTAGCTGTCAACGTCGTCTTTTGCCGGCCCTTCAACGTATAAATGTCTAAATGCCTCTCGTCTTTCCCGCCCCCTCTCACCATCTTCCTTTCCCGTTTCACAGCTCTCCCACCATTATCACAGCGAAGGTTTCCTGAAGACAATTCACTTTTTCCGCGTTCCATTGCTGCGGGCGATCTACTGGAGCCTCATGTTACCTTTGAACTTTTTTTTAACGCTTTTTTTTCAAGGCGTGCTTTTGCTCGCAAAAATCAAGCAGCCGTGAAGTAGTAAGGAAAATAGCAGTGCAAATGTCACTTTTGTGTTTACGTGTTGCCTAAAATATGCCGAATGTGTTCTTTTTGCTCAGCGATAGTGACAACAATGAACAACGCTACCGCATTTAGTAGTTCAGAAATGCTTTGCCCATGTAAATGCTTCGTTCAATATTTCTGTTAACGTTTGGTCGAGAAGCTGAATCGAGAGACAGACAGAAAAAGAGAGAGACAGAGACACAGACCAAAATTTTGGGGCCTAATTAGCCCTAAAAGCACTATCGTCATAAGAACAATGAGGCACGGCTACCGCAGCCGGTATTGCTGGCTCAAAAATAACCTTCTGCTGAGAATACCTGAGCACCGTCCTATATTTCTGCAACACTAGCCCATCTATGTACCCCACAACCGTCGGCGTCTGTGCCTGTCACTACCACTACATGACATCCGGTGATGTATGGCACGTAACGGTCATTGTTTCTGGACTACATATGGGTATTATATAACTGCTCGTTTGCATTGACACTAGATTTCAAGCATTGTAATCTTGTTCGTAGCCATCTTGGTCACATGTGGTGTGCCACTCGAGGTGCTGCCATAAGGGGTGTTTGGGGGGTCGTGCCAAGCGACACCTTAGTGTTGGGCTGTGCGCGTACCGTTGGGCATTGTGTTGGGTGCGGCTCTGCATTGTCGATGGGGTTGTGTAGTTTTGCCATATTTCAGGTGGATCTAAACCGTCAGTGGCTTTAACTTTCCGTCAGTTTTGCTTTTGCAGTTCTAACGGCGACATTCACGAGGGCGCGGCGACTTGAAGGTGAGCATGGATTGTGCGGAGGAACACTTGTAATGCACTGGGCCTATTTTGGCAGGTTACCGATATTTGTCGATCTCGGTCGGGTGGGGGCCAGACTAGACGTGATAGACGTACATTGGTCGGAAAGTCCCAAAGACCGAGTCGCGCTCCTTCGCCTTCACCGCGCACTCACGCCCACCAGTAGTTCACAGTTTATCATCCTCTGGTTGGGTAGTTGCAGTGGAACGACGAAACATTAGTGGCGTTGCAGGAATGCCCAATAGGTGAACAAAATCGCCATCGTGGAAAGCCTAAAAGCTGTCTCGCTATACATTGTTAATTAACGAATTACCTCTGCTCACAGGTGTCGTTGCAGCAAACCAATGGGTTTCACACCTTGTGTTTTCAGGGTGTTTAAAAGAGCAAGCGTGTTGTTAAGGTACAAAAATTAGGATCCCATTGATTTCAGCACAGTAACCAGCGGTTGTTGGTTTTTTGCCTTTGCAGCCTGAGAAAAAAACATTCACACTGTCCTTGAGACGCTGCGAAAAAGCCAAGCGCCAGGCGTTTGTAAGCTCACTTGTAATATTTATACGTGGGTCAGCCAGCCTATCAACCTTTTCATCCCCGTGTTTAAATACGTATTCTTCGTTAATGTGCGTACACGCATTTTGCGCTGAGATTTCGTACCCTTTCTGCCACACAGACCTGGTGAACGCGTTCACAATCTCCGTTATAAATGCAGTGGACGAAGCCAGGGAGAATGCGCGGTTCTCGAAAGAAACTGGAGGAAAATCTCTTGCAGCGACTCTTTTTTCTTTGAAATATTAAGATTGTGAACACCGAAACAGCGGTAGATCACAACTCTTCTATAATAATATCGGTTAATTTTAATTACCTGTTATAGAGGGGTTGGTCGCAGCTTTCTTCGTCAAGCATTTTGCTCTCATGAACCCTATCTTTTAAGCTCGACATTAATTTTGCCCTTTGGTTCAGGCGGAATTGATCAAACAGAGAACGTAAAGGTCAAGGTTGAATGGCTTACATTAGTTCTTTGATGAAGTAAATAGCTGGAAACTGTGACGCCTCAAGGGCACAGGGATGATATGCCTCCCCTATACCATAAGATAGCCTCAGAAGAGCACATGTTGACAGCATAACGAGAACAAACCTTTAAAAACCCCTATCCACTGCACTATAAAACTGGCTCGTGAGAAGTTTGAACATTTACAATAAGCCCACAGTGTTGCTTTGCTGACGCATTTACTTACACTTGAACTCAAAGGTACAACCAACTTCATAAATATTTCAGAAGGTGCTGCAATATCGGTAGCAGATCAGCAGAACAGTTCCGGCATATCCAGCCAGAGTAACCGCGCCTGATCCCACACAACAACCACCACCAGCAGCAGACCTGCTCGGGTAGTGATAAAAATAATAGCGTACCTGTTTTCCTGGAGGTATTAGAGCAAGAAAGATCTGAAATCAGTGAAAAAGTACGTTACCCATTGAAAACTCACAATTTAACGCGCAATAACACTCCACATCCCAGATATCCCCTGAGAAGTTTAGGCAGTCAAGAGTTCGACGAAAGTTTGTCTGGTCAGGTATCATGATGAGGACGAAATGCGGTCACCGACCAAGTCAAGGTGAAAACACAGAGACGTAGAATAAGAAGCGACTCACGGCTCTTGCCTGCTTAGTGTGATCAAGTTTAGGCAACACTATCAAGCTCGTTTACACATAACAAGCAGTATAAGTACTGGTAGCCGGTCGAGGTATTACGTGGATGGAAGCCACGCGAACGAAACGAAGACAAAGGAAGGGACACACCGGTCGTTCTTGCTGTCCTTGTGTTCCTGCGTCTTCATTTTATTGGCGCTGGCTTTATCCAAGTAATATGCAAAAACTGGTATAATGTGGGAAAGACACATTTGTCATTCGAGAAGCCATTTTATTTTTAACCTAAATAAGAGAAGAGCAATTATTTTTAATGTGCTATGTAAAGACTATTTACCCGCAATTTAAACCGAGTATCAGTGGATAGTGCGAGTTTTTCTGCTAAAAAACATCCAGGGCAATTTTCTGCAGAACCGGAGCCTGCAATACTTTCTGACGACGTTCACAAACCAGAATCGGCTCCCCTTACTTTCGCTTTGGACGCCAGCTACAGATCTTCACAAGAAAAATTTCCAAGTACTTGTGTTAAGAGTGCAGAACAAACATTTTATCGCCTCACAAGTTTCAAAAAAGGCGCCGGTAATAGAAGAAAAGAAAAGCGTCATTCTCGTCTGGAAACGACAGCAGAAAAGAGACAGAATTTTGTTTTGACGGCTTAGACTATGTACAAATGAATCTGCTCCAGTAAATAATTTGGATAATGCAAAGCAAATCCAGGGTGCGTGAAATAAAGTTGATATCAGATTCAAATGTTTTTCTACACATAGCAGGTGCACTCAAGGGACTTCGGAAGGCACTCATGGCAGCGGCAAAGGAAACACAAGGAAACAAACCATTGTTGATACAATATAATAGCCAGATTCTTTTGCCGAGCCAATGTAAAATTAATGAGAATCTCTTTGAAAAATGGCATCAAGAGAACTACCCTATCTCATTTTCACAAGTATATTATTTACGATTAATGAGCACCACCATGACTACTGTTAGGACAGAGCACGCTACACAAACTAGCTTGTGCTTACTACGAGACGACGGCGGGGAGAATCTCGTCCAGCGGTCAACGACTCGCGACAAACGTGCACCTATATGCCTGAAAGCGACTTGAGGAGCCAAATTCCCCTTCCTTTCCTCAGCGAATCGTCTGATGCAACTCTTTCAGCGTTCATTCACCGAATTCAAACAGCGGCGAGCCGAGAGTCGTTATGGGAAGGATTTGAACTACTCGCGGCTAAAACAGACCGCCAGGGTATAAAAACTGCTCGGCAGCAGCCGCGGAGGCGGAAGTCGACGGAGTCACCGAGCTGAGACTTTCTCTCGCCAATGTGCGAAACAAGAAAAGCCGTTGTTATCCTTGTATATACCGGATATAAATGCTGCTTTAACTCATTGTTGGCTGGCAAGCTTCATAGCAAAGTCCTGCGCAACAATGGCGTGGGCTGAACGAGGCACCTCCACAACAGTACTAAAAGTCCTTTAGTATATAAGATCAATGTTTTATTCCCCAATCAGCACGATAATCATGATTACCTAATTGCATTATTTATTATATCTAACAAAATCGCCCGTGCATTATTTGACATACAGGTATTTTGCCGAGAAAGTTATCAGCCGTTCCAATGTGGGAAGATGGAAACCTACAAAGCTGTAGGTATGATTGGTTTTCCAATGATGGGAAGTTTCTATAGTAAACAGCAACATGCACGTTCCAAGCGGCAAGTCTCCCTTCAAGTGTGAATAGTTCCCAGCTGCTCGATCTGGTGTAGCAGAACTCGTCACAAGTGAACTCGTCCCTGCCAACTTGTTGTAGTTGAACTCATCAGATAAGGCAACTCATCAAAGGCCATTTCGCACTACGGAAACTTGTAACTTTGGGCAAGTGGACACTACCCATCTCGTCACAAGTTACGTTTTTGGTCAATCATATTCAAGAGAAAAAACAGGAATTCGTATAGTTTTCGACTTAAGCGTAAACATTCTTCTACATCCGCCCTTCGATTCACCAACCTTGCGTTTCTTTCGAGGCCTTTGAAGAAAGCGTCATACTTGGTGGCTTGTTGGCTCTTGTTGGCTCTTTTTTTGCTTTGTTGAGATAATCATGTTAGGTCACAATATTAGATTTTGTTCGTTCATTTTAGTTTTTTTTTTTTAATTTACAGTTTTATTTTTAGGTAATCGGGTGGCGGCGCTGTATTGGGCAGATGTTTTCAACTTGGTTCTACAGTTCTGCATTTACGGTTTTTATATTTTGATGTTTTTGTTTTTATCTCTTCTCAAGAACAATTACTGTCATCAGTAGTTTATTTGGGTAACTTGGGCTGCATGATTTTTGTTATTACATAAACAATAAAACGCCAGTTATCCTAGTACCATTTTGTCAACTTTCCGCACTGACTAATGCAATAATTCAGTTTAATCGAAAACGCCCTTTAGCATTTTTCCGCTTGAACTTTCTTTTTAAACTCGACAGGGTGCTGTTGTTAGTTTTTCGAAGGCTGTTGATTCCTGCTCCTAAGCCCTTCGCACATATCCCACCACGCTTTGGTTGTCCACGCTCCCATGTGTAAACACAGTGTCAACACTCCCAAATATGAATGTATCACTTCCAGAAGGCCGACTAGCTTGTGGTTCAAACGCTGAAGGTATGTTTTTCTAGACCCGGCCGAGCTATCCGAAAAACGTTGAACATATAACGTAAAATTAGGGAAAACATTTTCTGCGCTCAAAGGGTGCAATAATTAAAGAAGCGAAAGTGAAGATGGACCAAATAGTCGACCTTGGACCAAAGTGCGACGAACTTATTTTGCAAGGGGAAGAAAAATGAGAATGGGAATGGGAAATTGTGTTAAAACCGAAGAGCCAATGTCTGCTCCCACATGCAAACAAACAAATAGACAGGCCAACCCACGAACTATGAAAAGGTCAACCTGGAAACAATTGTCAAGTTGAAGCCACCCAATCGCCCCAAACCTCCCTCCCTACTCGATATCCGCCAAAAAAGCGACTGCGAGACAGAATTTTCAAGAACCATAAGGTAGGTGCTACCACTATCACTAGTACGGGATCATCTAGAAACAGATGCCACCTTTGACCAGTTCACCTAGGACCAGTTTTCCTATGACGGTTGGCTGCGTCGAGTGGCCCTGCCACCTACTCGAAGAGCTGGAACTTGACGCGGTGGCAGTGGCTGCAGGTATCGGTAGCGGCTTTCCGTTTTTTACACCTATCCGCGCTTCTGTTTGCACCGACGCTCCTTCAATTCTCGATCCTGTTCCTCGAAGCGAACGACAGTGGTTCGTTCTATAGTGAGTGGACAGAGCTACTACTGACAACAGAGCTAGCACAATCAGCACCGCGCACCGCGCCAATGCAGAATGTAGGGCTGATGTAAAGGTGGCGGCCAGAGTGGCGGAGCGTGGCGGCTCAGCAAACGCACCGTTCGCCAAACAAATGCCGTCGTCAGAGGCTACGCACCTTGTGAAAAAGGCGCCAGTGGTGGCGAGAATTATAAAACTCTCCAAAAAGACGCAAATGATAATTATGACAATGTGCATCTATCATCCGTATCCAGACATGGTAAGGTGTCTTGACACATGAAGTGTTTTCACAAATAGTGGGGAAACCTGCGGAAGAGATTTTCAAAGTGTCGAACAGTATAATATCAGACAGTTTATCATCCGTTTCGAACTAAGGGCTACTGAATTTTATACATAAACCTATAGATACTCGCTGCTTAAAATTATTGTTCTAGTGTTCGCCCTTTCTTCGCTGTAATATCACTTTCTGAGACGACCCGGCGACTGTTTGGGAAAGCATAATATTCAAACGTGGATGTATATATACTGCCGGCATAACGGAATACCACAACTTCAGTATCTCTTTTCGTCTGTGGGCGAAGAAAATAATCAAATCTCTGGCAGTTTCAAGTACATTGAATACTGGCGTGCTTTGAAAACGTCGTTCTTTTTCCGCGTTGATTCGCAATTTTCTTCCATAGAATTGTGTTTTTACATGGTAGGTACGGGGTAGTCCATTCCAATCGGAAATCGTTCGTAGAAAGAAGGAATATCGCCGAGAATTTGTTTTTGTAAGCGGCATCACTATGGCTTTATCATGATTGTTCCGAGTTTTTCGTGATGTATTGTACTGCATGCATGTGTTAAAGGCGAGTCCTGAGTGTCCATGGACTATGTTGTATAGGAATTGTAGCCATGTAGCTTTCTACGGGACTCTAATGTGAGAAGACCTGATCTATTACGGAGTTCAGTGACTGAAACGTGTCTACTGTATGTGTGGTAAATAAGCCGAAGGGATTTATTTTGGATTCGTTCAAGCAAGTGTTGTTCTGTTTGTGTGTGAAGATCCCATACAAAGTCAGTATATCCCAACAATGGGCGTACCAATGAACTGTAAGCGACTAATTTTGTTTTTCTGGTACAGTGTCTCATGCGATGCCTTAAGAACCACAATCGCCGTAGTGCTGCTTATGTTATACCATCGATATGCGTTTTCCATCTAAAATTAGAAGTGATTGTCAGTCCAAGGTATTTGTACTGGTTAACGGTTGTTATAGCAGTGTTGTTTACCATGTAAGCAAATTCCGATGGCTTTTTTTAAGTGTTATGGTCATCTTGACGCACTTTGCTATGTTGAGGCTCATTTTCCAGGACTGATACCATGCTGTAATGACCGATAAGTATTCATTTAGGGTGGCGTTATTTCTTCTTGATTGAATTACAAGGTACGCAACGCAGTCATCCGCGAAAATACGACACCGCACAGTAGATTCGGAGGACATGTCGTTTAGATAAAACAACAATAAAAGTGGTCCTAAGACGGAGCCCTGCGGTACCCCGGAATGCACGGGAGCAGAAGTAGAATTTTGATCTGCTATCTGAACGTGTTGGTATCGGTGGGATAGGTAAGAATCAAGCCACCGAAGAATTCTTTCATTGGTTAGGATTCGGCGAATTTTAAACGTCAAGTGAGTTTTTACTTTTTTGTTTGGATAGGCGCGCCCTCAGAAAGGGGCTGTCCTTGGAGTACTTCGCAGATCCTTTGTTCCTGAACGACAATTTAAAACAGCAGTCGATTTCAAAAATATGCAAGCGCATGATCGCTGAAAAAGTAATGTCTTGATGTAATGTTGAAACGCATTGTTCTATTGGCGATCGCAGCAGCCCTCTGGCACAAACAACCATGCGGGTACGTGTCGGGTGTTTTTTTTCTAAGAAATAGCTTTTAATAAATTCGTAAAGCGATGGTACTTACCTTCGTGTTCAGGCGAGCGTGCTATCGCATCCAAAATGCAGTTTGAAGAAAGCAGCATTGCAAAAAACACAGTGGCAATAATTGCAGCCCATAGCATGTTTTTAGTTTGGGCCCGTAGATTTGTTCTTGGTTATCTGGAATAAGTGGTTTTCGGCCTCTAAACCTCAACATTATTCGTGAAAGTTTGGCGACAAGCACAAACATGCAAAAGTACTGTTGCATAAATTTGCTTGCGCTAACTCACGCTAAAGATGACTAGTAATTGTATTTACTGTATTCGTATTCATTCATATCTCTTACCCCTGAAGTTTATCGTGTACCAGTACTCCCTTCAATAAACTGGCAGACATATTTGCAGGCTCTACTTTACACTCACTACAGTTACCCCTCACTGAAACATACACATGTATTAGGCTCTGCGTGTATATCATGCAAGCAGCTGTTAAAGCAGTTTATTCTCGTTCTAAGTTGTTTTATTGCTATATTGGTGTGAAACTCACCCAAACATATGTTCGCACTTGATCAGCTCAAAGAACAAAACCCAGCTACCTTTCCTGCGGAAGGAAGGAGCGAACACCTCCTAATATTGACATACATGTTGTTCAATGTCCCTAACGTATTATGACGCCAGGGTAAAAGAAAGGTGCTAAAAAGCGCTGATTTCCGTTTTCTTTTTTAGGCGTATTTATGAGTCCTAGTATTGCGAGCGTAGCGTCGAACTGATTTGGCCCCATAAAGTGATACTAGGGGACTATTTGGTGCTGGACATAGGAGAACCTGAATCTTTTTAAAGTTTGGTTCGTCCTTTTGCCTATTCATGAAGCTAATAGGACGGAATGAGCGGAAATAACGTTGTTGTTACGCCTTTTTGCGATGTGAACGAATGCGAAAGCCTTCTCTGGCAACGACACGTTTGGAAATGCCTAAACAAGGAGGAACCAAAGAGCTTTTACTATTCAAGGTAGAGAAGGTACACCTGCGCTATGCGGTACTGACGTTGTAGGGTAATGCGAAATTATTAGTGCCAAAGTATTATGGCTCTTGAGGGCAAAATTTCCGCGTCGGTCTGTGAACACAGCGAGAGACAGAATGGCACAAAAGAAAAATAGAGAAGAAACAGCGCGCAGAGATAGCTGCCCTAGAAAGTTGAAGAAAACCCACCGCGTCGGGACAGGGGCTAAGATGTTGTGCTTCTGAGCCAAAGGACGCCTGTTTGATTCCCTAAACTGGTGTGAGCATTTCTGGTAGAGGCGACAAGCAAAAACGCCCGTGTGTCAAGATTTCAGCGCGAGCTAGAGATCTGTTGGTGGCAAAATTAATCCGCAGCCCTCCATTACCTTGCGTATCATATGCAGGTGTGGGTGCGGCACATAAAATACCCCAAAATTGAATTTGATTGTAGAGAGGAGGACGTTCCTATGGATGCAAGATTCTAAGGTCGTTTTTTCTGCGGCTGTTTTCTGATTTCGCACATTTTCTAGCTTACCTTCATGCTCACTGCTTGGGAATTGTTGGCCGGTGAGCGCCTAATCGCAAATGGGTGGACACCGCCTCCAAAGTGTAGTTATACATGCGATGTTATTGCAGGGCTCAGCCTCGGCTCCAGGTAGCGGCGGCGGCGGATATGAAGCATACTTTTCCACATCTGGTCGATGTTTGTCACTGTTTATGCGTACTGTTAAATGGAACGTGCAGCTATTACATGGCTTATTAGATGTCAAACGAACGCTGAATGTGTTGTACGCCGACGTGATGACAAAACGCCTGAACCAAAGAAGACATTTAGGAATTCCTAATAATTGACCATAAATATTTCTTCATTTTTGTGGGACACCTGTGTTCATATATGGTACGCAGTCAGTTTTTGATACTTTATAAGCAAATATCATGCTTTCCTGGCTTCAGCAAAAACAAATCATTCGAAAATGCATGCGACTTCAGGTTTCTCGACCACACCTATACGGCCCTCGATAACAACAATGTTATGGTGCTGCAGTTAAACCGAAAAATCGGCGCCTACTCGGCAAAAATGCTTCCAAAGATTAATGCGAATAGTGTATTGCACTGCTTTATATGTATACAAGCGCTTTACTTGTCTGTGGTCTCACCACTTAACACAAAAAATATTTTAAGCAACAAAATGTGTTCTGAAAGCTTTTGTTGTGTACCAACTACCCATTACAAAACGTACATGCTAGCTTGCCATGAAGGTGACCCTTTGTCGAAAGTAACAATAGGTGGTAATTACCTTAAAATTCTACATTTGCTGGAAAATGGGATCTAGTTGAGAAGACGAAGACATCGAAGCCTCCTCACAGGCAGCGAGGCTCGTGACACCATCTTCTTCCTCAACCGAATTACCCCCTCGAAGGTCGCATTAAACCGCTGTCCTCTAACATACGTCTGCTTCCTGCTCTTCAACCACATTATTGGTGCAGAATATTATCTAGATAATTTCCGCTGTAACAACAGTAAGCATACTCGTCTCATTCCAATGTTTTGTATAGCCGCTCCAGATAGGGTTAAATTTTTGACCTGCAGTATCTGTCAATAAACAAATAAAATAAAAATTATTGCAAGAGAAACGTGTGAGCCCTGGTGCAGCGAGTACTTAAACATAGTATTTTCATGCAATGAAGCGTATGTAAAACATTTATAGAGATTATAAATTATAGAGCCATCCTGCTTCTGCAGGAAAGTTGCGTGTAATCGAGAAGTTCTAAATAGAGCCAGTTTACCTCTCGCGTTTTGATACTAATTGGCTAAATTAATTTGGGAAAGTTTCGTGCAAAGTATGTTCCAAGCATACCAGCACACAAAAAAATACAAAACAATGCAAACCTCAATAGGCTATGGGGCTGACCTTATAGAACAATGACTACTACACTTATGCACTGGATATGATGAGAAAGGTTGTGTGTCGAATTGCTGAATGTGTCCTGTTATTATATCATCACCCTTTACCAAGACTGATTGTATATGACTTGGCGCTGCTTTCGAATCGCCGAGAAAAGAGACACTTAGCCGGGACGTACTTCACTATTGCTGGAATTGCTAATTTTGACTTACGCATGCTAAAACTACACATGTAAGCGGACGTTAATGTCTTCTGAAGTTGTGTGGGCATAAGTACACGTCTAATATACAAAGAAATCCATGAAGGATGACGATGGTAGGAGGAGAGCTTATCTTGCCCACTGAAAAGGCTCAGAAACCGAGGAAGCCTCCTGATAAAAATGTATTTAAGATTGTTTTAATTACTGCCATACAAAAGAAAACTATCAGACTAAACAACTGAGTTTCAAGCAACAAACCACGAGTTGGCGAGAACGTTTCAGCTTGTTTCACGTATGCTAAGCAATTGACGAGTACCTTCCAGCCATTCTTACAAGTGCCACAAAGACACGTTGCAACGGCGTAAAAATTAAAATGGCTGGCGATTACAACACTCCCTAATGGAAAATTTGAGCGTAGAACAAACTGCGGAGTCTTCTCGGCAACGGGGACGCTGCTTTGGAGGCGGCCACCTCTGGGTTCTGGCACCGGTGGTGCTGCGCCTCTACTCGGGCAGCTCCTTTAGCTGCAGCTAAAGACTAAACACTTCCTTCGTCTCAGGGAGTTGCCGCGGAATAGGCGAATGCACAACGGCACGCGCCACTCTGGCGCTATCTCGTAGCCGCCGCGGAGCACGTCTCGCGCGGCACCACCGGCACAGCGCCTTCCTCCTCACACCTTCGCTAGACTGTCCTCCACCGCTGCAAGTCTGCAGGAGCGGCTGCTTAATAGCTGCGCCCTAAAATAGAGGGAAAAGATAAAGAATGCACAAGGGCAATCAAAATTCAATAAATTATGAACATTTGTGGTTGAGATGATGCAAGCATAAGGTCGTACACGAAAATGGACGCAGCAATCTGGTGGAATCGAAAAATGCGTGCCATTGGAATCTCCAGGAATACGGCTTTAGGCGACCAAATGATCTTATGAAATGAATGTTCAGAAATAAAGATGTCAGCAGGCAGTGGCGTTACTACAAATTGGGCAAGACTAGGACTGGCTCCGTGCCATGCTTCGGTTGTCGACTCCATCAGCTTTTTCGGAGCCAGACGCTGGCCCTTCTGTTTGGTGGAATCCTTTCGCCAAAGAGAGATTTAGGTTACCTGAATGCTTAAGAATTCTACACTGATCTAGCTGTGCATGACCATTCCTTTACGGTATTTTTTTTACTAATGGGTGTGATAACGTCGCTGTCGGTGTAAATTTTGGTGAATTGGCCGTGAGCTCCTCATGGCTCCATGTAATGGATGCACGGAAGGGGTAATGCCACGAAGCATAACCATTACAAGCAAAAGTTGAGTCATGAAAATTGCTGAGGGAATATGTTTGGATGTGCCGATGCCAACGTGACAGAGCGTAACGCCTGGCACCGCTCGTATAGCCCGGTGCTTTTAACGCGCTATTCAAGCGATTTTGTCAGGGCTGCCACCGTTTGGTTGCCCAGTTTTGGCATGATTGAGACGTACCTTTCCCAATTATGTATGTAACGAGAACTAAACTTAATGTGTGTGTTATCGACATCAGCATAATAGGATAAAATTGCGGCAAGTAACTGTATTCCTCCGTTGTTTCACATACTTCTCATCTATATAAACTCTGTCTGTGTTCATGCCACGAAACTACGATGAATATACATTTAAACAATAAAATATATAGCTGGGGCACTTAAGTCTGCTAAGGATTATTGTTCTCTACGCGTCTGTTCTGTTTGCGTACCATCATTTTCAGGCGTCCTGCGGTGTGTGCTGTTCTACAAGTGTTGCTTATAAATTTTATTGTTTTGTAAAGTCGTCTTTGCCCTCCAAAGCTTCCAATTCCAGAAAAATCGCCCTAAGTTGCATGTGCCAGCAAGAAAGAAACATCAGGGACAATAATTTTTGACGAGGTCGTGGGTTCGATTTCCGGCCGCGGCGGCCGGTTTTCTGACGGAGGCGAAAAGCAAAAACGCCCGTGTGTACAAGATTTCGCCGCACGTTAGAGATCCCCAGCTGGTCAAAATTAATCCGGAGTCCTCCACTCCGGCGCGCCTCATCGCCTGCGTTGCGTCGGTGCGTTAAACCCTACAATCAATCAATCAATCAATCAATCAATCAATCAATCAATCAATCAATCAATCAATCAATCAATCAATCAATCAATCAATCAATCAATCAATCAATCAATCAATCAATAATTTTTGTTTTACTCTGGCAACACCCGGAGATAGCACAGTTGGGTCTGCATGCCATATAGGGATGAAGGATGGCGGTGTGACATGCTTATGCAAATGTGCTTACGGTGAGCATGCACATAGCCCAAGACGTCCTTGTATCAAGTGTACAAATTGTAGAACCGGCAGCATGAATGGTTCTGCGTTTTTGAAGCGTTGGCAACATTTGATGTTTATTTTATAACTCTCTGTCGGCCACAGTTTCGCAGTGGTTTTTTTATTTGCACTTGAATGGCATTGTGTTTGTGGAAATGTCAATAAACAAAGAAAAAGCTGAGATACACTGTTGGTAGATCAAAACACTGCCAAATGGCACAAGAATACTCAGATTTATGGAATTGCACGTTTTTTATGCTTATTTGTGTGCGGGAATTTTCAATTCACCCGACAAAAAAAAACAGCAACGGCGCTTTTTCGCAAAACCATGGACTAATATGTTTCGCCTAAAAAATACTTATTATAAGCAAATGAGCCTGCGGTAGGCGTTCCTCCTAATATTATTCCCATAAAGTAATACCTATTTCACTGTTCAAGTTTAAAATATCTTGGTCACATAAGTACGCGAACGAATTTTGGCAAATTTTTGTAAGTATGTAAGCAGTAGATAAAGTATAATTCCAAGAGGCACACAATGTCTCTTGAAGAGCCCGAGTGATACAATGCCTATCTGCGGCCTGTTGTTGGCGAAACGAGTCCGATGCATACAATTCGCACACCACAACGACTGCAATTTAGATATGGAGTTCCCGCAAGCCTGTCTGACTGCTCTCAAAAACACGAGAAAATTTTGAGAAAGACTACAAAAACCTCGGTGCTTTTAATAGCGCACACAAACAACTAGTAAGCCATGTTGGCCGTAGCTGCTAGGCATGTGTCGGTCCTTTATTGTTGTTGTCCAAGAATGATTGCCTATTTTTGTATAGATGCAGCTGTTTGGTTTAGATTGCACACCTGTGGGGGACAAGAGAATCCTTAATGTGGGTCTTTGTATACCCGTTGTATTATTCCGGAAATTATAATTTTCAGAGAAGGGCCATGTTTTACGAAGGAGTACAGTTCTACATGTTGTACTGATATGCTGAGGAAGAGTGGTGAACGCTGCATTGTGCATTCAAGCAATAGTCTTGTTTTGGGCAGTCTCTTCCTATTGTATAAAGGCAGAGTTACAGACGTGGTCAGAATTCTTGTCGAAAGGGTTTGGCAAACCTCACGCGTGCGCCTGCCGTACCAACAGGTATATGATCGCGTGATACATTGATAGGGTGACTCAGCAAAAATATTCGCATTGGCTTCTAACCCATAGAGGCACAGATGGACCGAGAATGGCAAACTGCTTGTGGAGAGGGCTGACACCAGCTACTTTGGCGGTGCGAGTTGCTGTGGAGGCGGAGCTCGATGATTCTGTTTATAAGTGCGCCTGCCGCATTGGTGTGACCGTCGAATGAGCAACTGGTGTTCCATACTTTCACTTTCTATTACTTTTCATTACAACAAGGGAAGGTTAACCGTGGTAATTACAGGTGTAACAAGACAAGTTCCGAAGCAAACTCCCGCTGCTACCTTGCATGAAGATTTACGATTGCTTGAAAACTTGGCTGCCATAATTTTCCGCAGGCGTAGTGTATTGGAATACGCAATATTCTTGTACCATAGCGGAGACATAAATTTTCCGGCAATTTTCTGATGGGCATCCATTGCGTTGTCTACGTAGTATTGTAAGCGCTGTTTATTCTGTCCTCGTTATACCACTGCCTCCATACTTCAGCGATCTTAAGGCCATCAAAGAAATGATAACAGTGGCAACTCGTTATAAAAGTAAATCGTGCTTCACTTTACACATTGAATTTTATACCCTCACCAAAGTGATTCGAGAACGTTCTGCAACGGCCAACTGGCATCTCCCTGTTGTTAATATCACTGGCAAGGGGGGCCTACAAAGGGCCTGCATTACCTTTATTGCCGCTGTTCAATTCTGACGCGTTACTTCAATCTTCTGCCTTTGATGTGAGGAGCTTGCTGGAGAATTTCTAACCGCGAAATCGCACATTTATTTGCCACCTAAGTTAACCACAAGAACTGCTTCTGCAAAAATAATTGGCTGAGGGGACAGTTGGTGCGGGAGCCCCATCTTTCGGTGAAGGAGCGGGGTAAGGGCTAATTGAGTGCTCGACCCGAGGCAAACCAAAAGTTCCAACGAGCGCCTATTCTAGGCATTCTAATGAGTGCTTAACAACATTGTGTAGCGGCGCCCACTCGTGCTATCATGGGCTGCGCCTCCATAATCAGTATCTGCCTCCCCGTTCCCACGTCGTGAGATCACTACGACGATGGCAAGAATGTGAAAAGAGATTTAGGCGTGTGAGCGTTGCGGGGAAATTGCAGTAAACCTGTAGTATTCTAATTCGCATATGTAGAGAACTCGGTTAAGCCTAAAGTTTTCACTGCCGTGCAGTTAGCTCCCGTAGGTGCTGTGTATTTCCCCCGCTGATCTCGAAACGTTTTCTCGGGGAACCCTTGATATATTCAAACTTCGACAGACAGGACACACGGGAACGTGTATGCTACAGGAAGCAAAGGTCTCCTTGCGTGCACTACACAAATAAGGTTGTTCTTACATTAAAGGCAAATTTAAATTTCCTACCGCCGCGGGGGTTTTCTCTTAAACGTGCCAAGTGAATGTGGTAGAGATAACGATGCAATTTATTGTGCGGACGATGAGGAGCCTCTAGAAGCGGGGACAACACCGGAATAAGAAACATGCTATATTTGCTTGGCGGAAACGTAGAATGTCGCGGTGGTGATCAAAGATTGTGCCGGTGCATTGAGCACTTTCTGGAACCAAATACAAACAAGGAACAGGCTGGCATCACTGAGTCCTTTCTTTCGCAACAATAAAAAAATCGTGTTTCCCGCGGAATATTTTGCGTTTTTTACGAAAGCTCCCCTGCGCAGTTTGTTATTTAAGATGAACTCTCTTAAAAATGCACTTCCACCTACAATCTCTTATTCCATGTATGTAGATGGCGTCCAGATATCCTTTATATCATGTAATATGTGAATCTGCTAAAGTTGAGTCCAGCTTGGCGTTAAGAAACTTGCCGGCTTGGCAGAAAACAATGGTTTTAAAATTAATCCTGGAAAGATCTCTTGTGTTGTTTTCTCCAGGAATCGTGGGGTCCACCCGACCCAGGCATCACTCATACAGCGTGTCAATTCCTTTGTACAAGGAACACAAGTTTTTAGGTATTTTATTTGATGGAAAGCTTACATTCATTCCGCATATCAAACAGCCATGCAAATGCTTAAAAACAAGAATCATTGTTAACCTCCTCTCACACCAATGTAATGGGGCCGACAAACAACTCCTGCTGCTCCTTTACACAGCCTTGGTGGAGTCTCGGCTTGACTACGGGAGTCTCGTGTATGCGTCGGCTAAAAAACATCACTGAGAATGCTCGGCCCAGTGCTGCATCTTGGCCGTTGCCTCACATGGAGCGCTTTCCGCACTAGCTCTGTTGAGAGTCTGTATGTAGAGTGTGACAAACGGTGCCTAGGGCATCAGCGGGAGTATGTTGACTTGCTGTATTCATCTATGATCGTGTCTCTCACCATCCATCCTTGTAATCCCATCATGAACAATACATCAAACTTGCAACTTTTTTTAAACAGGCCATCTAATTCCTCACGTTTCTCTCTCAGAGTAAAGGAGAAGGCTTCTGCACTCAATGTCCCCCTTTTAGACACGCACAAGACACTCATCCATAATTTCATTCTACCATGACATCTTCGTCCTATATCATGCGACCTGTCATACACGCAACTAGAAAAAATAGGGTACACAGGAGTGCAATTCTGCAGTAGTTCCTGTTCCTGCAGGACAAGTAGAGGTGCGCAAGAATTCTTCAGCGAAGCGTCGAAAACTGATTCTACTGTCTGTTGTGCAGCGCACGGACCAAAGTTTAGCGTTACTAAAACAATACATTTTCATAGCAGCAATTACACGGCAGAAGCGTATGACATCTTACTTGTTTAAAATAGCATCATCAAACATAAAAGTCCCAGTTCAATGATCTACACAGATTCTCTAAGCGTTGTACAAGCACTGTCACCAGGAAGGTCATCTAACAACTATGTGATCAATGTTCTTTTCAAGGTAATATTGACTGCCTATGCCTCAAATTTTCAAATAACTATATGCTGGCTACCAGGGCACTGTTCAATTCCTGGCAATGAGGGTGCCGATCAAATGGCTGGTGCTGCTGCTCCAATGACTACAGTTGACATAACAACGGTACCTTACACTGACCTGAAGACACACATAACATCACAGCTTCGTAACACATGGCAACTGCACTGCAGTCGACAAACAGAAAACAAACTACACTTATTAAAACCACAGTTGTGACGCTATACAAATGACTCGCACAACAGATGCACTGAAGCCCTGGCCAGCCCGCGGATAGGCCATACACATGTGACGCACTCCCACCTGCTCACTGGAACTTTGGGACAAACGTGTAGCAGGTGTGGAAAGCGCCTATTCGTAGTCCACATACTAATCACATGCAAGGCACTTGACAAAAGACGACAAAAACATTTCCCTGAATTATACAGGCGACAAATTCAACTCACCCATTACACATTTTAGCCGCCGAACCAATGTTTTCTAGTCAACGTGTTCTTACGTTTTTAGCTGAGGTAAAATTTCTGCAGCTCTTCTCATATCACGTGTAATCATCCTGGCCCTATACACCAGCAATCTTCATTGTCTTTCGTTTTGCGTCACTTTTACTTCTACTCACAGCTTTTAGTGCAGTGTCATCAACCAATAAATAACTTCTCTGCTGCTCTTTGCCCCTGTTGGCCTAGCGCCATTAAACACCAACCATCATCATCATCATCCCCTGAGCAGTGCCGACATTGTAACCAGCACGCGCTTCAATTTCAGTGATCTGGCCACAAATTTTCGGCATTTACTTTCCACAGAATTCTGCTGATGTCGAAATGTTTACCAAACTTTTCGACTTCGAATTAACGAGGTTATACTGCATATTTCAAAGGCGGCTCCGCATATTTCGCTGTTCTGTTTCAATGCAACGTCTAAACTGTATTGAAAACATTGCAGTTTAAGCATATTACCACCACTTAACAGTTGCGTAGTGCCTGCAAACTTAGATACGGTTTTAAGGGTTGCGTTTCCCAGCCACTGCCTGCCGTGAGTAACAATGCCTAAGTGTATTGTTTCCAGCATTGGCGAGCTGCTTGGCTTGGAGGTTTCTTTCCCGTTCCTCTATATTTATCGGAACAATACCAAGGTTATCCGGATAAAAAAATATGTGAAGCTGAAGCACTTTTAAGCTCCTGTGCTCATCAAGAAAGGCACTTGTTTCGCAATGCACATTATATAATGTGTTCAACATAATGTGCTCAATATAAGTTTATAAATAGATTTATTTTAAATTCGCTTATGCTCACCTTATTGTTCTTTTCACGGAAACGGTAGAGCAGGCGCATTCAAACATTAAGCCCGCTGAAGTCTGAAATTGTGACTGGCATGATGGCGGGTTGGTGCCGGTGAAACCGACGAGCCACTGCTGGAAGACAATCGCCCTCGCCCGACGTTGCAAGGAGGCCTTTCTGCAACCGATGGGCTGGGGCGATACTGGGCCGAAATACAGGGAAGTGGACTGGAGTTCGTCCAGATGATGTCGCGCGTGTTCAGGCGAAAATCACTGCCTACGAGAACTAGGCTACGTTTCTCCGGAAAAAGTCTCTTTCGGGGTAGATTAGTAGTCACGGTGAGTGGCATGTTCATTTTATTATGGCGTTTTGAATGTACTGTTCACATTGTTTATAACGAATTTTATACTGAAGTTCGTTACAAGGGGATGTGGTTATATTCAACTACTTCGTATAGCGAACAAAACGCGTTTGATTATGCTGATCGTCATAACCGGGTTTCATTGTACTGGCGCAAACATTCCGGGCGCTCCAATAGGCCACTCTTAAAACTCTCCCTCCTGGTTCTGCGTGTGATGTTTATTCGCGAAATGGTTCTAGCTAGGTCGCAGCAGCAAAATTAACGGTAGATTCATGACATTCAAATGATAGCACCGTGGTAGGACCTGAGGAGAAAGTGCAATAGCTGTAGCATTGGCGGTGTCGTTCGATGCGTGTGCTCTACAGTGGGTATACTATGCGTGTCTACCCACGTGCCCTGTGCGTGTGGTTGTGTATATTAAGCGGCAACACATTGTGTGCGCTCTTTATTTCTTCGGGAAGACGTAAATCCGTAACAACTCCTAAGACACGGACAACCGTCCTAATCCAAAGAATAACCCATAATTATTAACAGACACAACCCCGCTTTGGCTGCAATATTACATCCCTCACGTGGAAGGCGCTAAGTTGTTTGCAGGAAGAATTACTTAGAATGTTTGTAAGTAATGCGCGAAGAACCTAAGAATAGCTGGGCGTTGCAATATACACGGAGTAAATTACAATCTCGTGGATAGGAAATCAATTATTTTTAAAAATTCTAAATCCTAACCACTAGCATAGTGTAATATGGAACTTCATCGTGAACAAAATCTACGATCAGTTTCACCATCCGGTTGCACGAATTTACAGCTTGACTTTAAGGAAACCTTTATGTATTGTTGCTCACCTTCATAGCATAAAGCAAGTAAACCCAGAACTTATAAAGTATAAGAAGACTTCGCGCCTGGCGTTAGAAAGCATTTTGTGCACAAAGTTTATACAAAAAAAAAATTGTAAGGATGTCGGTCGCCAGCGCCATACTACGAATGAGTAACCAGAGTGTAGGGAGCACTCTCCACCCACCTTGACAGGGTACGTGACGAAACACAGGAGCATCATCATCGTAGACAGGTGGCAACAATCCACGGCAGCCGCATCGCGAACGCTTAGAACGAAGAAGAAGCTTCTTGCTTTTGCTCTCGGTCCACACGACAGAGCGGACTTCGTGCTCCTGACTTAGTGAGCTGACTTCGTTCTCTCCCAGTCCTTCGGTCTAGGAATAATTCCTCCTTACACAGGGACCGGTTTCACTCTCTCCTATAAATTTGTCATGTGACCTGGGCACGTGGACATACCGAATAGACTAGGTTAAGTTAAAAGAATTAAGCTGTTATGCGGTTTTTCGACGCATGGTATAACTGCTGAGTGCATTGTTGCCTTTGTTCGGCAGCCGCACAATAGAAGCGGTGTTGCTCGTCCGTTCCACGAATAACCAATGGACAGGCGATCGAAGCCGCTGGACGGAAATAAAAGTGTGAGTGCGTGCGAGCGCGAAGCTGGGAAGCCAGGCTCATAATTCCGAGCTCCAACTATTTTAGATGCATTTGAGAAACCTTTCTAGCTATATTTACATTCTATTGGACGCTCTTAACTGATACTTTTTTAGAGAAAAGGTTCCACAGGGGTCTTTCAATGGTCTTCACCGCTCACATTTTGTGAGGTGAGAGAAGTGCGGATCAGGTATATTTCGCAAGGTATCAAAAATGATAGGCACAGATTTATTAGCACTTGCTGTGGATTTAACGGACATGATTTCAAAAGTATTTGGTGTTTCGAAAAAAGTATTCTCCTTTCTTGCACCTTATTATCATCACAATGGGTGATGAAAGCACTTACCAGAAAGGTCTTGGGGGTGCTCGTCTACGGTTCTTCTTTTTGCGTGGGGCTACCCAAAGAAACATTCATAGGAGAGCCACACCGAAGAATTTGCTCATTTCATTTGTAGGTACCCTCAGGGCACTACATTACAGAAGGGAGCGGGTTTAAAGGAGTAGTGACACGAAATTTTCGTGCTACGTTTTTTTCGCTGCTATGCGTGCCTACCAGCCCACTAATCATAGAATGACAGATTAGACGGTCGAGCGCAGCGTAAATATTCATTTACGGCGTCGTTTATTCATGTCAGTTTCGGTTTCGACAAAATGAACGCCGAGCGGCCACCATGATAGGAGGTATCACGTGACGTCACCATCCTTGCCGTTTCGCTTCCGCTATGGAAGCGCACGCGCGCCCAGACCGGCCGAGGTCTTCGCCGTCCCCACAGTCCCGGCCAGCATGACATCAGTCCCAAAACCATGACGTGTACACACGCCCGAGCAGCGCGCGCCAACCACAGCCAGCGCGTCGGCCACGTCACGGGAGCCCCGACGTCGGCAGTTTGGGGCAAGTAGCAGATGATGTCATGTCGGTCCGCTCTTGGCTTAATCGTGCGGGCGAAGATTAAAATGAATTTTAAGTATGTTCCGCTTAACGGTTGCTGTTGAAACTTTCTGGGAGATATCTCCTGATAAAAAGGGAGCGTTTTAAATAGTTACCTCAGCTTTGAAAGTTTGTGTGACTACTCCTTTAAGGAAAAAAACAGGAGAAAGCAGGTATTTCCAAAAAAGTTACCTAGCTGGTTCGAACACTGTATAAGAAAATACTTTACATTTCTACAGCCACAAATTTGTGCAAGTATATACATTTCGAGAATAATACACAAGTTTTAATATATACCAAGTGTAACACAATATTCTCGCACAAACAAGAATTATTCAAGTAGCACTACACAATGCCGAGTGAAAGAAACTGACATCGTTAATTTCAACAACGTCTCGAGAAAGGTGGTTTCAGTCATTGAATGTAAGCGTGATAAATGAAGTAAAAGAAGCCTGAGTAGTACAACTAATAACGTCGTCTTTGTGCCCGTTGATTTGGTGGATTTAGTTTAGGGTTTTACATGCCGACGCAACGCAGGCGATGAGGCGCGTTGCGTCGGATTAGTCGGAATAGTGGAGGGCTCACGATTCATTTTGACCACGTTGGGGTTCTTAACGTGGACTTCGCTCCTGTAATCGAGGTGCGATGATACTAGGACGGCAAAGTGATTAAACAATCTCGTAAAGTGCGGTGGGAAAAAACCATGAAAATGTCACAGATGTGCGATTTTGCGACGTGACCTTAGTAATGGAAGGCCCAAATTATTTTTCACGGTGGTTACGCCCGCAGTGGGGCGGTTATTTGAGTTAATAAAACTTTCTGAGTGGTTCTGACCATTTCCAGGAAATGTGTAAAGGTTTCCGAGGAAGAATCCTATCTAGATCATGCGTATACAAGTTGCGAACGTATGATGCTTTTGTAAAAATGAAGTTCTACACACCACGGGGCGGAATGAAAGTGGCATTTTAAATAACCAAGATGCGGTTAGCTTTGTTGTTGGTGAATTCAATGTGGCTTTTTGTTTATAAGTGGGATGTAATATTAAGGCTTAATTACACGTAAAATGAAACAGATTGCAGAGGGGTGATATTTAAGTGATAAGAAAACGGATTAGTCAAAGCACGACAGATTCCCAAGGATTTGCACTTGTTAATATTTATGGTCACCTGCCACTCACGACAGTAGAAAAAGATAGCGTAATGTCATCCTGTAGCGCATCAGCATCGTTATTTGTGTTTATTTCCCGCAAAAGGACACAGTCGCCTGCGAATAAATGGGCTGGGGAAGAAATAGACTTCGGCAAATCATTAATACAAATAAGAAAAGTAGCGGCGTTAACACTGTGCCTTGGGGGGACACCCGATACCACAGGCTGAAATGAAGAGCTCGTCTCGCTAGCAACTACAAATCGTCGGTGGTTAGTGGGAAAACGTTAATTCCATGTTAGCGTATTAGTATCAAGACAGAAACATTCCTATTGTACTAGAAATAATCGCCCTGAAGCCTTATCAAATGCTTTAGAAAATCTGGAAAGATGCAACCTGCAAAAGAAATACGGTCAAGAAAAGTATGCAGATTGCGAGTGATATATCCGTAGATGAGTCTCGCATCAAATTGCCTTCCGAAGACCATGTTGTGCTGGACGAAAAATGAATTAGCTTCCAAGGAGTGTGCTATGTTAGAAAAAAAAATGTTTGCTCAAGGATCTTTCAAGGAATGCAGTTGATTGATATGAGTCCATAGTTAAAGGTGAATGTCTGTTCTCCTAATTAAATGCTGGTATCACCTTTCCTATTCTCGAGCCCGGTGGCAGCTCCCCGACGTTTAATATTTGTTGAAAAATGTTAGATATCGTAATACACAAACAATGTTTAGTACTTTTATGGAACTTTGGATCAAGACTTTGAAATAAATATGGTCATCCCTGGTAGCGTTCTCACCTCTGCATAGAAATAACAAAGCCGAGGATTGAAGATGTCATTTCAGTAAACGTTGAGCTTGCCTAAGAATATGAAGCAAGGCCGACCTAAGGAGATATCAGATCAGAACTGCAAATGTGCCCCCATGCGCAGACAATACAGACGTGAGCCTGATGTTTGGCTCGTTAAGCATGGCCGCAAGCCCTTAGGAAGTCTTTTACTCAAAAATTGACTATGAAGACGCTGCTTTCGACATGCACGGTCGTGCGACAAGCTATAATGTTTATGCTGAAAAAGCTCAATGCCTCGAACCAGTTAAACTACCACAAATACATAGTACAAGCGTGCTCATATTTTCTTTTTCACGAGGCTTGATTACGCATTAAGAGAGGCGGACAGAGAAACAGAAGATTTTGTAGATTTTGGCCTTTCAGATCCTCAGATTGAAGATGTGGAGTAGTCTGAAGCCTTAGTTGGGAGGCGTAGTACGCGGGGTGAAATTCAAAGCATACCGCTATACAGAGCACCTAAAAATAAATGCGTCTACTAAATACCGAGTATACGCAGAAATTAAGGAATGTCTTCAGAGTATCGACCAATTTTCAAAAACCACAAAACATTAAAAATAAATTATAAATATGCAACAAACAACGACAAAAGGTCCTGTACGAAGAAAATAAAATTGCCAGAAATTACGGCAAAAAAACGCTTTGTTACGTTTTATCCCGCAGGAACCCAACATTATGAAATGTGTACTCCCGATAAATTTTGAGAACAACAGGCCATCATTCTTAACGCATTACTATCGTGCAAACCCGCCGCGGTGGCTCAGTGGCTAAGGCGTTGCGCTACTGAGCACGAGGTCGCGGGTTCGATTCCCGGCCACGGCGGCGCTTTTCTGATGGAGGCGAAAAGCAAAAAAATGGGCCCATCTCCCCGCGAGGGGGACTCGAGTAAATGCGTCGCAAAGGGGGTGGGTGTATTGAGTTAACGTTTAGTGTTTGGGGAGTTGGTGGTAGTGAATGGGTTGTATCAGCAGCTTCTTGACGTAGTTTGAATGAGTCAAGGATATAAGGGGGGTTCGTAGCCGTCCATTCTGTGTCGGCTTTGTGGCGCAGTGGGTAGAGCACCATGTACCTTGCGTTCCGCCCGCAGAGTCGTGGGATCGAAACCTGGCGCCGGTAAGTATTATTTTTTATGTAGTGTAGGGGGAGGGGGGCGGACCTGTTGTTGAGAGCGAGGAGGGTAGCGTGATGCGGGAGAGGAGGAGTGGGGGAGAGGGCGCGCCTGCGCGCTGAGCTGTTGCGGACGGACATGGGACGCTACATGTGAGTTAAAGAAATGCTCTGCATTTAAAACGCCCGTGTGCACGAGATTTCGGCCCACGATAAAGATCCCCAGGTGGCCAAAATTAATCCGGAGCCCTCCACTACGGCGCGCTTCATCGCCTGCGTTGCGTCGGCGCGTTAAACCCTACAATCAATCAAATCAATCAACTATCGTGCAAGCAGATATTACTGTCAATGATGCGAGAATCAGTGACCGGGCGTCCAATGTAACTCTCGAACGAGTCTTATCGCAGTCGTGGAGCGGCACGATGTGAAATAACGATGGTGAGTGCAAGAGTGTAAAGTCTTAAATGCTTTGTGCTATCTTTGACAGAGGAATTTTTTTTACAATTTTGTTTACTCTGTCGTCCAGTACAACAAATAAACTCAGTATAATTTATCAACAAATTCAAAACATTCTCTGCAAAAAACAAGTATTACCCCCTAGGAAAAGTGAAGGAGGACAAGACTTTACTTTGGAAGCATGCCAATGATTTATTTTTTGCTGCAAACTTGGTACTTCGCGGGCCATATGTCGCTCAAGAAATGCATTCACGCGAGATTTAAGGGGGCCATGCAGGCAAAAAACAAGCTTGGTTTATTCGAAAGATTTCCAAGTTAGAATTAAACGGGCACCACTTCTAACATAAACTTCGCTCAAATAAACTATATGATTATAAAAAAAAGCAAATGGTCTTGCGACCCACTTGCTCAGTTCTCGTAACAGAACCTATGATGGCATATGCGGCAGGACTGCAATTGGGGGAGGCCGGAAAAGAAAATGCAAATTAGGGAGCGTTTATAAGCTTGCCAAGCGAGCTGTTTTCACTTAAACTCGTGGAACATTCTTTTTATAGCAGTAAGAATGGTGGGGTAAACAGGGGAAGTTGCGAAAGCACACGTAAACATAGAAGTATGAATGGGTGCTGCTGTTGTTACTGCGGGCACAATGCATGTTTTAGGAGCCCAGCACTGCGGCGCTTTGGGTTTATCTCGAAGGACACTGGCCGAGTGGCATAGACGACAGCGTCTTACGTAACCATATTTGTCAAGCGAACGCCATGTTTCACGAAACGATTATGTTCTACCTTAACAAAAAGAAGCCAGGTACAAATAAAGTAAAAATAGAAAAAACGGCCCGCCAAGGTAAGCTGGCGCCATCTGGTTTGACTAACGTTAAACAAGGCTACACAGCACCCTATGTTAAGCTTAAAGCGCTCCTCTTGTGATAGCAGGGCAGACGTCAAGAAAACACATTATTTTGCGGGAGAATTAAAATTTTAACCCAAATTGATTAATTTCTCAGCGAATAAACCATCGTTCGCTTCCAGACAAGCACTGGGGGCAGTACAAACACGAAAAATTTCTTTAAAACAAACTCGTATTTTGCCCGCATGCCCCCTTTAAAGTCTTTGGAATTGCGGTCTCGGAGGATAAGTTGAACCGAGACGAGGCAGTCGCCGCGGCAGTCTCAGTCTCCCTTGCGGTGCTTCGTTCTAGCCACGAAAGAAATAAAGGTTTTATTCTGCCTTTTTCTGTCGTCCAACTCTCCATTTCTCAGGCGACGCAGCTCATCTCTAAGGCACCGCGTGCGGTTCAGTGCCTGTGCGGCATGCGCCAAGCCGCTGGCGCGTTGGCCCGTAGTTTGAATAATAGGTAAACAAAAGGCTAGCGTTCATATGATCGGGCATTGTTTACTATGAAACTTGGCTCGATCGAACCATACCGTTCAAATTATTTATGATGTGGCATTATTGGGAGTGCAATTTACAAGCTTTCAGAATATATCTCATAACACCAGGAGTAAACGAAGAAGAACGCTGGTCAAGCCAAGAAAAGCAAAAAGCAGCAAAGCGAGCTAGATCACAGGCAGAACGTTTCACAGAAACCTCGTCCAACTCGGAAAACGGGTGGCGCGGGGTGAATGCTCGAAAACCGCAGCAAATGTGCGGGTACCTTCCCTGTTCAACCCGGCAACCTACGTTTTAGTGGTCGCGAAGGGGCACAGCAGCAGTCGCAATGAATATATAAAGCACATGAGTTTAATTTAGAAGAATTGCTATGCCGATACATCCAACGTCCACGAGCCTGCGATCACAAACATAGCAGGTGCCAATGACGTGGTACCTGTTTAATAAACTACATAACTATAACAAACCCGGGTTTACCGCATATCTCCTAGAGCAAGGTGAGTGTTGCGAGCACAGCCAAGATGGCATAACCATCGCTGGAAACGAAAGCCGAAGTGTGTAAAACGCTAAGGGCGTTTACTAAATTCTACTTTCTTCTCTGTACCCTGGATAATTCCTTATCCACGACGTTTTTACTAAACGTTGCCAGAGGTACGTTTGAAAGAATGCGCCACCTTCTCTTATTCCCCTGGTAACTCCACCATTTCGTTATACACAGCGGTGGCAAGGATACAGTGGTGAGCCATTTTCAGGCGTTCAATTTTCAGGCGTTCAGTTTCCATACATAACGCGTTCTTTCAAAGCAGGGTGAGTATATTCGAACACGCCAACTGTTCTACGGAAAACTGTAAACAAATTTGTGTTCGCAATTTGTGTAGTCAAATTTGGCGTACCCTGTCGTCAAAATATGCGAAGGAGCTTAACGATTTTAAAATATTTTAGGCAGCAAAACATGTTCACCTGAAACAATCCTTGGTGTGTCCTACCAGGGAAAGGCTTGTATAAGGCAATATTTCAACAGGCTTGTATAAACAAATAGGTAGTCTTAATACCGAGAGACCAGAAGGCGCTCCTCAGCAAAAAAGTGAAGAATAAAAATAAAGATTTTATACTCAAACCATGAGTGCCTGTTGCCTTTTTGAGTTCGGGATACTTATTGCGTGGAGCGTGCTCTTTCAAAATTGCAGAATGTTTACTTCGTTAGTCGAGCGGCAAATCTCCTCTTTATGCTGTCGAATTTAGGATCAAGTGGAGGAAACTTTAGTGAAATAATTGTAAAGGGGCTGCTATCGAAGTTAAGATGATAGGGCTTTGTTATACAGCAAATGTTTTCGACCCTGCACCTATTGTTCCCGCACAGTTGTCTTTGGAGGTTGCCCAGATTACCCAACAAGTTTTAAACAAAACGTTTTCCGGAGGTACCATTTTCGTAAGCAATATAGGAAGACGTAAAAGGGGCTGACGCCCTCGAAGTTGCGTCAAGGGCAAAGCTTGCTCGTACAGGTTCAACGACCAAGGGAGGTAAGCTAGTTATATGCTTGCTCTCTTTTGGTAAATTACATATGGCCAAAGAGGCGAAATAAATTTGCGGCGTTTTGGCGAAAATCAATGGCGTTAAGTAATTGGCGTACAATCATCTCCCAATGTTCTCAAAACCGCACATTTCACGGAGTAGTGATTTGCTGAAAGTACGATGCGGTACAGGCATAACCTGACAAATTTCAAAGTACGTGACTCGTTTGACGTGTTTGGAGACAACTAGTAGACTAGTAGACTATTTCTCCGTAGTACTCGAAACAGTTTGTGTTTGTGCACATAGTGTGGGATGCCACGGCGCATTTAAACTGAAATGTTTCAAGCTGTAGGTTTAACAGCCATGTTGTGGAACATTATACATACGTCTTGTATTCTTTTTTATACGCGCTGCTTGAAACTAGTATTATACCTTTTATGGGAGTAAAAAAAAATATTGCCCACAGTTGAATATACAATAAATGCGGGCACTAATATCACCAATTAAAGGCATTTTTAAATAGTTCAAGCAGCCACAAGCATTCCCAAACATTCGAAAGTGCTGTAGCAATGTTTTACAGAGGGCACATATTTTCTGTCTGCTTCCGTGAAACAACTGCACTTTGGTCCTCGTTTCCACCGGAAAGAAATGGCGAGTTTGCCGACGTAAGACTACCCTGTATTCGAACTGCTACTTGGCCATAAATCCGCGACGGTGGTGTATAGCCACAAATATATAGCTATACATTCAAACCAATTATTCGGTGGTTGATGGGCGACGGTGCCATAGTGAAGAAGAATACTAAAAGATCATTTGCAGAGGTCTGCAAAGGAGACAGCAAGATGAGGGGTCTAATCCCTCAGTGAAAAAGGTAGAAGAGAAAAAAAGACGATTTAGAAAGATTTGGCACGAGAATGTGTCGTTCAAGATGGATTTAGGAACGGCGTCAACAATTGACAAGTTTCTGGCAGTATATAAAAAGTCTTGGTGTTCTAAGAATCAATCATCACATTTGGCTTGTAAGCTGTGGATTGAGCAACTGATGAAAGCGCCCAACGCTACGGGAAGACTCAAGCATAGCACTAGATCCGGTATTTTTAAAGCTGTTTTGGTTGCCGACCCAAACACGACACAAATTTTGTACGACCGTGAGCCATCAAGCTGGGGAAACACGTAGCAGAAGTCGTTCGTCGGCAGAGCACGAACGCGGGACAGGACTATGGGAATGTTCTTGGTATTCGAACATTTGCGTTACCTTTTTTTGTGTTGAAGGAATGTCAGTTTTTTGTCAAGCACTATGCCTGAAAAATAGGCCCGTCAGCTGTGCCATGACTCTGTGCCTAGCTTCGCCGTTCGTGTTTATCACGCAGGTGCTTGCTGAAACCAGCCTCCCAGACGCCCTCGGCAATGCGGCAAGCCTGTTCCGCAATGGATGCTTCGACAATCCAGGAGCTAACACGCGTGCGTCACTTGCTGGATTCCCTATCCACCTGGAAACATCAGCACAGGAAGCAGGACCAAGAGATGGGGTCATCATCGATACTCCAATCACTGTTCCAACAAGCATCACCAAGATAATCGACATCAGTATTTCCGTCACCTATAGAGGGCAGCTCCCGACAGCCAACGCTTCGTGGGCTCGTCAGCTGTGCCATGCCTCAGCGCCTAACTTCGCCGTTCGTGTTTATCACGCAGGTACGCACTTGCGATTATCTTTACGCTAAGAAGACTAGTAATCGTTGTCTGGTGCAGCTGCCGAGCCCACGCTACGTTGTGTCATTGCTTTCTAGTTTTGTGAACATTGCTCATGAATTATTGCTGCGGTCGGGTGACGGGGAGGCAAATCCAGGCTCTACCACACGCAACCAAAACAGCCAAACCAACCACGCCGTCCACGCCAAGTTATCAACGTTAGACGCCGGACAGGCGACAATTTTAGCAAAACTTCAGTCCATTAATATCTCGATTCAGTCACATTGAACAGACCCTTGCTGACATTGTTGCACGGATAGCGAATCCAGAGGACCAATGCAAAGTATTACCGAGTTGTGGTCGGATGTTGACAATTTCTTGGCAACATCTGTGCAGACGTCGGACAGACTTGTTGGCATTGAGGACAGACCAAATGACTTCGAAGATAGTCGCGTCGTCGCTGCAATCTTGTCTTCTACGGCATCACAGATGGCGAGTTGGAGTCTTGGGCAGATAGAAAAAACTTGTAGCCAATATTTGCAGACCACTTGAAAACACCACTAGAACCGAAGGACATTCAGAAAGCGCATCGTATTAGCAGAATCGCCACCAACAAAAGTCGTCCGATAATTGTAAATTTCACTTCTTCAAGACTAAGCCCTATGTGCTATCTAAATCCTTCACGCTCAAAGGCACAAGCATAAGCATATCTGAGGATTTATGTTTCGCAACGCGTTCCGTTCGTCGTGAGCTTATTCGCTTCGCTCGTGAACGGATGCGCCCATTAAATTACGCTACAAAAAACTGATTATTGGAAAGAAGACATGCTACTGTGACACTGTAGAAACGATAGAACGGGGCAGCAAGCAAAAGAAAAATATAACAGAACCTTATCTGCTGCAGCAGTTCGGCAGTAGTGCACCACCAGCACAAGCGTAATCGCTGTTCTCTGCTCTTGAAGGTAAGAGGGTTCACTGTTCTTGCAAACGACATAGCCATCATAATTTGTGCACTGCTGCCGAACACAGGCAACAAGTGTTGTTTATTCTGAGCATGAGGTGTCTTTGTTCATGATGGTGGGAAAAAACGGAAAAAAGATGCGAGAGATGCGGCTGAAGTGAAAGACCTGAAAGACCTAGCTAAGCAGCTGGATAGCTTCGAGCGGGACATCGGAGCTGAAACTACGCGACTTGAAAGAGAGCATGGACTTCTGCTCCAAAGCTTGTGACGGTGTTCAGGGTCTAACGGCGGAGATAGCCGAGTTACGCAAGGAAGTTAAGAAACTAAAAAAATAAAAACTCACTGGAGTCTGAACACGCGAGACTGTCCCTCAAATTCAATGAAATAGAGCAGTACCAGCGTATGAACAACCTAGAAATCAAGGGCATCCCTGATGAGAGCGAACCGGTAGAAATATTCAAACAGCTTGGCGAGATAATTGGCGAGACAATTCAGGAGGATGACGTTGACACGTGCCACTGGGTGCCAACAGCGAAGCAAGGGGAGCGGAACATCATTGTTCGCTTTGTACGAAGAAGCAAGCGCAATGCTGTTCTTGCAAGATCGAGGAAAACGAAGGTAAACAGCACCGCTCTCGGCTTTCAGCCTGGCAAACCAGTGTTCGTGAATGAGCACCTAACACAGCAGAACAAGAGACTGCTTGGCCTGACAGTACAGAAAAAGAAAGAGACACAATGGAAGCTTGTCTGGACGGCTGATTACAAAATATTTGCTCGCAAACACGAAAAATCGCCGGCTATCCGAATCGCAGTCCCTGCTGACTTGGAAAAAATTCAGTCAGATATGGCCTAGCGCTCTTCCTAATCGCCTTAGAACCACCATGTAAAACGGTGACTGAGTAGCAAGATGCTGTACTTTCAAGACGAAGTGCCATATTACAGTGTCTCGACCTTCAATAAAAAGTCTCCTTCAGGAAACAGCCTATCGCTTCTTCACATAAACTGCAGAAGCATAAGAAACAAGCAAGACGAAATAAACACACTACTTCAAATGCTAAGTGTAAATTTTGACCTTATCCTACTCACAGAAACCTGGCTAACCGTAAATGACCTACCCCACCTATTGCCTGGATATCAGTTTGAGCACCTGTGTCTCGAAAATAAGCGAGGTGGAGGTGTGGCAGTTTACATAAAAAATTCTATCAATTACGCCATAGTTTAAGGATTTTCCACAGTAAACAGCTATGTTGAGTGCTTCACGTTCTGCATGACAAGCACCACAATCTCTGTAGCCTGCAGACCACCGACCGGAGATAAAAAAGAGTTTTCCCGAATACATGCAACAGTTACTTACATCTAGTTGTTTCAATAATAATGAGTTTATCCTCATGGGTGACATTACATTGACATGAGCTCTTCTGACTTTTGGTCTTCAGAGCTTAACAATTTATTCGCAACCTATGGTCGCGCAAATTATATTAGCATGCCGACCAGGCTCACAGAAAACTGTGAATCACTTCTGGATATATTCGTATCTAACTTAAATCAAAACGATATTACCTCCGGCATACTTTCGGCCGATATTAGTGACCACCTTCCCATTTTGTGCTTCGCCACATCAAAAGCCCAACGAACACCAAAAAATACTAGCTCTCTGCGCCGGCAAATAAAAGATGACAGACTCAAACAGTTCAGGATGCTTGTTTAAGCCATTAACTGGTCAGATATATATAACTGAAAAGACCGGAATGAAGCGTACAACAAATTTCTTCAGTATATTCGGGAATGCTATGATCTAGCGTTTCCCCTGGGAGCCATAAAAAAAATGAAAAACTACGCAAGCCATGGATTGACGCAAATTTGTACAAGCAAATCAAGAAAAAACATTCAATGTATCACGACTATGTGCGCACGAGAGAGCCTGATCGCTTATCTAAATTTAAAAAATACCGAAGCGCCTTGAACAAAACCTTAAAAGCGACTAAAGCCGAATACTACGCGCGCATGTTCAAGGACATTCAAAACGAGCCGAAAAAGGTTTGGGACGCTATCAATCGGATAACAAACAGAAAGCCAACTAAAAAAATCCCACAGGCGATAACAGTGAATGGCTGCCTTTTGCAAGGTGCCGACCTAGCAAATAGTATGAATGAGCGCTTTATAAAAGCTGGCGCCTACCCAGCTGAAACATCATTAGAAAACAGTGAACTGGTAACGGTTACCCAAGATATAAGTGAATCAATTTTCTTGCGTCCAGCCAATGCAGTTGAAGTAGATACGTGGATAAGGAAACTAAAAATCCACACTGCCCCAGGAGCAGACGGAATCAGTGCGCGCCCAATTAGGCATGTTAGTGATTTAATTAACGATGTCATAGCTTATATAATTAACTTGTCCCTTACCACTAGGATATTTCCGGATGAACTAAAGCTGGCCCGTATGACGGCAGTTTTTAAAGGGGGAAACAAAGAAAAGTTCTCAAATTACCGTCCAATTTCAGTACTACCCATCTTTTCAAAAATATTCGAGGACATATTACTTGACAGGCTGCAAACTTTCTTCTCGAAGCGTTCTGTAATCGAGGAAAACCAGTTCGGATTCCAGAAAGAAAAATCAACCGAGAAAGCTCTCTTGCGTATAAAAGACCAAATAATTGAGAATATTGAACAATGACAGTTCACTTTAGGGCTTTTCTTGGATATAAGAAAGGCTTTTGACTCGATAAGTCACAGAATCCTAATCAGTAAACTGCAGATGTATGCAATACGGGGAACTGCGATTGACTTGATTGACAGTTATTTGAACGGTAGACGACAGTTCTTGCAGACCGGATCCAGCTATTCTACGACCCTGACACTTCAACAAGGCGTACCACAGGGGTCAAAATTAGGCCCATTACTATTTTTGATTTATGTGAATGACATTGTAAACGTACCTAATTCTTCGCAAATAATCATGTACGCGGACGATACCAATGTGTTTTTTAGGTCAGATAGAATAAACGACCTTGAAGATGAAGTAAATAGGTACTCGAATTCGCTATCAGTCTGGTTCAAACAGAACCAACTACAACTAAATACTTCCAAAACCACGTACATTATATTCCACCCCATCAATAAAGTAATAGAAATGCCGCTTACGATTAAATCTGGAGAAACTGTGATCAGTAGGGTGAAGCAGCAAAAATGTTTAGGCGTATGGTTTCAAGAGGATCTAAAATGGAATACACATGTAAACCAGCTTTGTAGTGAAATATCTAAAACCATTAGAATAATGCACAAAATTGCGCACCTTCTTCCTACTTGGTTGAAAATACAACTTTACCATACTTTGTTTTATTCTAAACTATGGTATGGTGCACTGGTATGGGGCACAACAAGTGCCCACAACTATACCAGGATAATTAAATTGCAGAAAAAAGTTCTCCGAATCTGTATGAATTACAACGGTCCTATGATCAACTTAAGAACAGGGCCCCTCTTTTTAAAATATAGCATGCTCAGAGCAGATCAGGTTTATTCTCTAAAACTACTACAAATTGTGTACAACGGCAAGTTGGCCTTGACAACAGACCCTGCATCAGCTACGCAGTACTCACTCCGATGCATAACAAGGCATGCGCAGAAAGCGAGGACAAACTACGGCCGGCAAACCTGCTTGTTTCAGAGCGTCAGCATAATTAATAAAACTATAGGAATAATTAGTTTCTCTTGTGCTCCCGGTATGTTTAATTAATGATGATGATGAATAAACTTTATTGGAGACCAGGTGCTGATGTTAGGGCACCCGCCCGGTGGGAGGCTTCCTTAGTCCGGGATGCCTTGGGCTATACTGGCCATCCGTGCCCTCTCCACCAATCGTCGCTGGTGTGGAAGGTCGGAGCTGGTCAGCAGCTCCACCCACTGCTCATAAGTAGGGTTGGGGTTAGGGGTGAGGGAAGGGGATTGCTGGCACTCCCATACAATGTGGTACAGGGTGCCTGGGTGGGGGCAGGAGTTGCATGTGGCAGGGTATTGGGTGGGATACATGGCATGTAGCAGGGTGTTATGTGGGTAGGAGTTTGTCTGTAGGCGCCGGAAGGTAGTAGCTTCATCGCGAGAGAGGTTCGGGTGGGGGAATGGGTATTTGCGACGCTCGTTCCTGTAGTGGGCGAGTATTTCGGCGTATGTTTGCAGCGGGGTGGGCTTAACTGTTGCTTCCGATGGGGGTTCGTGGCCCTCGTGGGAAACGGCCCGGTGTGAGTGAGCGCGGGCAGCGGCGTGTGCCGCTTCGTTACCCCCGAGGGATTCGTGACCTGGAGTCCAAATTATTTGCAGTTCTGGGAGTAGTTTCGCTTGTTGCAGAATTTTCAAGGCGGGTTGTGATATGCGTCCTTTTAGGTAGTTCCTGCAAGCGGCTTGGCAGTCAGTAACGATGGTTAAAAAGTCTTGGCCTGTTGTGGCGGCAAGGGCAATGGCAACCTCTTCAGCTGTTTCGGTGGAGTTGGTGAAAACAGACACTGCAGCGAGCTCAGTTCCTCTGGCATTAACCACGCTGGCGGCTTGTGCAGATTTGTGGGGGTATGGCGATGCATCTGTATATCGGGTGCAGGGGAGGTGGTGGTATTGATTATAAATGGTGCGGGATCTTGCTGCTCGGCGTGCTTTGTTGCAGGTGGGGTGCATATTTCTTGGGATTGGAGCAACGCGAATGTTTTGTCGTATAGCCAGAGGGATGCGAATTTTCTGGTCGTGGTTGGGCGGTATAGAGTTTAATTAACAAATAAAAAAATTCATATTAGAAAATAACCTATGTTATACGTCGTAGAATACTAATGTATGTGAATTTACACCGTTAGCGTAACAGTGGATATTGTGGTTTTTATTTCTTTTTATATTTGACTTACGCATGTTATTCCGGATCTTGGATGTCATGATGATTATCCAAAGTATTTTATCAACCTGTGTAGAAACAAATTTAGTGCTGTATAAGTGTGTGTATATTGAACTCGTAAGTGCTTATGTATGTCACAAGATTTATTTTTTCTGAGTGATTTGTGTTTCATTATATGTGTACTTTATGGCTGATGGGAGGCAATGTGACGCACGCGATATCTCGCGAGTGCTTTTTCAATTGTCCCATATTTATCAAGGTATGTAACCTGGCGCCTGTGTCCGGGGCAGTCGCCTCGTCAAGCCGCCTCAACCAGCGGCTTCTTGCGGCTGCCCCCTCCTTTGTAAAAAAAAAGAAAAAATAAAGACTTCAAAGACTTCAGAATCACCCCTCCGTAGCCTGCCGACAGATGCCTCTATATCTGATACTGAAGTCACAAACTCGATTCTTTACACGAACATTCGTGGCGTTCTTCCCAAACGAGAAGAATTATCCGCCGTAATCCAATCAGCTGATTGTGATTTCGTCATTCTTACCAAAACATGGCTTTCACCCCATATTGTCAACTCAGATGTTACTTCGTACATGCCCGGTTTTGTTTCTTTGTTCTGTACCGGTTTTTACCGTAGAGACACTGCTTAATAAATTGACGTGGGGGTGTTCTTATTGGAATAAAATGTTCAATTAGTCACCTCAGAGAACCACTACAAAGCCAGACGCCACCCCAAACCTCCAAAACCAGACGCCGGTTTTTCACGCACTTTAATGATTCCTTGACCTTATTCGAAAAGATATCTCGGAGCAAATTTTATAATATGCGGCGATTTTAACTAACCCGTTATTTACTGGTCTAATCAATAAAGTGGAACCAGTGGGGAGTCCGGCCAATTCCGAGCTACACTTCCAAAACTTTCAATTAACGCAAATATTAAACCCAACATTCTTGACTTGATTCTCAGGTCCAACCCAAGCTCAATCCAGGCAGTACATTACCTAAACGAAATTAGTGATAATAAAGATGTCCAGGCATTTTAAGACCATCATTTCAGACAGAAAAACCCAAGAGGAAGCAAATAAAGTTCATGACAAAGGCAAGTATGAAAGATTTACCGCTGAATTCAAAAACGTCTACTCGTTTTTTTGAGCAGAGTTACTGCGACTGCTCAGTAGACGAAAACTGGAGGCTGTTTTCGGATAAAATGCAGGAGTTAACTGACAAATGTGTTCCAACGGTAACTATCCAAAGCAAACAGTCGGTGCCATGGTTCACTAACTCAATTATAAACGAAATAAGCAGAAAGAAAACATTGTTTAGGAAAGCAAAGGCCAGATCTGATCAACCCACATGGCAAGCATACGAGAGTGCGGTAAAAAGCTTTCAAAAACCATTCGCGCTTCGAAGAAAAACGTTCTTGAGATAACACTAACACATATGTAAAAAATAACCTCAAGCAGTTTTCGAAGGTGCTCAACGCGTTCCTCCAACCACGATAAGGCGCTATGATGACAATAATGATGCACTAACCGTTATTGACACTGCTGTCACACTGAAAAGGGCCTTTTCTTCAGTATTCACGACAGAAACAGATATACACTTCTCCCTCTCCTCACAACCAGAAATGCCAGAACCGGTGGCCCCGATTTTAATCACTTCCAACGGGGTTCTTAACATTAATTAACAAGATGAAACTGTAGTCCGCCACCGGACCAGAGGAAATAAACTCCAAAATCCTGAAAAATGTTAAGGTTCCTGTCAGTGACATTCTTGCTTTTCTCTTCGCTCAGTCATTATCGTCAAGCTGTATTCCCAATAAACGGAAAGTAGTAAAGATTGTTCCTACCTTCAAAATTGGCAACAGATCGTCACCGTTGAACTACCAACCCATCTCAATAACATCCGTTCAATCAAAAATTACGGAACATATAATTTTCATACATATCATAAATCACTTCGAGTGCGATAACTTCGTTTCCATCTCACAGCATAGGTTTCGTAAAGGACTATCATGTGAAGCACAGCTTTCCACCTTCACCCATTGCTTTAAACGTTAATCTCGACAGCAATATCCAACCAGATGTGATTATCCTCGATTTCGAAAAAGCATTCGACAAGGTACGTCATCGCCGTCTAATGTAAAAACTATCGCTGCGAAATTTAAATTCATTTGCATTTACTTGAATAAAAAACTTCCCCAGAACAAGAAAGCAATTCGTTGTAGTAAATGCCGCACAATCTAACACAACCTCTGTTCTTTCCGGCGTGCCGCAAGGTACGGTTCTTGGCCCGCTGCTGTTTCTGATTTATATTAAAGATCTGCCTTCAGACATACTAACAATATACGTCTCTGAGGATGATTGTGTGCTGTATGCCAAAATTACTTGTAACCAAGACCAACTACCTTACAGTCGGAACTAATGACTATTGAAAACTGCTGTAACAGTTAGCAAATGCAAATAAACGTTTCCAAGTGCAAATTAATGCTTTTATCACGACAGACAAGTCCATTAACTTTTAATTACACTGTTGCAGGCTCCTCTTTATAATCCACAAAGAAGTACTTAGGTGTTCACATCACGAATGATCTCTCCTGCACCGTCCACATAAACAAGTTAATATTTTTTGTTCGCACTGCAAAGGAATCGAACACTCTTCCAGGTCACGCGGTTCAAAGAAACCTTGACCAGTTCAAGTCATCGCTTCCAGCACCCAGGATTGTGTGATTTATTGGTGCCGTTTCTTTGTTTGATGCCCTTTGGTTTTATAATTGTTATTTACAGCGTATTTTTTCTTGTTGTTTTTGCATCCTATTTGTTGTTTCAGCTTTAGCGGTAGTGTATTGCGTATTGATATAATTTTCGTGTGCCTGCTTAATGCATTAGCTCAGTGCATCCATGTTTCTGCGACTCATGTAACTATTACTGCTATCTAATTCCCTAACGTGTTACCCCACCTACTATCGCTGAATGAAAACCATGTTCTATTTACTGCGAACTTTCTTGTCCACTTTTTCTAACCGACGTTTGTGCGTATTTGTTTTTGTTATTATGAAGCTCATGTCGCCCTTCTATGCTTGTACAAAGTGTATCTGTTGTACCACCCCTTATGTAATGCCTCCACTGTGGAGGCCCTTGAGGTAATAAAATAAATAAATAAATAAATTAGCGTATCTTCACTTACCTACAGTTACGAACGCTAATGTTAGCAGCTAGGCCACGTGGCGCTCCCTAACCCTTTGCGACAAGCATTAGGACGTAGCCGTCAGAAAAAGTTGTAACTGGCTGTGTGTGTATTTTTCTAACCGAAATTTCACTGGAAAACCATGAACAACTCGAGCCCATGAGCTGTGAATAAATTATGTCGTGCCCAAATTGTGAACACGCCATCGTAAGCGTGACCACCGTTTCCTAACCCTTGCTAGAAAAGTAAGCTTATCTACATAATTGGGAACTGTAGCCCTCACGTATAAAGGTAACGGTTTCAGTTTTGCTTTAATAGAGGTTTTAAATAGACACGAAAGATAACACCGAGAAAACCCACTTCAAGCGCCGCAGAACGCGGAGGTGTCCATCTTGGTATCTTGTTTTGTTAAAGCATTGGAGGTAGATAAACGCGCGGCATTTACGAGGTGTCCACCGCGTTTCGTAAAGCGTGAAATACAAATGCTAACTGAGCGGTTCAAGTGTGAATGACGGCCATTATAACTCACAAAAATGCTTTTAAAAGTAGCGTGCACAATTGTAGACGCCGTGTCGTGCCACAAAGGGCTAATGGCAATAGAACTCAAAGCAAGCAGATCGATGTCCACAAGCTCAGGCTTGCTGAGCGGCAGTGTATCGACTTCCACCTGGCATCGGTATCCCTCAAGCCGGCTTCTGGATGCGCCCGACACCGCGGTGCCCATCACCGGGCCAGCTTTTCCTGGTGCTCCCGATGGAAGCGTTCTTACGGAGATCTTGCGATTTATCCATATTCCGAACATTCGAGAAACGACCTCCAAAGGCACTCGTCTATATATGCGCTCTACTCCGAACTATCTGTTGGGAGCGTGCTATAAACTTAGATGACAGCTTTCTTCTTTTGCTTGACTCCGCCTACCTGCTTTCAGCGCGTGCCCTCCCGCGCGCTTTGGCTCCGCCCACTTGCGTTTGATGCTTGCTCCCTGTCTCACTCTGCGCTGCACATGCGCTTTGCACTTGCTCTCCGTTCCCTTTACTCTGTAGGTGTCCTTAGGGCACGTTCTCTTCATCTACGCTATTCCATCTGCACATTGCCGCATCCGCGTTACCTCACCTTGCCCCGACCAAAAAGAGCTTCCCCATTAATCTACACTTCTTTTTTGAAAACAATCGGTATCCCATTAGTATTGCAAGGGCAGCAGACGATTCCATGCCTGCAAGAGCATGCAAAAGAAGCACTTTTTTGCGCGTTCAGTTAAAAACATTTTTGTGTGCCATCTAGAAAGTTTGGTGACACCCCGATGGACTTGAAATTAGCAAACGGACAAATTACCTAACTTGAAGGATGTTTGCACCTACCTACATAGAATAGCATATTGTTGGAAGCAATCCCTACAAAAGCAATGCCAATTTCACTATCAACAACGTGCAGCTCTTCGCTTCCACAAGGGGCCCACATTTTGCTTGTGCACGCACTCTCGAAACTGAAGAAACCACTCAGAGATTTTTTAAAGGGGTCCTGAAATACCTTCCGCCTATGCATGGATGTACATGCACCCAAATAAAGCAAAGTATTTGCAATCTCCTCCCGCAAGAATTTTGTTAAAGCGATGCGTATTAGCTGAGAAATCGTAAATCAAAAACCGCGCATTATCGTCGCTCCGAGTTTCCTCCTCCTTTCGACTTACTGTCCGCTGTTGACGGCGCGCCAGCCTTGCCTCCCACGATGCTGCGCTCCGCAGCGGTGACGTACTTCCTCTATTGCGCTGCTGAGACTGTCGTCTGCTACGGGCAAGCTTTGTTGACACCATAAATCCCGCACGCACTCCGCTCAAGGCTGGAAAAGCGAACGAAAAATCTGGCCGCATGTATGCGGCGGCCTGGCCTTGCCCTTTCGCGGTGTACGTTGCTGGCGGCACATGACTTTTTATCGGCGGCGAACTCGCAGCCGCACGGGGAGGGTCGTGCGCTCGTTCCCTTGATGCACCGCGCACTGTTTATCCAAAAAGCGCCGTATCAGATGTGGCCCCGCTGGTGCCGGGTCTTATTTTGCGGCGGTGGTAATTCCTGCCGGCGGCATGTGACAAAGACATTTTAAACCGATACAGAACCCGTGCACAAAACGCTTCAATCATGTGACCAGTTCAGCTTGGGGCGACGCGTGGTGGAGAGCGGCAACGTTGGCAAAACATTCTCCGCCGCGGCTCCGAGCTTTCTAGCGCTGGAGCGAGCGCCATTTCTTTGACAATCTCAAACATTGGTTGCCTTGGCAACAAGGCACAAACCGCTCCAGAAGTCAGTTACGGTTCCGTGATCACGGTTCAGCTTGGGGCCCCACCTCGCGACATGTGGGCACTGCAGGCGTACCACTCACTCCTATTGGGAAGTGCGAGATGCGTTTGGCATTACAGGAGGCGATAGTGTGTGTGTTGTGGACGCCTTTGTTTCGCGATAAAATGCAACGTTGTGCTTCTGTGGGTGGATAGTGCTTCCCATGGTCTGGATTATCTCTCTCGAGCGACGTACGACTCAACCTCGCGTGGGGTATGTGCAGTGTGCGTGGCTAAAAGCAATCGGCTTGTGCGCCAAAGTTAAGTGACTTGCTGTTCGTCCCCGCAAACCGCGCGCGAGGTGAGTACCGAATTTACGACGGGCAGGAGGCAACCCATCCTCTGTCAATCGTGGTTCTGACTTTCAACGCATGTTGTGACGTTGTGTTCGTTAGAAACGCATCTCTGGATTGTTTTGAAGTTGAATAAAATGTATGCGTCAAACCCGGGCATTCGGCTCAGGGCGTTCTCTGCGATTGCACGAAAGAAGTGCCACGGGGCTTGAACGCTTTCTTTATGGAACGTACTCAGGTAAGAGAATATCTATGTCGTGTTATGGCCGTGTTGCATTCAATACAAACGGTTAAGCTTTTGTTTTACACTTGTTTCGTTTGTCGTAAAATGCCTAAGCACTCCGGCACTCCGCTGGCAGATCAGCCGGCGAGCCGACGCTGAGCAGACGACTCATGTCTTTGCCGGAAGTGCGTGAAAAAGCCGCCCAATAGTAGGATGTCTAGCTCATGACGAACATCTGGGAATCGATGATGTAGACATGTGAAGATGGCGGCGTCCAAAAACACGAAGGAAAGGGTGAGAAAAAAACGACAAACTTTGCAACAAAAGTGTGAGCTTTCCGCTGCGCGTAAAAGAGTAATACTTGGCACAGAGGACATTGACGACCCAATCTAACGGTTGCGCTAGTTCATTTAGTGTGCTCAAAATGCCTTTCAGGGCTCCTTTAAAGATATGCAACTTGCCAGCGTGTTGAATATTTCACCTAATCGGCTAAAATACTTGTCTAAAAGAATGCCCCCTCGTCATGCATTATAATAGGCCTCTTCATATAAAAATAGCGTCATGCACTGCTGTTTAAGAATGAAAGCATCGTTGTTAAGACTTTTGGGGCAACATGTTCATCGTTGGCAGGTCCTCAAACCCCAAAACCTGCCTGCCAGCTCTCTAAAAGACCACCGTAATTATCATCGCCATCATTATCAGCATAAGCATCAGCAGCAGGAGCATGCTAATTTCCACTGCAGGACGAAGGCCCCTCCCACTGATCTTACCTTCAACCGCTCCTGTTCTGCGCTGCTTCGTTTAGCTTGAGGCAAGAAACTCTGCTGCCCTCTTTTAGACACTTTTTTGCATCCTCAACGAAAATTAAGACATTTTTATGTGTCCCGGTGAGTGGGGAGGGGGCAGGCAATTAGTCTTTAGCTTTCAGTACACTGCAAACGACGTACGTCGTGCCGAAGTTATGCATAAAAGGCTTGGCGCGTTTGGAACTACAGTCTAGTAAAAGCGCTTCAGGAATATTTTTTTTTTCTTCGCAAAACATGGGCGCGACAAATTAGTTATACTGTTTTATAAAGGATATCAGGGGTACGTGCAAGTGAAATTCGTTGAGTGCGCCCGCCTTCGCATCGAGGCCGGCGCTATCCTACGACGTGGTGTGCGCCGTGGCTACTTTTACGTTCACTCAAGTTTACGGAATGGGTTGTAACACTTTTGTCTGTGTGAGCACTTTGCTAACGAGCGAAACGCATTGGTATTGCGGTAAAATGTAGGCACGGTGTGACCAAACGTATTAGAAGACGTACAGTGCGTTTTGGATAGAGGGTAATTTCACGGCGGCAGGGAAGACCCGGGTGTAGTGCTTACGCCGGGGTACCCTGCAGTGTTGCTCATGGCGGCGAACACAGCGAATTAAACGCATTTTGCCGACGTGAACATGAAGTGTACAAATATATTTACCGTGTTTGGTGTATACGCTTGTATACATACGAATCCCCTGATACACGCCGTCTATACCCGCCGCGGTGGCGCAGTGGCTAAGGCGTTATGCTACTCAGCCTGAGGACGCAGGTTCAATCCCCGACCACGACGGGCGATGTTCTGATGGAGGGGAAAAGCGAAAACGCCCGTGTGTTTGAGATTACGGCGGACGTTAGAGGTCCCAGGTTGTCAAAGTAATAAGTTAATCAGGCACTTTCCTCTACGGCGTGCCTAATCGGCTGTGTAGCCAACGTTTTTAGATTTTGTTGCGTCGGCGCGTTGCTCATAATAATTTATATACGCCCTAAAAACGCGTAAGTGAAAACGGATGTTTATATTGTACGGCATTCGGCGGGCATAGAACAGATTTTCCTGATGCAACCGGGGTATTCTTTCCTTCCGGGCTATTTTTCTTTTTTAAAATTCAGGCTAGGGCTTTCTTCAGCCGTACACAATTGGTTGCGTGCATCGTATCGAAATGTCCCCACTGGCTCCGCCCAGCTTCGAAGTTTGCTACTTGGTGTGTAAAAATGTGGAAATTTAGGGGAATTTACCCTGACCAATCAGGCTTTCGGTGCGCAACGTTAGCTCCTTCCACAATCTGTCAGTGACGACGTGAGTGTATCGTGTATAAAGGCCTATTCACGTTTGCGACAGGAGCCACAAAAGCTGTGCTGATTTCTGTTGTTGCTGTGACAAATAGAGAATACCAGTCAGCAAGAGCAAAGTCAGCGATGCGATAAGAGCGATGCTTGGCGAATAGACTAGCAGAAATCAAGTAGCTATTGTCGCTCCAGTTGCAAATGTCAATGGACCTTAATACCTTCTGCTATAATAGTTAACAGTCTGTACTTTCCTATATGAGTCGTGGAAATTTTTTTGTCTACATTCTTGTGCTACCCATCACTCTTCTGTCTTTCTGTTGTCGCTCGCCTGTTGGATATTTTCGTAAAACACATGCTTTGCCTATCGCACCTCTTACTAGAGGTCTGCTATTTACCTCTCAAATGTATTTGTATGTTTTTAAAAGGTTCCTTCTTTTGAAAGGTGTTGCTGTGTCGTGTCAGAACAAGGGTCAGTGCATAATCTCGGTGCGTCTACCTGTTGCCGTCCACGGGAATACAGGTATGCCGTGGTTTTTGTTTTGCCATAATTTTTTAGCGCACTGTTTATCCTTCTTGGTTATAGACAAAAACATTTGAAAAATGTCATTTGAAAGTTAACATTTGTGTGGAGCAGTGACAGTGCTCGCAAAGAAAGTGATTTGATGGAGTGCAGAGTTACCCCAAGTGAGCTGGTCTTTTGAGGTTACAACGAATGCACATTGGCATGATTATTACGGTTTGCCTGCTGAGGGTTTCAAATGTTACAAAGTGATTGTATTGTCATTGCCGCTTGATGGAACCTGGTGTCCATCGAGCGGCCGTGGTATGCTGAAACAGTAATTGCAATTGACGACCGGTTTTTCGGATGCCTAAAGTTTTGGATACGCTTGATTTTTCGAATTATTTCGCGGAGCCAGGACCCTACCCTTTTTTGGGCACAGCTGGTTTTTTGGACTGCCTGATTTTTCTGAGATTTTCGCGGTCCATTAAGGGTCCGAATAATTGGTTGTCTACTAATGTAACTCGGATGTTGTTGTGGGGCAAGTGGCAACGAAAGGACACAAAAGTGCAGATTGTCGATTGCGTTTCTACCCAAGAAAACAAGTACATATATACTGAAGGTTGGGTGAGTAGGTAAATCATCGGGGGAAAAACAGCACAGTGCACAAAAGAACGGGGTGACTGGAAGAGGCAGAACACAAGCGCTGACTCAAAACTAGTGTTTATTACATATCCATAGAGTATGTATAGGCAAGTGCACACATGCCCATAGGGACCAGAGGGAACTGGTGTGGCTCAGTATGCGATAAAATGCTAAAAAGCACGCACACAAGAAATAGCAAAAAAGAGCACATGCAGAAGGGCTGACGGCTCACGTGAGCTCACGTGACTCTGCCTGGCCGACTATCTGGGCTCCCTTTTCGTGGAGCGTGTTCGAGGTCTGGCTTACGCAGTCATATTGATAAAGGTTATAGTAGAAAGCTTTTACAATCTCCCGAATCCTCTTTTTTCTGAGCTTTAAGAGCAGCTCGGTATTACTGACACTGGGTTCGCATCCAAGTTTCGTGCAATGTGCAGGCAAATTGGCATATGAGCAGTTCTTCATCGTCCCTGCCAGCTCAGCTAGTCTTGCAGTTGGGCAGCGCTGTCTGCCCTATGCACACTCTTTTACACGACAATGGTCTGCGGCCGACGACACACATTTTGCATGGCGCAACAGTACGCTTGTGTATGGCACCGCACGTGTTATGGCTGGGACCACGTGGACGTTTCTTTTTGTTGTTCACCAAGGAACAGAGCTTGCCTATTTTGTTCTTAGCCAAGAAAAGAACTTGCACACCATATGAAGAACACCCCACCAGAAGAACCGGCGTGCAAACCAAAAAGAATCGGTTAAAAACGAGCTACCATGCCTTACATAGAAAACAATTCACGCAGGCTGAAAAATGTGGAGTCCCGATATGGTGTGCAAGTTCTTTTCTTGCCTAAGAACACAACTGACAGGCTTTGTTCATTGGTGAACAAGAAAAAGAAACGTCTACTTGGTCCCAGCCATAACACGTGCGGTTTCAAACACAAGCTTGCTGTTGTGCCTTGCAAAATGTGTCGTCGACCGCATACCATTGTCCTGTAAAAGAGTGTGCCGGGGGTAGACGGAGTGCTGCCTTATCATATGACTAGCTGAGCATGCAGTGATGATAAAAAACAGCATGTATGTCAATTTTGCTGCACGTTGCAAGAAGTGTAGACGCGAATACAACACAGGAATTGGAATGTTCGAGAGAGAGCTGAAGCCTTCTTCATTAACCATTATCAAGGTGACTGCGTAATCCAGACGTCGATCGCGTTCCAGGAAAAACAAGCCCAGATAGTCGGCCGTGCGCTCGCATGAGCCGCATCAGTCCTCACTGGGCCCTATGTGCATGTGCACACTTGCCTGTATATATTCTTTGGGCGTCTAATAAATATGAGTTGTGAGTCAGCGCTTGTGTTTTGCCTGTTTCTGTCGTCCTGTTCTCTTGTGGACTGTGCTGTTTTCCGCACATGTATATACAGGGTGTTTCCGCGTCAGTTTAGCCAGAGTTTAAAAATAGGCCGTTGCACTGTACGATGACGCTACCAAATGCATGTGGCTGACTTTTGTATGTAGTGTGTCACGCGGTTTTTGGTGTTTTGCTTAATTATATACTCAGGCAAGGTTGATTTACCAAGTCCTGAAGCAAGAAAGCTATGGAAAAAATTCCAGTTAGAAAGTTGCAGAGCGGTTGGAAAAAATCCGAATTAACAGTTTCTGTCTATCTATGGAGTGTTAGTGTTTTTCAGCTTACTGGTGACGCCCGAAAACTACAAAAACATGACGTGACAAGCCCGCTCGCATGTCGCGATTGCAGTGCTCCCAAACGTTCCCCAGTCAATCAGGTGCGCTGGCTGTCAATCATAGGCGACGCCATGCAGACAAAAATACAAGTTCTTTTCGTAACATACAGTGTTTTCTAGTGCCCTGAGCGCTCTCCCGGCAGCGAACGAGGCAATATTCTTTGAGGAGTGAAACATTTTAAGCCAAAATTCCAGTTCTCCCACTCAATCCTGTCTTTTTGTGCCATTGAAAAGGACGTATATAGAGCAGGGCGTTCAAACTAAAGATAACCTTCCGTCCAAGGGGCTTCTATATCATAGACGGCCGCCTGGTTACCTTGTTTATAGACGGCTGCCTGGTTACCTTGTTTACAGTCCTCGTTCAGATATGGCACTGCAATGCCGCTGAAATGTCAGCGGTACTTCGTGTCTGTCCGGAACTCCATACTTGCCGTATTTTTATCGGGGTTCATAGTAATTGTTTCCTAAAATGTAGCTGCGAACCGACAAACATGGTTATGTAAGTGACGGCGCCGCTTACTTCAGTTGGTCAGTGTTGCGAGACAAGTTTAACGCGTCCGACGGCTGTGTTCGCCAGTGTCAGCCGACGAAGTGCCGCACTATAACTGCTTCGGTGGTACGTGTTCGTTCGTAACTTAAATTGTTCAGCCCACAGTTGTTACTCGTAAAAAAAGAGAATGTGCACTAAAATTAAGCGCAAATAGCTCGTTCGGAAAGCTTATAGGCGCTGCTTAATTTGCGTTTGCTTTTGCCGGCCTCAGCCAATCGCGCAGCTGGGCATGTGACATCAGAGGTTCTGTTGCAGGAAATGAGCTAGTAGGTAGCATTACCATTCCTTTTTTTCGTTATTATGTACATATTTTGAGTGCAGTTTATGGTAAAAGTTGTGTCAGTATGATTCTAACAAAGCAGTCTTTCGAATAAACCAAACTTGCGTTGAGGCGAGTGTTGCATGCATCTGCTAATTGCTAGTAACAAACTGTCACAAGGGAAGCACATTGCTGGCGTAAATGGCACAGCTAGACGCTTGCGTATCTGCCGTTTTGATTTTTAGCCGGCTGCGCGCCTATGAATATTTGTGCTCAGAACGTTTCGCGGGTATCATCAGTAAGTTGAAAACGCTAATTTTTAACACATAGAAGGACAAATTGTTTATTCGGGGGTTCAGCAAAAAGATGCTTTGTAACTTTCTAATTAGAATTTTTTTCCTAGCTTCATTGCTTCAGAAATTCACCAATTAATCTTGACTAATTATCTATAGTTTATCAAAATACTAAAAATAGCGTGAGACACTACAAACGAAAGTGAGAACCATGCATTTGGTCGCGTCGTTCTACAGTGCGTCCGCGTTATTTTTAACTCCAGATAAAGATTGCTGAAACACCCAGTATATCATAATGAATGTGATGAGCCCGAAGAAGCAGTAGTTCAAGACGTTTCAGCAGAAAAGAAGGCAAAAGAAGCAAAGGCCACTCTTGCGCATATGATACTTGCCTCAAGAAAGAATTAGCATGCAAAAGGAGAACAGGAACGCGACAAGGCACTTCGCCGGTAGAAGCTTGGGGTGCTGTTGCAAACAACAAATGCACTCACTTACGGTGCCCATGCTATCGTGCCGGCATGTCACCAGCTATCACCTTATCATTGCGGCTCGCGCTGTAGTGCCAGCTAACTGTTCTCCCACTGCACCGGGTATCCGCGCTGGGATATTCTGCCTGCTCTTCCAGATGCACTTGGCAAGATACGCAAGCTCTTGCGGCAGGCCCCCTACCATTCTAGTCGACTGAGAGACCAGCAACATCACAAGAGGTCTAGCCTTCACGGACTATTGGCTACAAGATACAATGAACCGTTACAGTTTGTAACTGGTACTACGCCCTTGTCTGTACCTCGAGTGAAGTTGCTGGTCCACCCCTTGACTGGAATGGTATACTCGGATACAAGTCAAGAAAAAAGGGGCGTCGCCTAATCCCCCACTTCCACCACCCCCTTCCAGCCAATAGTGTCGCTCTATCAAGGTGACGTCGTGGCCGACCGCATTGCACCTGCGGGCAGCACTCGGAGCCACCCTTTCCTTAATGCGTCCGTGCCGAAAAGTAGTTCGTAAGGGCGCCTTCACTTTGAGCGGAGATAAAAACCTTAGCTGAAATTTTTTATGTGCCCGTTTTAATGCAATGCGTGAAAGAATTTATCGTCAGCTGCAGTAGCGAGTTTCAATTATATTCCTGATGGTGAATTTCTGCTCTTCCGGGTTTTCCCTCAGCCGCTTGCTTCTGGCAGCTTCTGGTTTTATGCATTGCCGGCCCCATTTCCCGCCATGGATCCCGAAGAAGTCGCATCTGAATGTGCTTCATCGTTCTCGACTGAGAATTGTGGTGCGTTGCCATCTACGCCACGCCGATGGTACAAGAAAAACAAAAGCGGCCGTGTCATCTGCAGCTGCGGACGGGAGATGATCCGGAACGCGTACGTTCGTTTGCGGCATCTTCACCCAGAGCGCAGCGTTGAAGAAACGGCCGCGACCGTGAGCGATCTTCTTGGAGTCAGCGTGAGCTTGGTGATGGACGTGAAGAAGGAGATGAAAAATAACGACGAAAATGTTGCGACGCCCTCCCGAAAGCGCCCGCGAAGCGCCGGAAAGAGACGACGCACAAAAGTGTACGACGACTTCACAAAGTGCGCATTGCGGTCGTCCGTGCATCGTTTTTTTCGCAGCAATGAGATTCCGACGGTGAAGGCAATTGCTGCGGATTTCAACGCTAGCGGCGATGTTACTCCTCTCAAGCCATGGACTGTGCGCCGCCTGCTGAATGACATCGGGTTCAGGTATGAGAAGAGGGGCCGGAACTCGCTGCTGATCGAGCGGGACGACATTGTCGCGTGGCAGCAGAAGTACCTCTACGACGTCGCCAGGTACAGGATGGAAGGTCGAAAAATCTTCTACCTTGATGAAGCCTGGGTGAATGCGGGACACACGCTATCGACTGTTTGGACGGACACGACGGTTGCTTCCCACCACGACGCCTTCATGCGTGGTCTGACGACAGGTTTGAAGCAGCCGTCAGGGAAAGGACAGCGCCTGATTGTAACGCACATCGGCAGCGAGGACGGCTTCGTCAGTGGTTGCCTGGATATCTTTCGGGGTACGAAGACCGGCGACTACCACGAGGAGATGGACGGCACCCGCTTTGAAAGGTGGTTTGCCGCCGTTTTGCCGCAACTGCCACAAGGTAGTGTAATTGTCATGGACAATGCCTCGTACCACTCGCGGCTGGAAGAAGCAGTGCATACGACGTCTTCGCGCAAACAGGTCGTTCAGGACTGGCTGACGTCCAAAGGACTTGCTTGGGATGAAAAAATGCTTAAAAAGGAGCTCCTCAGCCTTGTGACCTCTGTAAAGACACGGTACATCAAATATCGTGTTGACGGTGCAGCTGAAAGGGCAGGATGTATTGTGCTTAGGCTCCCACCCTACCATTGTGAGCTCAATCCCATTGAGCTCATATGGGCGCAGATGAAACGAGGTGTCGCAGCCAGAAATGCCACATTTAAGCTGGCAGATGTAGAGGTGCTCCTGAGGGAAGAAGCTGCCAAGGTAACAGCTCAACACTGGGCAAACGCAGTTCAGCATGTGATCAGCATTGAAACAAAGTTCAGGGGAGACGGTGGAGCAAGTGCGCATGTTCAACCTATTATAATCCATCTGGATGAAGATGACATGGACTCTGACAGTGACCTATCTGGTATCGAGTCCTTTGAAGATGTGTAAGGCGGCCAGCTATTCGCCAGTGCCGCCTTTGCCCATTTCAGTTAGTGTGGAGTGCGCAATTTAGCTTAGGTAGGTGTGTTTCCATAGCTGCAGGAGCAAGAAACTCCATCAGACAGCAGAGAAGACCAGACATGCTGTTTGTGTGCGTTATTAAGACTTATTTCTGGAGTTAACTGAGCTGCCTGTGTGTGCTGCGTAACTTGTTCATGGTTGATTGCTTTGATATGTAGCTATGAGAATCAGAAGATGGAATTGCAGTGTTTGGTTTTTATTTCATTTGCCATTACTGAATGTTGTATGCTGTGTTGTAGAGTCGACAGGGATTTTCCAGTATGGCAGTGAGGGTGACAAGTTATTTCAACAATCGATGCATGATATCATTTGCTGTAGTGAACCGAGCGGTGTATTGTGTGGTGCTGGCTTAGGACTGGTTGCCTTGATATGTAGCTATGAGAATCAGAAAAGGCTGTTGCAGTGCTTGGTTTCTGATTGCATTTGTTGCAAGTGTGGTGCAGGAATTAGGCCGAATGAATGCAGTCCTGACAAGACACTGCGTGGCAGACGTATCCATAAAAGAAAATTGTACATCTCGAGCTAGAGGAAACCCACACTGTTCCAAACTATTTTCTGGAAGCAGGGCCACGCTTGCACTATGCGATAGTTTTCGCTGCACAGGGAGGATGGCTATTCGCATGTGTAGCATGAGGTGTGTGCAAGCAGAGTCAAGCGAGTTCGCAAATTCACTTCAAGCAGAATCATCTGCAGTGTGTGGCTCTACGGCTCCTTGTGCGACACTATATAAATGGCTATAAAGGCAAGTTTCACCTACAGGAAAAGACGCTAGCTCGAGTTTTCGAGTTTTCACCCCACGTTTTTTACATTGTTTGGACACTTATGCGTGTATTGGATGCAGAAACAAAGTTGCAAATTAAATGCCTACGTGAAAGCATGTAACTGAACATTGTGTGTCCGTGTGGCTGGCTGAGCCAAGTTGTCTTCTTGTAGAACATTGAGAACAAATAAATCTGTTTAAGTGTCTTATTGCTCGTTTCATTTGCTATGCATAATTCAGCAGTGCGTCTGTTTAGCTGTCTGAGCCAAATCTGACAGGATACAGCAGTGAGGACAAGAAACGTTGCTTCGGTGTTTTATTTCTAATTTGATTCTATTTAGCTATCTGCTGTCTTACGCACGACTTAGGATAAATATGTTTTATCTGTTGCCCACTCCACTGGATAAAATGCAGAATCACAATGTTAAAAACAATCCCCAAAGCTTTGGGAAGGGGAAACAAGGTTGGTTTCAATCGATCCTCCCATGTATGGGAATCATTTCATGTAGTGCATATTTGGCGAGATTATAAATTTCCTCCTGAACATATGATCCGATTTTGCCTTTGCGTAGCAAGAAAAGTATGATATGCATTGACCAGTTTCAGTGCAGCGATGTGTACCATATGTGTGGTTCCATGCATCAACTCAACCGACATGTCATCAATCAGTGCAGATCACTACGTAACCCTTCAAACAGACTTCATTGCCTGTGTTATGAAGTGGGCATCAATTCATGTTCTGTCATTGTGATTTACACTCCTAATATATGTGTAGACATTGCACGAGTTGAGTTGCGAACAGTCCTGTGGCAAGCAGCAGCTTGCTATTTGACTTGGAGCAGCGAGCTTCTCGCTCCAGCGGCCACTTGTGACGCAACAGTGAGAATGGATGAAATGCTGAGCTGTTTTCCACCCTGAATGCTCTATTTTGAATTTAGAGCACGTGCATGCAGATGACCATTGCAGCAGCAGCTTCTTACTTAAGAGACAAACACAAGGCGGGCAGTGTCTATATAGCTTCAATAATGCACATCTCATGCAAGAATTTGATTTGGTGAACAATATGCATGCGCATGTGTAGAAAAAGCTGAAAGGTGGTTTATTTGATTTCAGTGCTGCGTTTCATGTCTTCACATGCATTGTTGCAGCTGGTCATACCGGTGAAATCTAGCTAATGCAATGTCACTATCGCGAACCACAGCTCATTCACAAAGCACAAACGGGACAATAAAATTGAACTTACAGTGGTAACACTCCTGTGGAATCTTAATTATCATAGACAATGCAAACTCAAAGCAGATGCCTATTCGTATTTAATTCACAAAGGTTTTTGTCCGAAACAACAACTTAAGGCACTCCAACAAAAAACAGGCGACAAAAACATACTTGTGGCAATTAACACATTTAACAATGGTATCTCAGCGTAACCGAGAAAAAAAATAGAAAAGGTGGCATATTAAATCCCATCACGTAGCTAAGCTACAGCTCGTACGCATTCACGGTCAAAAAGTGCGAAAATTCTGCTTCTTGTATTTGGCAACTTGATCACAATTTGGGCGAATACGCTTGCGCCCGACATGAACTTGGGACACACGGCTCGACATATATGCTTTAACGAAATGCAGCGCGCGCCGTCGCGTGGCTTGCGTTTCGCCCCGTGCGTACTGTCCATGGCGTTAATAACTTGCTGGCGTAATCTACGAGAAATAAACAAGGAGTTATCGCCCCCTGTCGCAGACACTGGTGCGATAACGTGGGTAGCACAGACACAGAAGGTACTAAACGGTAGAACGGTACTTCACGCTCAAGGCCAAACGCCCGCACAGGATGACGACGACAGCTTCGTATCATACAGCGTACTGCAGTAACTGCAGCGGCGGCTGCTTACCGGCAACGCGAGCGCTCACAAAGCAGAAGAAAAAACACCGTAGCGATTGTCATTACCGAGCATGTTAAGAACACTGCACACAACACGCAAACAATGAATACGACTGAACGGCACTAAAAATTGTCCTCAGAGAGCCCGACGACGCCGACGGTTTGACGCGAACAGCGGAGGCGGCCATTTTGGTAGAAGTCCGGAAGCGCGGAAGAACATGTTTTGTGATTTCTTCCGTGAGCGCGGCGTGGAGGCGGTCTACCGCGACGTCACGTTGATACGGCGACACCATTGGCTGGAAGGGGTTCCTTTGATGAGGAAAAGCCGCACTTTTCTTGAGTTGTATCCGAGTGTAGGTGGCCTGGCATGGTACCTTCGGCACTGTCAGTGGGCGAATTGGCTGTTCTTTTCGAGTGCTACCAATGCTTCCACTGGTGAAAGTGCGCCATTAGATTCTTCCACTTTACTTGCATGCTTTGTTTAAAATGCCAACCCATGTTTAACTTTGACATAAATGCACAGAGAATACACCATTCTTCTGTGCCTACTCTGGGGCCGCCTTTTGGAGAGAGGGGTAAAAATGGTTTCAGCGGGTGGATGTCTAGTTTGTACAGACTGTGGCGTAATAGGCATGTTCTAATGCATTTCCTATACGCTTGCGTGCACCTTTCTATGCATGCTAATACAAAGGTACGTTGATGAGCGAGTACGTTGAGGAATGTACATCAGCACGATTGGGCGAGCACGAGTTTAACTGTTTTTCTTCTGATTTTCTTTATTCTTGCACTCTTTTAGCGATGCCACTGCTTAACAATCTGATTTGTGGTTTGCTTAGAAATGTTCGCTATACCAGGTACTGTGCTTCAGGCTACCGCATAATAAGTGCGTTGTAACTGTAAGTCTGTAATTTGTTTTCTTCCTAATCGATCTCAAGGATTATGAATTTAGTTCTAAAAGATGAAAACTGGTTGTCATGAAAACCTGCGTGATATCAAATCCTCCACTTTAAGAGGTTATATTATAAGTGGTCTACACTGTATCAGAAAGAACAGGATTGCACGTGTAATCCTTGCAGAGTGTTGCCATGTGAATAAGCACGCATTTCCTTTACCATAGCTCTCTGCTCTCAGCCTTGGGACGACACACTGGCTGCTTGACTTAGAAACGAGGTGTCACGTAACAAAGGTATTCATAAAACCGTAAGTGTGATGCATGAAACGAAAGGTTTAAGATGAGTGATACCACATTCCTATTGCCCATCTCAAGCCATCTTTTTGTGGCATTTCTGTACGGCCTGCCAATTTCTGATTTTAGCAATCGCAACAAATGTCACATTGACATCAGAGAACATTGCAACCTTAAGCCCCTGCGATATCTTTGAAACAGCAGCTACCTTTCTGTTTTTTTATTTTTTAAATGTGAATGCATTTATTAGCCGGGGGTTGTCTTGCTCCGTTGGTCGGCGTGCGCCTGCATTCCTCCAGCGCGAGCGCACGTGAGCGCGCGCCTCGTAGTTCTGCCTTCGTCGTCGTCGTCGTCGTCGTAAATGCGAATGCATTTCTTAGTCGGGGGTTCACACAATGCAACGTGAGCATTACGCCTCTCCCTGGTGGTGACGTCACTGCAGTTGCTTCCACGTCAACATCATCGGTTGGAGAAGAAGAAGAAGACAAGTCTGCGAAGCGAAGAGCGCGTAATGCCGAACGCGTTACGCGCTCGGGAACATCAAGAAGGAGTCTAGTCGTTTGAACGCGCTTCGGGTTCTTTGGAACGAGTTTGGAAGAGGAGGTGATGAGAACGGTGACGCCATCATCGTGGTCTGTGACGACAACCCTCGTCTGGCGCCGTTCAGGTCGTACCTGGTGTGTGCCTCGTGCCGCGAGTCTCTGGTCCACGGGCGCGTTGCTTCGATGAGCGTGCGTTTCGGCTACCGGTACCCTCCTCGTCCGGCGCACCTTCCCATTACTGCTTGCCGACTGGTGCCTTGATAGCGATGGAAGTCGGTGAAGTCAAATCCCTCGCAGCAACGATACCACCAGAAAGAAGTGTAACACAATGCAACGTGAGCATTGTGTCTCACCGAGACTTGGAACAACAACGGTGGTGGTGGTGGTGATGTACAAGTGCGAGGGTACGATGTTGCTGCGGCTGCGCGTGCCATTGCCACCCGCCGAGCCGGTGGTGTGGACGTGTTCGTGACGCGCTACTTTCCCTTCAGCGAAGAACTGCGACAACAACGACATCCGTCACTCCTCGTCCTCGATCGCAGTGTCTGCCCGAGTGCTAGTGCTGTGGCTGATGACGCCGTCAACGAGTACTACTTGCTCGAAGCGGCAAGGACGGCGAGTACTGCGGTCTTAGTCTCGTGTCTAACGGGTATGGGAACTTGATATCGCACGCCGTTGCCACGTCTCCCGTTCGAGACACGTCTCCGTACAAGGACTTGTGCACCCTTGCCTACACCGGAGACGGAGTCTTTGTGGTGACCGTGTACCTCGCGCCCAACATCGCTCGAGACGCCGTTGCCGCGCAGCTGGACGCGGCTATGGAAAGTGTGCGCGTGCGCTCCAAACCATCTGACCCCATAGTCTTGGTTGGCGACTTCAACGTTGACGTGCGCAAGAAGAGTGGCGAGTGGCTGGTCGAGTACATGCAGACCAGGCACTCTATGCATTGTCTCTCTGCCGGCTTCGACAGGTGTCCCACTACCATTCACGGGAATTGCATTGATCTGGTCTTTACGCGAAACTGTGACGCGCGTATGCTTCTCAAAGACCCTTTCACCGTGCACTTTTGCGATCACAACGCAGTGATTGTGGCCGTCAGGTACAACGATAACACAAACAGGTGCTGATGAATAAATGATTACGTCCACACTCTCGTCATTAATTACGCCATTACTCGCAACACACTAATCGGTGCACCCAATGCATTCGCATTTCTGCACGATTCCCTTCGGGGAGGTGCGGGGGAATTTTTTTGGTAAAGCACCGGATCATTCTAAACACACTGGTTTGTCCCTGAAAATTGTCATTATTTTATTGCCTGTAGTTATTAGAGGAGCGGGCAAACACAAGAGGGCCACACCATTTTTATTCTGTTTTGAGTGACCGAAATCACAAGAGTAAGGTTTGGTGAGAGCTATGTTTACTGGCTTTAGAGTAGGACCAGGAATTGCTGATGGATTATTCAAATCTGACTAACATTGATGTGGCTTCGTGTTTTTTCAATGATTTTCTTTGGAATGATGTCAACAAGTTTTCAAAGACCTATCAGCAGGTCGAGAACAGCAAATTATCCAGATTCTGAGCTCTGTATGACTTGAAATAAAAGTAATAGATAAAATCAGTTGGGCCTAGCCAATTCTTTCCCCTTATGAGAAGGAAATGTTTGGTGTCGTGTCGAAGATGTTGTACGGGCTGAGCCGATGCCATGCTGGTGTGGAATTCCAGTGCCTTTTAAAGATTGCAGCATGTGTTCCGGCTGCACAAAAACATATAGATGATGACTCACGATAGGTAATGGCGATGTTCTATTACGCACGAGGAACATTTCCTTTCGTGCGTCACAAACACTGCTTAACAAATACCTTTGTCATGTGGCGCCTCGCACATCAGACGGGCTGGTGGGGCAAAATAAGGGCTGAGAGAGCAATGAAGGCCATTAAAGTAAAGTGAGCACACGATCGGCGAAATTTTTAAAGCGTACCACATAAGTAAGACGCGAAGTGGATGTGTCAACCAGCCAATATCAAACTATTTGGATTACGGTTTTGGGGGCATAGATAAGGTTTTTTATACCAATGTAGGTTTAGTTGAATAAAAATAACAGGTAATAAAAACCACTTGTGTGCCATTTCATTGGCTCTGTCCTTGTGTACGCTTACTGCAATACACCACCTTGCTGAAATTACCATGTTACTGAATAAATATGGTGGTGGTAATCTAAGCACAGCATCGGTTGCCCTTGGCGGCTTTTTCAAGCCTTATTATCTGTTTAAAGACGGACTCATCACGAACCTTGAGAACCATTAGAAACTTCTGCAAGCAGGCCTCTCGTATAGAACACGTGCTGTTATTTTGGCAATCGCTCTCATTGAGAGGCAGATTTATTGGAGCACAAACTGCTAGGTTTATTACTCTCTCTGTCAAAGGTGACCTAGCACAGTACCTAACAGGCTAGATGTTTCGTGCTTAGTATGCTTACACACCTTGTGCAGGGCATCGCACAAATAGGTATTTCATACTTTTGGCTCCTAATTTGTGACAACATTAGGGTGAAGCAACAAGGAATTGTCCAAGTAATATTGGGATGCCCGTCCGGTGAGAGGCCGCCTATTGGAGGTAGCCCTGAGCTTCTCTGATGTCCGGTCCTCACCACCAGCCGACGCTGCCATGCAAGGTCGGAGCTGGTCAGCTGCCCCACCCATTGCTCGGAGGTTGGGTCTGCGTTAGGGATTACGGATGGGCTGGGATGGCACTCCCATACCATGAGGTTGAGGGTGCAGGGCCGGGGGAAGAATTCGCAGGTGCAGATAGATAGTTTGAAATATGACGTGAATGGGTTGCCATGATATTAGGAATATGTTTGGAGACGGCAGATGATAGTCGCCTCATCCAGGGTGAGGTGGAGTGCCGAGGGGGTTATTTTCGGTGTTAGTCGTGATCATGGGCCAAGAAATCGGTCTCGCGGGAGGGCACAAAGTTTGATTCACTGAGTCACCTAGTGTGTATGTCACCCGGTGTGTATGTGCACAGGTAAAGACATGAGCCGCTTCGTTACCCCTGGAAAGAGTGCCGGTAGTTGAAATCTTGTGGAATTCGGGAAGGACTTTGATAATTTGAAGGATGCTCTGGCTGGGTTGTGAAATGCGTTCAAGGGTGAAGTTATGGCATGTGGGGTGAGGGTCGTTTAGGATTAGGGTGCATTCTGTGCGTAGTAGCTGCTAAGGCAATGGATAGTTCTTCTGCCTACACGATGTTGGCAATAACGGCAGCCTTGGTTGTTTCGGTTCGTTTTGTATCCATGACGCTGATGTAATATGTAAGTTGTGTGGGCTACAGCGATGCATGTTTGTGGAAGGTGAATGAAAGGTTGTCGCACTGGGCTTTCAGCGCTTAATCTTCGCCTTTTCCACGGCAACCGTTGGAGACGGCGTGCATGTTTCGGGGTACGTGTGCACTCCGAGCTGCTTGCGGATGTTGGTGGGGATACGGCCTTTGTGGTCTTGGGGTAGGTGTGCTGTAAAATTGTGCCATTGTATGGTGGCACAGGTGGTAGGAGTGGAATGAAGGCGTGCGATTTGTGTTGTGCGACGGATCTTAGATATTCGCGCGCATTGTTGATTCCTAGTTGTAAGAGTATGCATGCATGCATGGGCATGGCTCGACACAGCACTCTGTTTCTTAAGCTGCGATGAAGACTGATTCGGCGTGACACGCAACATGACGTCGGATGTCCTTATATGTTCGGACATATCGGGCTTCTTGGACCGTGAATCATATCGGGTGCTGTTTTCTTTAGGCGCCAACATTACTGGATGCAAGAGCCTTCCAAGTGGAACGGGCAGTGGGGGGAGGGTGTTGCGAGTCCAGTGTTTATTTATTTATTTTTGTACCTCAAAAGCCTAGACAACAGGCATTACTTGAGGGGTGAGCTCAAAAGAAAAATCACTGGTAGAAAAGCACGCGAGATATTAACAAAGAATTTGACAAACAATTGATTTGAAAAACTGCAGGGGAGGGCTCTGGGGCTCACAAAGGGAAAAAATAAAAAATCTGAAGGAATTTTAAAGAGTTTATGGCATATGCACGGAATAAAAAATACACAGTTGAAAAATCACGCGAGATATGAACAAACTTGACAAGCAATTGAATTTAAAAAGTAGGGAGGCGGGTCACAAGGGGAAAAATAAAGAGCGGAAGGAATTAATAAAGAAGTTTAAGATGTCGAAAGAATGATCAAAGAAATTTTAAAGACATGCAGATGATCGAAAGCGTGCTATCGGGGAGAAAGCAATGCACGTAAACTAAGCGAGGTCAATCGGCTTGTATTTTTAACATTGATTGCCTGAACTGTGCTGAATCTCTAATCTGCACCAGTTACTGCGGAAGATTGTTTCAATCTTTGGCTGTGCGAATGAAAACAGAGTGTACAAATGCAAATGTTTTGGCTGCGTATATAATACTTGGAATGTGTTTTTGCTTCGGCTCGAAAAACTTCCGCGACTTATGACGTATTTGTTCGGTGACAGTGTGTAATTATATTTATGAAAGAGTGCTAGTCGGGCAAGCTTTCGACAGTGACTTAGAAGTGGAACAGAAGCACGCGGTTTTAGATTCGTTAAGCTCGTAAAAGATGAATAATCTGAAACAGCAAATCTGACTGCTCGGTTTTGTACTGCTTTCAATGCCTGAACAAGGTACTTTTGGTGGAGATCCCAGATAGCGGCTGCATATTCTAACTTTCGGCGTACTAGTGTTCTGTAGGCTAGTAAGTTTAGTTCGAGAGGGTCCATTTTTAAATGGCGTTGGAGAATACCGAGAGTTTTGGTTGCTGCAGAAACGACAAATTTAACATGAACGGACCAAGTCAGATCATTTGTTAGATGTACACCCAGGTATTTGTACGAGTTAGTAGGTGGGAGTACCGAACCGTGGAGGGAGCAAAATGGAAAGATATGGTTTTGCATTTGAGTACATTTAGCGACATTTGCCACTCGCAACCCAAATTTTCAATGGCTAAATGGTCTCCTTGTAAGGTTAATTGTTCGTCGCGGCTAGTTATTCTAGTATATATCACACAATCATCCGCAAAAGCCGAATTGTATTAGTTACTCGGGAAGGCAGGTCATTCATATTATTAGGAACAGAAGTGGTCCGAGTACAGTGCCTTGTGGTACTCCAGAATACACTTTGGTAGTATTGGAAGCAGTGTTGTTTACGACTACATATTGTTTTCTATTTGTAAGAAAGTTACATATCTAGGGTAATACAAATGAATCAAAGTTCGGCTGTTTTAATGTATGCATCAAACGACCATGAGAAACTTTATCGAATGCCTTTGCGAAGTCCAGAAATATTGCGTCGGTTTGAAGGTTACTATCAAGGTTTGTGTGCAAATCATGACGGAATGTAGCGAGCTGCGTTTCACACGACAATCCTTTCCGGAAGCCGTGCCATGACTGATGAATTTGTTGTTTTCCAGGTGATTTATCACATTTGTAAAAATGATATGTTCCGTAATCTTTGATGGAATGCTGATTAGTGATATTGGACGACAGTTACATGGCGATGATTTGTTACCACTTTAAAGATTGGCACAATTTTTCCTAGTTTCCATTCCCAGGGTATATGGCCAGATGATAGCGATTGGATGAACAGCATTGTCAAAAATGCGCTTGTCCCATCCGCTGTGTTTTTAAGTATTTTTGATACGATGTTATGGTGCGCCACCGCTGAAGAATTCTTCAAGTTTTTGATTAGGCAGGTGATTCCGTTCGTGCTATTGGTAATGAGGGGCATATTATTCAAAATTGACAGTAAGGTCTCCTGGGAGGGTAGTGGTGTGCTCTGTTGTAAACACGGAACAGAATACGTCACAAAAACGTTTGCACAATCTTTATCACCTAGCGTTTGGTCTTTGTTGCCGGATAAAATTAATGAAGAAGTGGGCGGAATTATGGTTCGCCAAAACTGTTTGGGATTAGTCTTCAGCATGTTAGGTAAGCTGACGAGAAAAAACTGATATTTGGCACTGCTAGTGGCTTTTTTTAGTTCTGTTTCCGCCTTGTGGTAGGCTTCCCATGCTGACTTCTAGTTTTTTTTCCTTGCTGTTTTCAACAGCCGTTTTTTTCTTGCCTATCATTCGTTTAATTGTTTTAGTGAACCACGTGGCTGATGGTTTTTCTTTAAATGTAATTGTTGGCATAAATGTTTCACTAAGTACGGTTATTTTAGATTAAAAAAGATGCCAGTTCTGTACAGATCGGTCATCGAATCCATCTTTGAAAGATTGGTAGAACTCATCCAGTGCCGTGTTAAAAGCTTCATAATTCCCCCGGTCATAGAGCTTGATTTGTTTGTTTCGGGATTTCTCAACTATAAGGTGCGTTGTAAATGTTGCTAATATATTTTGTCGTCACTAAACGCCTGCATGTATAATACCGATTTCAGGCTGCTTGAGTCCGACAACAGTATTAGGTTCAGGATGTTGGACGTTGTTGCTGTTTCTTTGATAGCCTGTGTAATCACTTGAGTTAGCTAATATATATGTAGGCAGTTTAGAAATTCATTACATTCTGAATGTGGGTAGGTGGTGAAGTTATCTCGGCAATTAATGTTTGGATAGTTGAAATCACCTACGAGAATAAAGCTACCTTTTTGAAATTTTTTGTTTAGGAGGTCAAGGGCGTCGTTAAGATGGGTGGGGAAATCGTAATCGGGCTTAGAGGGGCGATAGCACACACCAAATATTGCAGTGCCTCGAGGGCTTTCGCACGATATCCAGAGTGTTTCAAGGGGGCAGTTTATTTCAATTTTAGAGTGACGGACAGATCTATTTACTCCTATTAACAGCCCACCACCACGTTGTAGTAATCGGTCATGTCGGTAGACCAGAAAGTTTGGGAGCGTTGGAAAGATTTCAGAGTCAATAATAGCGGGGCATAACCAAGTCTCGCTCAGCCTGACGATGTCGCATTCCGAAGTCTGCATTAGGTCAGTTATCTGATTCCGAAGTCAGAATTTCCACGGGCAGGTGGGTGTACCTTAGGATTTGGTTGCGCTTGAGATGACTTTTTTCGTTTCGTCTGATTCGGTGATAGCTATTGTGTAGACGATACGGTCTCCTTTACTTGGTGAGTGGTCATATCGTAGTAGAATGTTTTTTCCCGATTAGTAGTTTCTTGTAACGCAGTTTTAAAAGGGCGTTGTCCAGCCGCGCAAATCGGAGCAGCTACTTACGCATGAAACGTGTAGCACTGCAAAAGTCCTCGCGAATGCTGTAGGGCGTGTCTTGAAGTTCTACGCCTTTAGTTAACACCGTTTCCTTCGTTTTGGAATTCCAGAGTTTAACAATTATTGGACGTTTTTTGTTGTCTTGAGGTTTTCCGGTGCGCTCTTTCTATTTCATGAGGCTCAAGAGTTACTTCATGATGCTGGCTATAAATTTTTCACTGTCACTCCACGAGCTTCTTGGCTTCTTTGCCTTCAGGTGTTCTGGCGCTAGTGTAGTGGTAACGGAAGCAGTTTCATCGCCCCTGAATTGGCTGGTTGCCGCCGCAACCGCTGCATGCTCAGCGTGCCGTGAGGGGACGAGTTGGGCCGCCGAAGACAGGCCAGCGGGTGCCAGGGACAGCACAAAGTCCGATCTCGGGGGTGTGTTCCTGCGGAAATAGGACGCCACTGAGGCCCCCAAGGAGCTGACAGCGTGCTCCGCAGGATAAAAGAGAACCTCTATTGCACCTCCAGTAAAGAAATATTTCCGCCAAGTTGTTCTTTAGGATTATTCTCTAGTTGTAACTTCTCGCAGATTTGTTGATATATATGGTGAGATTCTCGATAGTTTCTCCCGGTGAAGCTCTGAGAATGAGAGTTCTGGGGGGGATGGTCATGTTCCGCACTTTTTGTGGAGGTTATTCTATCGCGAATTTTGTCTCAGCCATGCCCACACTATTGGTAGTTAGAACACCTCCTTGGGTCTGTCATGTACTGGCAGTCAAAACAATATACCGTAAACTTCCGAGCAAACACATGCCCCGTTTTGTGGTGAAACATACAATTTACTAAAAAACCCAGTGGACCTCCCACTCCTTGCGCTAGCTTCGACGCCTTCAAAATCTCGGAAAACTCCCTTTGCGAATACGTCTTGCGTGGGCGAACACCGCCGAAATCGCTATGCTGAAGAACAAAACACCCAACCTTTCGGTATTAACTTCAAGAGAAGGAGGAAGGAATAGAATAAGGGATAAGGAGGGAGGAATACGTGCCCAGGTTAGATACAGGTACCAGAGAAAAAGAGAACGAAAGATGTCCGTAGCCGGTCATATATATGCCTGCTACATAATTTGCCAGCCACACTCGCATCCATCTACGACCATGCAAATTACTTATACAGTTGAGAAAAACGTCGAAGTTGTTTGGTGGCACAAGAAGAACGGCGACAACGTAAGCAAAACTGCTAGACATTTCCAGTTGGACAGCAAACATGTTAGCGAATGTAACAATTACCCGTCTTTTATTCAAGCAGTGCCATACGAAAAAGAAATTTAAGAGAGCACTCAGCGATATACGGCCTGTGTTCAGGGAAGAGCTTGAGGAAGCATTCATGGCCTTCGATACCGACAAGGCAGCGTGGCGCGCGGAAAGCAACCGTCTCCTCCAAGAACACGCACGCAAGCTGGTGGTCCAAATTAACATAGTTAATTTCGAGGCTTCTAACCATTACCTGGCACGCTGGAAAGCCCGCTGTAACGTTTTGATGCACATGGGAACAAACGAAGCCAGAAGTTGCCGGCCGATTACGCTGCGGCAATTTCAGTATTCCTGCAAGCTGTGGGAATTCTGCGCTTGGAGCCCCATTATCTCAACTTTACTATCGCGAACATGGATCAAACAATGGTATCCATGAACTTCCCAACGAAGAGGACAAATAACGTTGCCGGTGAATCCACCATTCTTATTGTTAACAAACGATGCCCTCACCTTGGACCGGACATTTGCTCTCAGTGCAACAGCTGAAGGCATGCAACTCCCGGCCCGCGTCCTGCTGAAGAAACTGACGGGCAGAAGTCCTCCCATGTCCCTGCTCGCACTTCCAATTCCACATATTGTCGTCTTCACGTTTGCAAGCGCCACTTCTTTCTCTAAATCAGTTTAAATGATTTTTGCAAACAAATACTAGCATATAACGCCTAGGGCGCAATGTGGTGCAGGAAAACCAAGGGGGAAGTGACACCCGCTCCGTGTGCTTTGTAGATGTCTAAAAACAAATTTGTTTGTGTTCACCAGTATTGCAGATCATATCCAGATATACCGAACTCCGCTGATACACATACCAAGGCAGAGAAGTTGGGAAATGCTGTACGCAGTATACATATAGGATGAAGCTCTATCAATTCTGGTGCATCTAGTACAATAGCGCCGCTCTACGACTGCTACGGTGACTGTCTTTGCGCGTGTTTCTAGGTTTCCAGTATAGGGTGAGCTGCTTGGGATGGTACCTTTTGTGTTTTGCTGTAAATTCATCCGTGTATGTGTATTGCTGGGTGCGTGTGCTGTTCGTATTATCGCCTTGCGGGGAGTTCTTACAAAAACTGCATGTCGGCTCCTTTCAGATGACATGTGAGCGACGTGTTCAAAAATGGAAGGATGACGGCAACGGTGTTCCTCGAGTGCGTGCGAAGGCTGTGGTGTGCTAAACAAGATCATGTTAGGCGGCTGCTCATTGACAACCAGGAACCAATACACCAGACCTAGGCAGCGCGGCAGTCGTACGATGAGAAGCATACCGATATTTTCTACATTCCTGGTGGGTGTACATCCTCCATACAGCAGGTGAATGCTGAATGAAACCATTGAAAAGTTCGTTAAGGGATCGTTGGTCGTCATTTAGGCGGGAAGGGGCTGTTACCGCCAATGGAATCTCAAAGAAACGTTGCGCCAAAACGTCATCACCTTTGTCTTGAAGGCGTGGGAGTCTCTGTCTGAAAATACCGTTTTGGCATCCTGTAATTGGTGCGGAATCTCCAGTTCTACCAGCGGCGGGCCTCCGAGGGCGCTGAATCGGCGAGGGGACAGGGAGCTCAGGAGAGAATGGGGGACGAAGCCCTACAGCTCGGATTAGACTCTGACAGCGACACATCGTTCGGTCGCTTAAACGACAATGAGTGAGGATATTAAACTCGAATCCTCTATTTATGGATCGACGCTGTCGGTCTTTTTCTTTGCGCCATTCACCCGAAAGTTCACCCGCCCCTTTTTTTACATCATATTTCCGTAGTAATATTCGGCGGTAGTCCCACATTTTTGTAGTTTTTCGCGCCTAACCCGAAAGATCGCCTACGCCGTATTTTTTAGTTGATATCCCTGTACTCTGTTGGGTGTTTTTTTGGAACTGTGAGTAAATTTGGAACAGTGAGTAAATAATGAAAGTTGGAAGTGTGGACTGCTATAGGTCACGATCCTGTGTTTTCTGGAAATTTCCCATTTATTCTAGTGCTTGTCGTGTGGCTTTCAGCCTTAACACCCTCATCCTTCATAACTTCCAGCTGGTGGGCATCTGTTCTGTTTAGCAGGCATAGCCCAGAGAACACATCCTGAGAGCTAATGATGCTTTCATGGGGTGTGGCCCTTAATTCAAGTTGGAGCATCCCGAAGTGTTAGAAAAAGTCCATGGATTATTTATGGCTATCTTAACATTCCATTTCCTGGTCCTGGGGTTTTTAATTTGTCCAATTTTGTATATGAAGCTTTTTACAAATTTTGAAACATAGAATACGGACTGCGAGGCAAGGTGTCTTGCTGTGTCAACTAATTCGATCAAACGAAAACGCGAATAGCGGTCTGGCCAGGGAAAGCTATAGTAGAAGTGAAGAAAACCGCACTCTGGTGCGGCCCCTTTTCAGGGACCCCTTATTTTGCTTACGGAGGGGTGGGGTTGAATATTATATTGCATAAAAATGGGTGGAATTGGCAATGCATGACTCACTGCATAGTCCCTGGTACCGAGCGATGTCCCGAGCTCGATGCCAGGTAGACAGAGCGGCGGGAATCTGAAGGAACTTAACAAGGGCTTCACCAGCCATGGTTTGAGGATTCCCTCCCTTCCCTTGCCAACCTCACGCCACATTATGTCAGAGATTGAGTATAGAGCTCGGGGTCCCCGTTGTCGCCACTCACCGCACCATGGTTACAGCATGTTGCCAGTGCAGCGAATGCTAAATCGCAAATTACGAACTATTGCGTCTCGACTCTTGCACACGTTTAGTGGTAGGGGCGAGAAGAATATAAGTGAGAGAAAAGAGATGTAGGTAATGAATAAATTGAGTTCATCTGAGAGGTCTGTGCGTACAAAAAACACCGTGCGCTTGAATTGAATTCCTATTCATCCAGGGTCCAACTGTGGCTTGGCCACGATTTCGCAAGACGGTAGTTTTGGTCGTGCTACATAGCTCTAAAAAGTAGCACATTTCTTGTGCTAAAATGCACGTTCAATCGGTTTTCCTGAGACGAATGAAAAAATGATAGAGCTTTAGAAATTAATCAATCAAACGATTTGTATCAGCAGACAGCGCGCAAGCAGTGCGATTGCGGGAAAACTTCTATTTTCATCCAAGCGAGCAGATATGCGTTCAAGTGTTTTCTTTCCCACAGAGCGATTGTCAGAAACACAGCTTAACCAAGCTCCTTCCCCAAAATGGGAATGCACTCAAAAATGGGAAATCTCTCTTTCCATCTTTTCGGGCTTTGTGCCGATTTCACATCTTTGCCTTTTTCAATTCGTGAAGGGGTGCACATTTCACAATCGCGCTAAGCCTCCTACATGTTTGTTAGTAAATAAACCCAAATATTTTTGGGTATTTGGGGACGGGTTGTCATCATCAACAACATCATCAACAGCGTACTCGTGCCCACTGCAGTTCGAAGGCCTCAGCCTCAAAGTTTTGTTGTAAGCAAAACATAATGCTATATTTCAAAGGACTGAACGCCTATTGTAAGATATCTTCCTCCGCAAATTTGTTATCAGACGCGTTTTACCGCAAATCAACACTAGCTGTAAAATCGCTTCGCTAATCAAAATCTTAAAACTATGTGTGGATATTTTCATGCGTTACCTAAGACAGCCAAAACCACTTCGATGTCTGAACGGGCATGAAATATAAATTGGATTTCATGGAAACTGTTTTGGTGCCTTTTTCGTTCAGGTGTAGAGCTATTAAATCGTGCCGAATTTTTGAAAGGAGAATGGGAACATACTCCCAACTAGCAGTTGATATCACCTTTTAGCCCTTCATTTTCCAGGTACTTGAAAAGATTCGTTTTTTCATTTTGCGGCGCCATAGGGCGAAATCCTTGAAATTCTTTTAGTTACCATGCATAAGGAGAGTTTTTCATGGAAGAACATTTTTATAGATCAACGGACCGAAAGTATATAGTGAACGCGTATGATACTCCACCTCGACATGGGCATGGACGACCGCTTGCAGGTACCTGGTCATTTATTATGGGAAATCTCGCGTATTTCATCCTCGACGCAAGTTCACACAACACGACCATCCAAACCTCCTTTGTCATACGTCATATGACAGTATGGGGTTTCGGAATCAGTTGCATCGCTGAATGAACCTACTGGTTCAGCTGTTTTTCAGGGGCCTTAACAAATTTGTAAAAAGAACCAGTGTACACTTAAATGCAAATTCGAGCTTCGTGGGTTGGTCAGGGGAAACGCCAGAAGCAATTTTTTAAATTTTTTGTCGACATCATATATAAGCACGCAGCATTCCGATAGCTCCACAGGTGAGCGGGGTAATTCAGAATATCCGAAAACATAGTATTCTCCTTTACCATTTTAGAGGGTAAATTTCTGAAACATCAGGCTTACTTAGCCCCTATGCTATCATATTAATGCACTTCGAGAATTTCAAGTCTTTATGTCGAGCCATTCGAGCTGGACGTTGATTAATCAGTACACCAGTCAGCCGCGCACAAGTCTTTACATGTATAGATTGGAAGACGACCTTCAATAGCATTGACAAAAATCCGTTCCAAAACTTGCGGGTGTGAACCGTACCTAAAATACCATAATCTCCTTCCTGAAGACTGCTCGAACGACAGTTTAGCCCTTCTGGTTCCTTGAGGGTACCTTAAGGGAACACTGAAGTTAATTGATCAAACTATTGTTCTTGCTTGCTGTGGTCAGACTGGCTAAAGTAAACACACTTTTTATCGGTTATCCGGTCGATAAAGTAGTAAATAATTTAAAAGGAGGTAGAAGGAAAACTACGCCCTCCTCCACGCTACCCTCTCCATAACCCTTCTGAGTGGCGTACATCTGACGCTAACCGCATTTCTTTCAACTGCTCCTCAGTTTGCCAAATTTCCCGCTACTCCCCGAAACAGCTGCGCCGACTTTTGACCTTGGGTAACCCCCGTTTGGCTATTCTGATGACCTGCCGCGCCACGTTTCTTCCTGTACTTAGCCCCCACCTGATCAACTGTCAGTCCCAACACAATATTCAAACGATCCCCATCGCCCCGACGCCACCACAACCGATCACCGCAAACTTGCCACCCATTCCCGATGCCCGAGCGCATTTCACCCCCTTCGGAAAGCTACGCAAGGAGGCTCGCTGTAGTCACGCTGCATACCCGTCCAGCAGCAGAATTACTAAGATCAAGGCTGCAGGGCACTCGAATAGGCAATGTTAAAACACCTTTCTGCAAAGCTTGCAACCAGAGAAGGTCGAAAAAACTGGAAAACGCCGCTGCCTAAGCATTGGGTATGCAGGCACTTCAGATTTGTACATCGTAAAAGTAACGTAATTTTTTCTATTAGGAATAGCGGTTTTAACCTACAAAACAGATCTGCGGCAAGTGGGATTCCGTTTAGGAAGAATATTGGTTATTTTAATGAAAGCACACATTTCGACATTTTCCCGCTGGCAAGGGGAGAGGACAAGGAACTATTACTCTGCAAATATTTTTGAGGTGAATGGTTTATTTTTTTAATAAATCAAAGCTCGTCAAATGGAGTAAAAATGAAAGTGACCTCTCGCCGAAGGTGTACGAATTTTATTTCGTATAATAACAATTCCAACTGAAAATGCAAACCACGTTCTTATCCGCGACCCACCAGAAGCTCCAGACCGATGATAGGGTTAAAACAACGAGAAAAAGGGCCGCAAAAACCACATTATTGCTAGTGGAGCATGAGGCCGGAGGCTGTCGCACAACACGGGCCCTTGACAACACAAAGGATAAGGACCTTTTCCAGGCCTGACGAGCACGCAGTCGGCTCTCCCAGCTCTACATCTGTAATGACACATAGAAAGTAACAAGGTAATGCTCGCCTCTTTATCGGTCAACATCATGTAAACGTTGCAAGGATAACCCCTTCGCAGAAGTGTTGTAAGCTAGGCTAGTTGGTAGTTTCATGATGAACGACAGCGCAAAAACTGGGCAAAGGCACGAAAGGGGAGGACACAAGCAGCGCTTGTTTGGTTCCTCCCCTTTTGTGTGTTCGTACTTTTTCGGCCCTGTTATATTCATAAGATAACAATATCTTTCTATCACTTGCTGCCACTCTGGTGGTATCGCAGTTGACATCAGCGATCATATAACTGTTTTTTTGTGCATTGAAAAAGAGCTTGCACTTCAGCGTACTGCACAAGTACGGTGACAGTCGATTACCCAGAGTCGGCTTGAAACATTTCGGGATCGCATTGCTGCGATTGACTGGACCCCTGTTCTAGAAACTACTAATGGTCGGGCATACGCTGTGTTTCTTGAGCTATTTGTGCTAATATACACTGATAAGTTTTTTTTATTGATATAAGGCCATCAAAGAAAGCGCGCAGGCCGTGGATGACGCCTCAGGTCATTAGGCTGGTTAAAAAAAACACAAGCTCTTCACAGCCTTTATTAAAACTACCCAGAAAGAGTTATTCAACCGTTATAAATCTCTGCGAAATCACTTGAATACGGAAATTAGGTCAGCCAGGGTAGAATATTATAATCATTTGTTCGATCAAGAACTGTCAGGTACTACTAAAGAATAATGGAGACGTTTAAATAATCTTTTGAAAAGGAATACCCAAGATGAAAACTTAACAAGACTTACTATTGATGGCAATGAGCTCACGGGGTCAATTCTGCCCACAACATTTAACAAGTTCTTTTCTGAATTTTCCTGTGGTGATTACAATGAGGGAATTTTTCGGTTCTTGGGAACCAGGTTAAGCGAATCAATGTTCCTCGAGCCAACCGATGAGAGAGAAGTCCTCATCGTTTCTCAAACATTAAAGAATACCCCATCGCTTGATTCAGGCAACATCCAGAGTAGACCGGTTAAGTATATTCTACCCGTAATAACGCCCTGCTTAACGTACATATATAATACCGCGCTCACTACATCAGCGTTTCCTGTCGGTATGCAGGTAGCGCGAGTGGCGATAATCTACAAAAAAGGTGACAAGAATAATTTAGGAAACTACAGGCCCCCCATTCTCCAGGCCCCCTATTCTCTCATTTTTCTCCAAAAGCTTGGAATGAATAATTCATCGCCGCCTCCAAAACTTTTAAATGCAGCGCATTTCAGTAACTCACGATGTCACCCGCGTTGACATCCGTAGTCCGCACCATCGTTGTCCCTACTATATGAAAAAAATACTATCCGGCGCCCGGTTTCGATCCCTCGACCCTGCGGGCGGAACGCAATGTACATGGTGCTCTACCCACTGCGCCACAAAGCCGACACAGAATGGGACGCTACGAACGCGCCTTATATCGTTGACTCATTCAAATTACTGCGGACGAGCGCTCTCTCGTCAGCAGTTGCCACAAGTGCAAACTACTTAACGTCGTGCGCCCCCGGAAATGATCTGCATTTGATTGTGCCCCTCGCGAGGGGGATGTTTCACTGCGGATTTCGTTTTTTTTTCGAAAACATTCTGTAATAAACGACTGCCAGTATGGATTTACTGAATACAGATAAACCGAACATGCCTTATTAGACCAGAAAGAAGATATACTAGATAATTTTGAACTGACTCTACTAACTCTGGATGTATTCATCGATTTTAGCAAGCTTTTGATACGTTGAATCACGACGTTCTTTTTGCTAAAGTGGAACATTACGGCGTTTGCGGACATCCTCTTACTCTTATTAAATCATATCTGGGCTCTCGATTTCATTATGTGGCTTTTAACTACTTCCCTTCTGATCCTGTTCAAATCAAATATCGTGTACCCCAGTGCAGTCTTTTTGGGCCTTTATTATTCAATGTCTATATAAATTACATATGTAAAGTAAGCAATCTAGCAAAATACGTTATTTATGCGGACGATACCAGCCTATTCTTCTCCTATAAGGCTATCACACACTTAATTACCACAGCAAACAAAGTCTTAGACCTATTAGATCAGTGGTCCCGCGTAAATTCATTGAGAATAAAGAAAGAGAAAACTAAGGCTATCATATTTCACGCGAAACGCATGTCAATACATTGTCCGGACCCACTCATATTATCTGGCACAGTTATTCAGTTTGTAGAGTCATTTACATCACTACGTATAGTCTTTACGCCAACACTGTTCTGGAATGCCCATAGTAGTAAAACTTGCATCACGCTTTCTAGATTTGTCGGTATTCTCTGGCGCTACAGGCATATTCTTCCTGTTAAAACTAAACTCACCTTTACTATGTATTCTTTTATTCTAATTTAAGCTATTGTTTTCTTGTTTGGGGAAACACCACTATAACAAATATTCAAAAACGTCAAATTTTGCCGAAAAAACTCTCCGGGCTATTTCTAACGTTAAATACGATGCCCCGACTGCTACTTTATACAGGCAACATAAAATTATCCCCGTAAACAAAATGTTTGACTACAAATTGCCGAATTTTTTAAAGAGAACAATACAAAAGAACGATCAATCTCTTAATAAAATTACTTCGCTTGTCCCCAACAAAACACCGTATGCGACCAGAACAACAACTGCTTTTAGACTTCCGCAATGTAGGACGAATTACGGTTTTAAATGTTAAAATACATTTTGCCGAAACTCCTTAATGGTTCATTATATGAAAAACTTCCTGGTATGTCTTTTGCTGTGCTCCGAAAAGAATTTTAATATAATATAGGCTCATGTATGTATGTATGTATGTACCTGTGTATCCATGTATGTATGTATGTATGCATGTATGTATGTATGTATGTATGTATGTATGTATGTATGTATGTATGTATGTATGTATGTATGCATGCATGCATGCATGTATGTATGTATGTATGTATGTATGTATGTGTGTGTATGTATGTATGTATGTATGTATGTATGTATATTTTGTATATAAGTTTTTTTCATGAGCTTTTGTACATGAATTCCTGTATGTAGTTTTCTATTGTGCCACATCATATTCAATTGTATGTAGAAGTCTGACTTTTCATTTAGGTGCATAATTTGGTGTTGTTAGTTTCTGTTCCTACTTGTCGTCCAGGGCCACTGTCGTGACTTCCACGGGTGGCGAGGCTTGTCAAGTGGCCTTTAGAACTGCTTTTTTCTTGCCGCCCTCAGTTTTTTGTTACCCTGTAGCAGAAAACTGGAATAAAGTGGGATTGATTGATTGACTCATTTTCGTGCCTTTTCTTCATGGCATGCATTTTTGCACACTCACCGCAGTTTATACTTTACGTGAGCTTTTTACCAGGACAGAATAAACAGGCTAGGCAGTCAACTGACACAGCTGTATTTTTACTTTTGCCACGACAAATATAAGGTAGCCACAATACGAGATTTCACTTGTATATTTCCGCATGTGGTTTACCTGGCCAATTAATATGTTTTTACTTCTCTCTGCCATAACAAACAAACTCATATGAAACCTTTGAGAAAGTCATGCAATGTTGCTGTGTATGGCAGTATTTATTCAATGCAGTGAATATGCAGGAGCACCTTCTTTACTGATATGTGTTTACAAATAATTTCGGCTCCCCAACTAAGCCCGACGTTACGAAGACCTTGGATTGAATGGTTCCAAGCTTAACTTTTTGATATTCAAAAATACGTCAGAATCTTGTTCTTTTTTCTCCCAGACTTCAGGCGCGTCCTTTTCCCTCAGGCCCATTTTTTCACCAGACTTTAAAAGTACTTAAAAGGGTGTTGCTCATTCCGTCCTCACACACCATCCTGACCCTTCTTCCCCTCTATCTTCTGACCTCTGAGTGGTCACATTTGCTTGCTTTCGCCGCGCCACTGGCAGCTTGTAGCTTCTTTTGTTGTACACCAGGATTGTCATATTGTCGCTGTCATACCCAGCCTGCCCTCCTTGAAGGCACCACCCTGGCTGGCACTTTATTAGACGACGATGTTATGCGCCCATTCTGCAAAGCTAAATAAACCGCCGTAGTGGTTATCCGGTGCACAAAGTAACCGCCGCAGTTACGGTATAAAGTTTAAGGTCGAAAGAACTGTTATCAAGAGTAGGTGGTACCTGTGTTACCAAGTTACTCGGAGCGCAGTTTGTTGAGGTCACTGTTGCTTTTGTCGTGTGACACTTCCACTGGGGCGTTGGCCAGGATTCGGCAGCTTTGATAGGCTAACGTGCGCGATTGAGAAAACTATGAATTTTCAACGTTAAGATGTATCAATTAGTAAGTGCCCAGTAATACGTGTGTCTGTCGGTAAGATAGTAGAATAGGTGCAACGCAGCCGCGCAGAGCTCCGGTTCTATGCTAGCTGGGGCTTGCACCAGTCTGATTGCTATTTGCTCCAAAAGGAGAAGATAGAAAAGGGGAGCAAGAAATGAAAATATCATGTTGCAGTAAAGCCGCCCGTTCAGGAAATGTTGGCGAAAAGACGAATACACGTGGGAGAAGAAATAGAGGCAACTACTATTTAGCGGTGATGAAGTCATTGATAACTAAAGCGACGCTGTTGCCGTCCGACGTCAGAAGCCTTCTTAAGCTCTCCGAGTACTCTTCTTCGCCCTTTGATCAAATGGTGACAAAAGTAACCGCCCCAATGAGACGGCCTACTAGGCCCCGTCAGCCGAGCCAGGTAGTTAGCCCCGATTCACTTTCAGGGCTCCTCGGGAGCGTCAGCAGCGGCGGAAGCAGTGCGTCCCCGCGTGCTATCGTCCTCTCCCCTTCGCTCACTGTGTTGACGTATCGAACGCTATCACTTTTGTGAAATGCCTCACCTGCTGGTCAGGTAACAATATTTTGTAAGCTACCAGACATTTGAACCTGTGAAGTTGCCATTCCCGAAAAATGGGAATGCACAAAAACTGTGTGAATCCTAAGCGCATCTTATATCGTAGTGACTGCGAAAACACTAGTTGTCAATTGAGGAATGTATATGCTCGTATTGTCTTAGTTCGTTTGCGTCCAAGCGGTTGTTGACGTCTACGGTTCAGGGTCCATTGCAGCATACCCCGCACCTTTAAAATTTCTAGTACAAATGTTGCGTCCAACGCACTGTGCTCATTCTATGCACGGCGATGAGGCCTATAGTGGCGCGCGTCAAGTGCTACTGATATGCTGTCTCATCATCATTGCAATCTTTGTCTTCCGAGACGTTTTCTCCCTGTTATGGCTAATATGACTGAGAGGCTTGGTCGATTGCTCTGGATAGCCCTACGTGACGCTATTATCAGGGACGTGCTATGCTGTTCACATGACTTTTACTTTCTGCTAATTTCTGCTAAGCACAGAGCGCAACAAACGTTTTGCTAGGTTTCATTTTGTTCAGCTACAATCATGAAGATGCGGTGGCACAGACGTTTTTTTTTCTGTGTCGGACTGTACGGGATATAGTTCTCTGCGCACCCGGCGGTAGATTGGCCACCAGTTCTACTCAACTGAATTAGTTACTTTATTTATGGGAGTTCGCTGAGAAATGTGACGCAATTGCCAGCATTCATTGATGGGTTACTTATCGTTTCGACAGCCCGCCCAGTTGTGCGTTGTAGGTCATGTGGCAGTAATTTGATGCGGCACAGAAATTTGATTTTTTTACAATTATAGGTAAACAATGCTTTGGCATTAAAAGTAACCTCGCTTCGTAAGCGAGACGTCCAAACTTGATACCCTATTTTTATTTAGGAATAGACTTGAACTGACTGTCTGACTTATTCAGCAACTTGCAGCGGAAGCTGCTGCTCCTAATGGTCTAAAATTAGAGGAGCATGTCTGAATCATAGTGTAGGGCTCGCTGAGGCTAGAGTCAAAAAGTGAGGATAAGAGGAAAATTGTGTTTTTACAAATTTCTCATTACTTTGCTTCGGCCTAGAACATCGCGCTTTCATTTGCTCATATGCGTAACGTGTAAAAACTGGCAAAAAAGAAGTTTCGCATTTTTACCGAACAAGCCCCTGAGTGGCGAATATAAACATGGAAGTAAATACAGAACTTTTACGGATTTGTGGGACTTTTTCTAAATTACGCCTTACAGGGAAGAAGGTTTTAGACATGATATTACCACGAACCATGTTTTTTTTTATGTTTTCTTTTTACCGAACGGCTGCGCCGGGCTATGTTATCTGTGTTATCCTTGGGCCAAGGGAAGCGCATGCTCCATTTTTTATGCCGCACGTGTTATCTCCTTTAATAGGGAGAGTGCTTAGAACTAGCGTTACCGGCCTAGAATAATCTTAGTTGATCTACAGTGTTCGGGATACCCTTCGACTATTCGAGAAACTCTCGCACCGTGTGATAAATTCCCGCAGAGCAGATGCAGAGGCATTTGACTCGCCGACTTTGTTGACTGCTGCTTCGCAGCCACTGTATTCTTTGAGTAGTCAGGGGAGCAGAAGTTCGCTCCAATAAACTTATTTTCTCTGAAGACAACTGCGTCGTCTATGGCTTCGTGACATCTGGAAGTTCTGGGTATGCACCCTTTGCACTCCCTACGGCCTCTGCAAGCCGCCCAGCCAGTCCAACAAGAGATAGGCGCCAACTGCAAGGTTTGCCGACCGAGTTCGGTTTCTGCCAGATGGGCCCAAGAGAACAACCGCTCCAACCACCGCCATGGTACGAGACGCAACGTTGCCAATCGTCCTGCAGCAGCCCCGCAAACCGCCATCGTTCAGGGGAGCCCCCGCTGAAGCCCCAGAAGAATGTTGGAGAAGCTGGAGCGCGTCCTCATCTTCAACTGGTGGGACGATAAAGAAACTTTCCGGCATGTATTCTTCTACTTGAAAAATGCAGCTCGAACTTGGTTCGAGATCCTTGAGAGCTCAATGACCAACTGGACTCGAATTAAAAAAAAATTCCTGAACACCTTCACTACCGTGGTGAGAAAAAAAAAACGAGCTGCGCTTTTGCTTGAAACTCGAACGCAACAGCCCAACGAAGGAGTCTGGATTTTTGTTGAAGAAATGAAGCGATTATTTCGCCGCACGGACATGGAAATGACGGAAGAAAATGAACTGAGGTTTCTTATGCGAGTAGTAAAGCAAGAACTCTTTGCTTGCCTTGTCCGCAAACCCCCTAAAACAGCGGCCGAATTCGCGTCTGAAGCTGCCGCCATGAAGAAGACGCTCGAAATTCGAACGAGGCAGTACGATTATGCTGTCAACGCGCTGTTCTCGGAGACCATTGGTTCCGCTACTCTGACCTCTGACACAATGCGTGAGACCATTCGTGCAGTGGTCAGGAAGGAGCTTTGGAAGCTTTTCTCAACGGCGCAGCAACCTCATGCGGCTTCCCTGAGTGACGTCATTCGAGGAGAGGTTCAACAGGCACTGGGAACTTCTACGTCATTTGAAGCACCCCGCGAGTCACAAGCGGTGACCTACTCCGCAGCTCTTCGTCGAACCTACCCTGCATCAATCCCACGTCAAGAGGCCCCGCCATAACGTCGGCCACTGTCGCCCGCCTGACGCCCTGTAGTCCAATACCAGGCGCCGCTGAAGACCGACGTGCGGCGAACGGCCGATAATCGCCCGCTGTGCTACCACTGCTGAGCGGCCGACCACATCTACCATCGCTCCCCTAAAAGAGACTCGGTTTTCGAGGATTCTCCGTTTACGCACCATGCCCCCGACCCGGCTAGTGCTTTACTGATATAGAACAATATCTATCAAACACCAACTGAGGACCAGCCCACTTCAACCGTTCGCCGTCGCCATACCCGTACGAGTCGCCGAACCGCCGTAGCACTGCCGACTCCTCACGTGGATGGTCCCGCAACCCACGCGGCGGAAACTAAAAGCTGCATCTTGTGGAGGTGAAGTTGCACGACGGCGGTTCAACGAAAACCCTCCAATGATGCATTGACGCACCGAACACCGAACCCGCAGCCCGACGACCCGATCTAACCCTGACGTGACTCCTGAAAACGACGAAAGCCCAACAGTGCGACGCATACCGGACATGGCCGGGCCTGCTGGTGAGAAGGCAACGACAACAACCACGCACAGCTCCCCACCAAAAACACGTACAAACCGATACGATGCCCCAACGTAACCGGAACTCCAGGAAGGCGGCGTCCCACGTGCAGTTCCCGATCGACGGCTTTGATGAATTCGCCCTCATATACACCAGAGCCGACTACTGAGTAATGAGCAGATCATTTGCGTCTAAGTTGAAGGAAGTGACGACCAGATGGGACGGTCCTCACACACGCACAGCAGAAGGCCATCCCGTAACGCCAAATGGAACATGCGCTTCACTTGTCAGACGGATATCACAGATAACATAGCCCGGCGAAGCCCGTCGGCAAAAACAAAACATGAACAAACAAGCAAACCCAAAACATGGTTCGTGGCATTACCCCCCTCTAGGAGGGCATCGACGCGATGCTAAAATAAAAGACAGTCCGAACAAACGACAAACAAAAAAGTATGTAATCTTGCATAGTAACGTTTTATGCAAACCACGTGGACGACTTCGGGCCGCATGCGTCATGGTGATCTTCTGGAATCACCATCGGCGTCACCTCGTAGGTAAGTTGGCCAACACGTTGTAGAATCCCGTAGTGTCCGAAATACCGGCGCAGAAGCTTCTCACCGAGTTCACATCGCCTGATGTGAGTCCAAACCTACACACGCTCCACTTGGCGGTACTCGGCCTCTCGCCGTCGGAGGTTCTAGCGTACGGCATCCACCAGCTGCTTGTCCGTTGTGTGAACTAGAGCGAGCTGGCGGACTTGCTCCGCACGTTGAAGGTATCCTCGGGTGCGCGTTCAAAGTCGGCTACCGCTATCACGTCACTTGCTTCGTGCGTTCCTCGAAAAAAGCTATGATAACGTGGAGCACGATTCGATTCTTAAAGTACTACAGACTGTGGGGTTCGATGGCCGGGTCTACTAGTGGATACAGAAGTACCTCACGTTGAGGTCATTCTTTGTAATGACTGCAGCTAGACCGACATCAGCTCACTATACTCACCCTATTGTTCCCCGAGGAGGTGTCCTAAGCCCTACACTGTTCAACCTTACAATAATTGGCCTGACCTCCTTCCTTCCAAGAACAATTCACGTGTCGATACACACCGACGATATATGTGTTTGGGCAGATGGCGGGACGCGTCGGCATATGCGCGCCCGAATGCAAAATGCCGCAGAAGTGAAGACCTCCTATCTAAACGGACAAGGGATGAAATTATACAAAAGCAAATGCGAAGAAGTTGTGTTTGCACGAAAGCCTGTGCTTGCATACCCTTTGTATATCAATGGCCAAAGGCTGTATTATGTGAGAAATCACAAGTTTCTAGGCATAGTTGTGGACAAAGGCCTTTGTTGGAGCGACCACGTAAATGTTATAAACAAGAGGCTCTTTGTAGTGGTACATATACACATACTCATCGGTGGCAAGACGTGGGGAATGCCACGGAAGTTCATGTTACAGCTCTACAACACACTGGTCTCGGCCTCTCTGCGGTACAGTTCTCCTGCCTTTTCTGGTGTGTGCCGCACAACTACTCGGTCACTTCAGGGTGTAGAAGCTCAGGCCCTGCGAACCTATCTTGGCCTACCACGGTGTATGTCCACAGCAGCGACCATTGCCTGCTCATATTCAAACAAATAATGAATTGCGGAAAGGTATACTAGGAATAAAAATAATTCATAATTAATTCCAACACGCCTACTAGAGACGATTCTCAAAACCCGCTATACGGATTAGTACTCTTCAAAATTTTCCGGCATACCACGTAATACTATTCGGTGGCTTCAATGCCAAACACAGAGTATGGGAGAAGATATTACTGACCCAAGGATGATTTACTTGAACTTCCTCTTAAGCACAACCCTTCTGTTATAAATAACCACAAATTACCTGCAAAATCCGAAAACAGTATAGGTAGGGGCTCGATTGATTTACCCATTTTAGGGCAACCGCTGTTACGAGAAATCATCTACTAGGAACTAATGGAAGATTAGAATAGCCACGACGATGAACCTATTAGTTTACTCTTCTATGATATAGTTAACAAACCCAAGTTCCGTGTCACCCTAAAAGGCGAGCAACAAGTCTTACTCCCAGTTAAAAAAACCGTTAGTTTAAAACCACTTCAAATGGCTTCAAATCAACAAAAAATCGAAAATTCTGTAAACACGTTGTATGATACAATACAAACATTAGTAAATAAACAGCAAAGAGTTAAACGATGCCACAAGCAACCAAAACCAAGGGCGACAATTGAACTAGAAATCGAGTGAAAGTGATCAAGAGCACTGCGAAGGAGGTACCAAAAATTGCAAGGAGATATCAGGGAACAGTTTAAGCCAGTGCAGTGTAATGAACACAAACCAAACAGTTACAACTTAGCCACAGAAAAAAAAATTGGGAATAACTTTGTTCACAAGTTCATAAAAATCCTTTCGCATTACCGTATCAATCAGCCCGGAGAATAGTAACGCAAACAACCATCATTTCAAGTTTGAAAAAGAAATTAGAGACAATACCAAATCAACACAAGAAACAATTCAACATGTATAATTAGGGAGTTATACGAGCTCGACCAGGTCTGTGACGAGGAAGAAATTTTTCTCCTTGAAAACAATAACAATAAAGGTATTATAAAAGAAAATGAAATTATTGGAGTTATTTGTAAATTTCGGCGAAATGTAGCCCCTGGACCAGAGGGCCTACAAACCATGTTTCAAAAAATTATTCTTTTTCAATCTTTAAAACGCATGTATCAAAGCAGGATACAATCCACCATGGTGGAAGGAATCAAGTGTAATCATAATACCAAAATCAGGAGAGAATGAAGGAGCCAAAAAATACACACCCATAGCAGTCAACTCCATATAAAAAAGTACGTCTTCCGTCGAGCACTTTTAATTAGCCGCATCCCATATTTCACCGCATACATTGCCATCAAACCCAAAGAACGGGCGGAAGTGGACATACTAATTCTAAAAGTTTTCAAAATTAGACTTGGCCTCCCGCTCAAACCTCTACCTGTCCTTTCTTCCAACTCAGAATCCACAACACCCTCGAAGAACTCCTGGAAACTCAACGCAACAACCAACTCACCAGACTCCTCTTTACCTACTTCTTACAACTCGGAAACCACAACACCCTCTAAGAACTCCTGGAGGCTCAACGCAACCGCCAACTCACCAGACTGCTCCTTACACTACCGGCCGACACATCCTCCAGGTACTCGGATACCCGACCCCAGCTGCTTCACAAGCCCTTCAGCGCATTCCGTCTTCACTCCGGTCCCTCATTACTGTATCTAAAATTCCTAACAATATTCACCCAGACTTCAACCAAAGTAGAAGACTCTCCCGGGTTAGGCATCTTCGATCACAATTCCACTTTCACCCCGATACTCGCTACACCGACGCCGCCCTCTACCCCTCAGGTCAGGCGCATGCTCTGGCGGTTGTAAACTCAGAAGGCATACTTCTCACCTGCCTCACAACTCTATCGATATCAACCGCCACTGCCGAAGAAATTGCCATAGCCATCGCCGCTACAACTGGCTCCGAATACCTTACAAAAATAACAGATACTCAGCAAGCCTGTCGTAACATTCAACGCGCACGTATCTCACTTCCCGCATTACGCATACTCGCATCGATCAATCCCCTCCCCGAGCTGTACATCGTCTGGACCCCTGCCCACTCGTTCCTCTAGGGAAATGAGACGGCTCACGCCGCTGACCGCGCTCTTCGACTACGGGCATTTCCCTCAGAAACAGCACCCACGGTCCAGCCTTTCTCACCCCACCGCTGTTCCATCACGTTTCCACGACATCCTGAAACATTATCGCATCCTTCGCCTCACTTTGCTAAACCTCACCTTCAACTAACAAAGAAGGAAGCAATCATCTTGCGTCGATTACAAACAAACACCCATTACAACGCACCCATCATCCACGCTATCTCGCGTACCTAATACACCTTACCTGTCACTACTGCCCCCTTCTTAATACTACCTACGTCATGGTGTGGGCCTGTCAAAACCCCCCATCGCTTACCCCCAATCTCAAACCTTCCCCAGAGCAGCGGGAGGGTTTGCTGACCAGCTCTCGTCACGCTGACCAGATATTTCTGGTCACCCGTGCCAGGGCCACAAACAAAGCAAGTAAGACTTTGGGACTTCTACGTAAATCCCTTTATATGGCAACGTGGGAGACAAAACTCATGGCATACAATTCATTTGTACGTCCACAGCTCGAATATGCGGCTATCATCTGGAACCCTCATCAGATGTACCTTAAAAAATCTCTCGATGCAGTCCAAAATCGCGCTATCCGCTTCATTCTACGTAATTACACACATCAAAGCATTACACTACTCCGAAACAACTTGAAATTACCCACTTTAGAACAGCGTCGCGAAAATTTCCTGTTGCAGCATTTTTTCAAGTTATACCATGGCGCATCAACCTTTCGTTATTTGCATATCAAACCGGCAAACCACATCTCCCCCCGTACCGATCACCCCTTGAAAGTATTTCTACCGTTTGCACGTACCAACATGTATAAATATTCACCACTTGTACTGGCAATAAAACTGTGGAATAACCTGCCTTGTAACACTGCTGTAATAAGTGACTACGACGCGTTTTGCAATGCCTTATCACAGCTGTAAACACACTTTCTTTCAATGCAGTCAGTATATCAGTAGTACTGTTTGTTTATGCTGTCTGGATATCTGTATACTTTTCACTTTGTGAACTTCACCTATGTGTAAATATTCATACCATTTTGCACTAAATATTCCCCATGTTCGCTTCATTTCTCGTGATCTGTATTCCCCCCCCCCTTATGTAATACCCCTGTCGGGGCCTTTAAGGGTACTCTCAATAAAAATAAAAAAAAAAAAGGGCTGCAGCCAAGGCCCAAGGGTACCTGGACTGAGGCGAACCCACCCCACCAAGTGACGGCTCAACCACCACCGTTTGCTCTATTAAATTCTTACTTTCTCTCCCTCTCTGAAAAAATAAAGACAATATATTACTTTTTAACAAAGAAAGCTCCATAGCACAAAAAAATTTCATTCAACTATACAAGCTAAAAACAAACACTTACCAAGCAAGATTAGACAGAGCGATATGTATTGTCATCTCTTTAGATATAAAGAACCCATTTAGCTGCATCAAATCATCCCTCATTTTAAACTGCCCCAAAAAATCAGGCTATCGAAGAAACTTGATAATTTCGCCCCATATTTAAAAAAAATACAGAAATTACACATAACGTGGAGAAATCGAGAAATCAATTTGATCTTGAAGGGACATGCAAACAATACACATGTTCGGTTGATTTGAAACATTCGCACTTTAGAATCGTACTTACACCACTTTAACGTAAACTGCGTTAAAATGAGCTATATAATTAGGAAAAAGGCAATAGACATGCGACCTACTAGCTCATTTTTCGCCACCAAACCTATGATGTCATATGATGGGCCGGCTCTGCGTTTGGCTGAGGCAGGCAAAAGCAAACACAAATTAGGCAGGGCTTATATGCTTGCCGAACGAGCTATTTGCGCCTAAATGTAGGACACATTCTGATTTTAGCAGTAATGAGAGTTTGGCGAACAGTGGAAGTTACGAAAGTACACGTAAACATAGAAGTGCCGATGCGTACTGCTGCTGGTACTGTGCGCACTACGCTTGTTTTAGCTGCACAGCACTGCGGCGCTTTGGGGTTGTCTCATAAGAGGCCTGCCGATTACCGTAAGCGATGGTGTCTTACGTGAACATAGTTGTCGAGCGAACACCATGTTTCACGAAACGAATATTTTCTACCTTAACAATAACAAGCCACGTACAAATGCGGTCAAAAAACAGCAAAGGCAGAAAACGGCCCCGCTGAGTTGTGGTGGCTTGGGTTGACTAACAGTAAACAAGGCTCCTGAGCAGCTTAAAAACCGGTTTGTGTGACGTCATTGTCGACGTTATGAAAACACAAGATTTGGCGGGAGAATAAAAATTTTGACCTAAATCGATTAATTTCTGACTGAACAAGTCATCGTTTGCTTCGGGATAAGGGCTACGGCTGCTATAGAACACAAAATCTTTCGAATAAAACCTATATCTATTTTGTCTGCATAGCCCCAATATGTCAGGTTCTCCGCAGGGGTCACCTTTAAGTCCAATATTTTGGAAGATAACAATTTTAAATCATTTAAAGAACAAATATCCTAGTGGTGTATATATCCACGCTTTTACCGTGCTTATAACCTTGGTAATAAGGGGCACATAAAGAGATCATATTGAGCAAAAGGCAACCAAAGCGCTACATATAGAAGAAAACTGAGGAATAGAAAGAAACCTACATTTAATAGAACAAAATTAAAATTCACTGTAATGTACGCCGCAGCAGTTCGGTATGAGAAAGAGGTCGTAATGAAAAAAAAAAAAACTACGAAATATCCAAAGAACAAATGTCATTAAAATTAGCGAAGTATTTAAAACGGCATCCCATCGGGCCTTAAATATCATAGCTAATATCCCAAAAATTCATTAACGATAGAAAAATAAATCGAAGCATTTACGTTACTCTTTGCCGCAAAAATGTCCTCATAGAAAAACCGAGCTTTTACAGGAGCCCAAATAAGCAGTAAGGTCAGATATATGGCAGCTGCATCCAGCAGATAAGAAATCTTTCCCGTATCTTAGTCAACCGATTTCGCAGAGAGACACGGCTCTAAAGGTAAAGCTGTCAGAGGAGCCGCTTTCACGATCTTAAATAAAGCCGGAAAAATGGCAGAAATCGAACGATAAAAACTTATGGGGTACAGCACTAGCTCTGAGGCAGAAAGAATCGCTATTTTAAAAGCAATTGAATACCTTCAATCAAGCTTCCAAGAAGGTAACGTACAGTTGTATACTGAGAGCATATCAACCCTAAATCTTCTAGCAATCCAAATAATCGAAACCGAAATATGTTTAGAATTTAAGAAATGCAAACAAAAAAGAAAACCACGTCAAAATAACGTTAACTTACATGAAAGGTCACAGTGGCAATGTCGGTTACAAAGTAGCCGGTGAAATTGCTAAGAAAGCAGCAAAACATGGCGAAAAAATAGACTGGCCTATTTCCCTACAGTTTATCAAAAACAGCTCGATATTAACGTAAGAAATCATTGTAAGGTTGAGCTGCAACAAGAAAGAAACGAAACGTACACATTCAAATTGACAAAAAAATATTCAAGAAATAATAGACCCCTTTACCACGAACTATTACAAATCGCACTTTATTACTGGACATGGTAGATTTTATTTTCGTTTTATTTTCACAGGTTTGCCACCACAAATAATTACCAATTTAAAGTAATCTACCAGCAGACAGCTTGGACCACTATTGGCAGCACTTCCCATTACAAGAAAACACAGAGAACAACTTTTTACTGTCTTTAGAAATAACCCCGTAAAATGAAAATTCCAGCTAATCATTAATACAGAAACATAAATGTTAACAGAAATAAGAATCCTAATTAAAAGCAATAATCAACAAGAATTACCCGTTAAATAATTTGTGATAATTTCACACATACCCAGATACAAAATCAGCACAAATAACGCGATAAAACCTTTTAGATCTTGTGTATTTTTCTGGTGTTCTGCATTCAGGTATTTTTTGTGTAATTACCTCGTACAATTACCTTTTCTATATATGTGTTCGACTTAAAATCCAAACATACAATTTAAGTGCTTTTTTTTACCCGTTATTGGCCGCGAGGCCCACCACTGGAGAGGCCGGCGCTGCAATCATTTTGACGTCACTTGTAGGGTCACAGTTCCTATCTTGCCGCGTAGTTGCCTTGCAGCGGGTCAAAGTTCGCTCAGAAAGCGCGTTCTAAAAGTATTTTGTGTTAAGTTCCGTCATTCGAAGTTAATTCTCAGGGCGTCAATCGAGTTTGACCTCATGGGGACGATATTGTAACCGTATTAACTCTGGTACATTCTCTGCAAACAACTTGACCGTGGTGGTGTATGACGTATGCGACCGAAGCGTAGTGATCAAATGTAGCGCAGCAGAAACAGACGGGACGCAAAGAATACACACCGACGATCGCTACGGACGACTGTGTTAGCAAACCGTCGGTCGCGTTATCAGTCCGTGGATTACATTTTCTGCAATGTGATGTCATGCGCGACAGGCCACTGTGATTGTGAAAATGTTTCGCGCGTGGTGCGTGTACTCGCTCTTTCTTTGTCAGTATTTTTTTATTGTTTTGTTGCTTCCTTTGTTTATTGTTCCTGCTAAGGCTAAGCATATATATTTGCCGTCATGTGGATCAGTTGGAAGTGAGTGCTCGTCCGTGTGTATCCTTTCCGTCCCGTGTGTTTCTGCTGCGCTACATTTGATCACTATGAATGACCAACTAGCCCAGTCTACAGCTTTACCGGAACGTAAGCAGCGGCTTCTTTCCATGATCAACAATGTGGACTACGACGGTCGCCGAGTTAAGTTTCTAGATTTCCCTTGTTTGCAAGAAATGTATAAAGGAGGAAATCATGAACCGTTTACCGCTCGCAGAAGCCCAAGCACCCGCCGTGACGGCCCGCACGGCCGATTGAGCGGCTCGAACCGACGCAGGTCGCGACAGCAACAACTTGTCGCCGCTTTTTAAAATCACACAAGTAGTGGAAAAGAAGTTCCAGTTTGATGAAAGTGTGTTAGTGTAATGAAAAATTGTGCTACGTAGTGTCATCAGGTGTGGTTTTCAAAGCGATGCTCAAATATCTGCCGCGAGTTGCGCCGACTGGCCGCGGAGGTCGGTCCCAGCAGCGCTGGCCCGTTCACGCACGGTGTGGCGAGTGGCCGAAGGGTGGCGATACCTGCGCGCAAATATCGACCGAGGCTGTGGCAAGCATCTTGAATATCGATCGCTTAAATGGCAATCACCGCGGTTACAGCGTTCCACATACTACAAGCGGGGGGGGGGGGAGGGAGAGGAGTGACAGTGTGGTGAAAAGTTGTGTTGGGGACTGTCATTCGCAACTGTAACGATAGCGGCCATGAAATATCTGCCGCGACGTTAAGCCTAAAGCTCCCAAAATTCGATTGCGTGCATCGGAAGCCGGTTGCGAGCTGTTGGAGAAGACCCTCCCGCGGCGCGCGTGCGTACTGCGTTTGGGTTCCCCTAACTTCTTGAGGGCCCCCTACGCTCGGTTGTCCTATTGTAATACTCCCCCTTACCCCAAATCATTAACCACGTGTTTCGCCTCGTACTATGTCCCGCCTTCTGTGAGCAGTGGGGAAATTTGAAATTGATGCTTGAGGAAGGCCGGCTCACTGTAAACAGACAAAAACTCACGTTGCAATTATAAATTCCCACGCCGCGGTCGTAATAAAAACTAATATATACCCCTATACAAACCCTTTCGAAGGCCTTAAAAACTCACGTTCATACCGTTCATACATTGTCGACAACTCGTCGCAAAAAGTACAGGCTACAGGCTACGCCAGTGACAGTTAATCAAATTCGGGCATGACTATAAAAACTTTGTTGGGGAAATAGGCACGGATTAAGCCAAACTGCAGACCGTAACAACACTTGTGCGGCAAAGCAATCCGATCACCATTCTCGCGTAGTCATTCATTTACCAGGCAATGTGAGCAGTACGTGCGGTGAGATCACAAGTGAAGACGCGTTTCCGTAGAGAGTTCGAAGGTGTTTCCTTGTACACAATGAATTTATAGCGTCCTTTTCTCGGCATCAGTTGCATCGTCCTTGGCGTTAGCTGGCTGCGTACGAGCTGTCGGTCGCGATGGTAGCAACTACCTAAACGCGGCGGTGTCGCCGGAACAAGCGAGTGGCGGATTGCTTGCTCGGTTTATTGGGGCTGCAGACAAGTTTTTTGTGTAATTTGCATCAAATCCTCAAGGACGGGGGAGACGGTGGCCACAACAAAAAAACACGCTTCCGCATACGCGCTGGAAATGTGTTGTAGCAGACAACACGACCCGGCGTCCTTCAAGTGACATCACTCGTAGGTGACGCCACGGTATGTCCTCGAGGCCAATACCTGGGTGGCACTCGAAGGGTCTCTGTGCATGACCCTGTTTAATAAAGTCCGCTATGAACCAGAGGTACGTTCAAACGTAAAGCAAACCCTTCTGCATCAAAACACCATGTTTTGTGGTGTATTGCTAGTCCCGGATAGGGCAACAGGAAAGTGTGAGCTGACCTCAGAACATGTTGCGGCGAACCATGTATGGGTTAAGTTTATTTATTGTTGCTTTTTACTGCCCGGCCGCGCCCGGCGCTGTTATCTGTGTTCCAAACGAAGCGCGTGTTCCATTCTTTATTTTGATGCCGAACAGGGTATCTCATTCAGATAAGGAGAGTGTTTCGCCCAAAAGTCGGTAGCTAAGAATAATGTTGTTTTATCTACAATGTTCTTGAAGTAAATCGACGGTTCGAGAATCACACGCACCGAAAGATAAAAAGCCTGCACAGCAGACGCCGCGGTATTTCGACTCGCCGACGCTCGCCTGCACACGTCACTTTGTTGACTGGTGTTTCGCCACCTGTTTATTCCTAGTTGCTAGGGGAGCGCAAGGTCGCCCAATAAACATGTTTTCCTTTAAGACAACTGCGTCATCTGTGGCTTCGTGACAATATAGATGCCTCGACATAATAAGTACGGTCGTCTTGTAGTTCCAAAAAATTACCTGGTTCTGTGCTGAGAAACTCCTAAATTATGAAGTGTAGTTCCGAATGATGGCACAATATCTCAACTGAGGTCGTCAGTACTGTATCAATCCAAATAAATGTTAAGAAAGTGAGTTCCTTCGTAAGGGAAGCTGTTATAATAAAAACTATATAAATAAAGTTATAGTATTCGTATGTTGGTTTCTTCAAATTCATACATGCCCTGTTAAATTCACCTATTTACCTCACCAGGTCATGAAGCAATGCAATTTGATTTTACCACATGTTCTGCAAAAGCAGCCTACGAACTGTATTCGTAGGTAGCATTTACAGTTTTAACGTATTGGATTCATGCACCAATCAATGCACTGGGGCCTGCTGATACCGGCGTGGCCAGCGAGGTTACATGACGACACTGCGGCAGTTAGGCATGCAAAAGCTTCTGGGGGTGCTTACGTGTTTTCGGAGGCAAGGGTTGATATAAACAGTTATACCCATCACGAGAGTGGCCAACGCCTAATGTAAAAATTATCTGCGGTTGTTAACAGCCGTCTTCTTCTCGCCTTTGGCGAGGCTGTTTGGCCTCGACGTTCATTATCACTTCTGCGACGTAAACACGGATGCCATAGCATGCGAATTGGTGAGGACTTTCGGGCAGCCGTGCGCTTTATGCGTAATTTTTGATAGTAATCACACGCAGAGATTTTAGAGGTAGTTTTTTTTTCATTGTAGCAGCGAAATGCAAGAAAAGACGCAGGCTGGCTGCGAGCAAAGAAAGCAAAAGGAACAACAGTTTTCACGTGCCTCAATGCCGCAATGCGGTAGCCTAATCTTGCTGGTACCGCCGGAGGCTATCAGAAAGCTGGGCTGCGTGTACCGAAACTCAAGCGTTCGGGCTTTTATTACGTTTTGACTTGTGTACAGGTGCCATCACAAGTAATTGGAGCACGGCAGCTGTGGCCGAAACGTATCGGAGCGCCGTGTAGCAGCACCGGCGATAAATCAAAGGACGAGAACACGCGTGCGCGCCACCCGACAGCGATAGCCCTTTTATACCTCTCAAACCACTTTTTTAACTTGGCTTCGAGCATTGTTCCCAGAATACTGGTCTCGGCGACAGCGCTGATAGCACAAACGCATCTGGAAGCGTCTCTGGCACACTTCCGGCAAATACGAGCTGACGGAGAAGCGGTGCCCTATAACAGAAATTTGCAGTGAGTTTTTCTTTCAAGTATTTTTAGGCATGTGCGCTATCAGCGCCATTGCCGAGACCAGTACGCTGCAAACAATGCTTGCAGCCAGGTAAGAAAAAGTGGTTTGCGAGGTATACATGGGCTATCGCCCTCGGCAGGCGCGCATGCGTGTTCTCATCCTTTCATTTACCGCCGCTGCAGCTACACGGCGGACCGTTGAAACCACTTTGAAAGATTTCGCATTGCTGATGAGGAGTACTGCTGCTTCTACCTTCTGGGCTCTCGACCTGACTGTAGTCTGGAGTAGATGACCGAATTAGGAAGTTTGTCTGTGAGCGGATTAAGGAGCGCCGTACTAGTCACGTGTTGTTCATACACTTTGGAAAGAAATGTGTATGGAGAGCTGCCCCACTCAGAGACACAGCTAGAAGTTTGATTTTGATTTAATTTTGATTTTAGATAAAATAAATCCTTTCAGCTTTTCTTACCCTTCCTCCGTTTTCACTGTGGCTCTTCTCATAAATAATATGTGCATTTCTATATTTATACTTTTTTCTTCCCTTTTTCTCTCTCTTATAAACATGTGTCTCTCGGCCCTGCTAAAGGTTTTCTTCAGTGCAATAACGTGTGGAAGCAATGTTTAATGCACGGAAAGTCAGACAGGATGTTTTGAGGAAATACTGTTGCCAGCTGTTTTGCAAAAAAGGCAAGCAAAGGCTGAGGGGTGTTAGATGAGTGTGGAGAACAGTACGAAAATAGAGAGTGGACAAATCACGATTCATCGCCCCGTAGTTGCGTTCGAAAGACGTTGCAACATTCCGTTTTCTACATGCTGACGAAACTCTGAGGTGAAATACCTATCAAATTGTGCCTGTAACTTTAAGAATGTTTCACTTACTCATTGAAGTGAAGGTTTCCTTTAACGCAGTAGTATAGCCCACACGGGAATTCGGCGCCGCGTTTCTTCCCATCAGGAAGTGTTGTCCCATTAAGCGTGCAGTCACCTGCCGAAAGTGAACCATAAAAAATTAGGCAATTGTCTTCAAATATTCATTCTTCACTTGGAGCTGCTAATAATGACCATTGTTGTTAAAATTACCATGAGATATTTCGGGTCACCATTTTATCACGTCTTCCACATTCAAGATGTCTAGAAAACCAAAACGCCATTCTAACAGACTCCAACGACTTAAAAACATAACTACTGTTTATAAAGCTTTAGTCCGCCGGAGACAGTTGGCCACAGCACATTTTTATAACAAAAAAGCTTTAGAGATTTAAGTACCGTTACTCACTTTTACGTCTATTAATTATTGTTAAGGTATTGGGTGGTACGTAACGTTCTTCCAGGAACTAAACGTGCAGCTAAACCTGGATGTAACGAAGTTAACAAAAGTTTGCAAGTTTTCTTTGCATGCAGGTTTCGAGTAAATGCTCGCGTGAACGAAGCAGCAACGAAGCTAAAATGCTAGACTTTAGTGAAGGTGAACTCGTTCTTTATGAACCTATTTCACAGCTAAAACTGTGTGAGTTGCACTTTCTGCTTCCTGACTAGCTTAGGCGCTACGCGGGGCTCGAAGGAAGCATGGGCACTTACCCGCGCAATAAAAACGCAAGTTTTGCCTTTTTTACCTTTTTTCGCGCCTTAGCGCGCTTCAAGAACCACACTTCTACTGATAGAGTGCCTCTTTTTTGAACGTGATGCTCTTTACCGCACTCAACATTGTTGAGAGGGTGATAGATGTGATACCGTACCGGGCGGCGAAATTCTTCTTTCTCTCAAGCGGAGACTGCATTTAAACTTGTGCGTCTGTCTTTAAAAGGCGCAACTTGTTGATTTCTGGCAGCAGAACTCATCATGGATGAACCGACACCACAGATAGCAGTGGACACCCGGGACTGCTTCACTTCTCCGGCCGATTTTTGAGTAAAAGCGGACAAGACAATGACCTAATAGCTTGCCCACTTCGTCGCACCAAGTTTAACTGCCGCGACGTTTCATTAAATAAAGGTCGCAAACACATGCGCTTCAGTGGACGTGGTTATGGGGAATTCATAAACTTCGTTACATCCACGGAATCCGTTACATAGAGGTTCATTACATCCAGGTTTGTCTGTATTATAATAGTTGTACTCCGGAAGAGACTGTCTCAATAAAACCTGGCTGCCTTACAGTTTGGAAGCTGAACATGAAATCAAAATACAATAGATTTCGGCGGTTTCTGTTCCACGACTACCTTTCTTCCTTCCTCCTCGTACCACTAACGCTCTTCTCCTCTCACGCCCCTCCAATGAGAAATGCAATGGAGTTATTTGCGATAAATGAATGGTGTAACATGCAAAGTTTGTGACACCAATCTCACAATGGATTTCTAGAGTTTCAAACGGTATACGGAAATCCAAAACGCTTGTTTTCAGTAGACCAGTACAGTTACGTGAACATAGTTATGTGGTGTAGTTGCGTGGGAATAATTGCGAGGATGATAGAGTTGGTGTTTGTTTTGGTTTGGATTTGATTAATTAGTAGATATGCATTGAGGGAGCTTCACCTTTGCTGATATGTGCGAAAGTCCAAGTTTTTAAAGGTGTGAATTTCGATTGAAACGTACTTCAGATAACACTACGGGATGACTTTGGAGATGATAGTTTAGTTGTGTTAGGAATTACATCGTGTTTACTGTACCACTATAAGCGCAAGCGGCTGCGTTTAGGGCGGCGTTTGAATTGTTTTAACCCTTTACGCTACCGTATTCTTTCAGGTTAGATTAGAAAGAAGCTTAGATTATGAATCTCCGTCTCAAGAAAAAAATGGCTCCACTCCACGCTGTAATGGTGGTTGGAAAGTATAGCTTCAAACGACACCCAGAAGAATGGCCCACACGACGTCACTTGAATTCCGACCAGTCGCTCTACAAAGACTAAAACCAGAATTTCTGCCCGCCGTTACCTGGAATTCGCGGAGCTGGTATCCCGAATGCAGAAGCAGCATCGGTCACGGCCGAGCTAGAGTGGCGGACGCCGCCACTGTAGCCCCGCCGTGAGTCGGGAGAGAAAAAACTGGAGGAGCGTCTTTCGAAGGCTGAAACAGCGAAACCTAGATAACCTGATGTGCTAGCTTGGGGCTACACTACCACGTGACACAAGCACAAACACCGAAACATTGCGGCATGTGAGCTTACTATTCCCATTTACATCGATTTACTCTAGTCAGTTTAGTAAGTTTGAGAATTGCGAGAAAGGTAAGGGAACTCTTATTAACGCTATTTATCAGAACCAGTTGCTCCTTTCGCCTTTTGTAATACCTGTTAAAACACAATCGAATTGGTATTCACCAATCTAGAAAACAGATTTCCATTCGTGGCAAGTAGTGCGCAAAAGGTAGCGTTTCTCTAGCGGCCAGATGTCTGCATGTGGTTTCCACATTTTGTTTTACTGCCCTTCAAACAAATCCTTAACGTATTTTTCCTTGCGACCACTTAATAACCTAGGGTCCGGGTTACCCAGGAGGTGCTGTCGAACAAGTTAATCAAGGCGTTCGAAGGAAGCGCGCAGTGGACGCGAAGCTGCGCATAAACAAGCTCAAAACAATCGTCCCTATAGCAGATGACAAAGCCGTAGCACCGACGCCGCCGCCGGCGAGCAGGCCCTTCTGCGCGGGGAACGCTGGCTTGAATTCGACGTAGCAGGTACAGTGTCCCCGTGAGCGAAATATTATAAAAACAGCAGTTTTCTCTGCTATAGCTTCCCCGTACATCATTAGATATACTTAGACATTAGATATACTTCGACACGATTTAGTCTCACCAACAGCAACTGTACACTGTACACTGTACATCACATGCTCTTCAAAAATGTCATAGCTATCATTTTGTGAATATGCATTGTAGTGTACAGTTATATTTCCTTCCTGCGCTTTAAAAAGCCATAGTCTTACGTGGGCATCTAAATCCCGAAAGTTTTAGTCTGTTCAGTTCTGTGATCAGTGATTCTGCGGCTGATCCTGCCAAAAGTTAAAGAATTCTTGAACAAAAAATTTAGGCAAATTTTCCCGAAACCACTAATCTGGACGCATACCTAATAGTTGTTGAACAAAAAAAAACATTATGCGTATTTAAGCTAAACCATCATTTCACAACGGTCACTCGCAGTGTTGTTGGTATTTAAAATAGACCTGGGCTAGATATTTTCTTTGCAACTAACAAATACGCGGTCAAAACAGTATTGTGCTACAAATATACAAGAAGAGCTCGCGCGAGCCTAGACCTCGTGACAGGGCTCTAAGTTGAACAGTCACAAAAGGTTCGAGAAGGTAGCGCGAGCAGTGCAACGCAGAAAAATTTGTTTATTGATTGATATCTAGTGGTATCCTCTTTGAAACGGGGTGTTGACGTGATTACCAAAAAAAAGCTGTTTTATACTTTTCATTTAATAGTAGCGCTGCTATGAGGACAGGCGAAAATTCTTTTTTTCTTTTGCAGGTGGTAGCTGCCGTAAGCATGATTCCTCTCTGCTTTTGTCTACAAGCGTTTTAGTCTTATTTTAGTCACCTGGACAGCCTTCAAGTTAACGGCTTCTGTGCTACCCTTACATTAAATCGACTTTATCTAATCCCCACCGAGTTTATCGTTGGGAGATTGAAAGAGACAGAGAGGATGGTAGGTGGACGGGGGAGGGAAGAGCAGCATATACAGTGCAGAGGCAGCAGAAGTCTATTGTGTTCTGGGAACATTTGCAGCAGAGTTAGCAAATAAGCGGTGAAATTTTGTTTGCCAAAAAATGCGGGAAAATATGTTTTATCTGTATTCTCAGCATAGGGACGTTATTGCCGGACATTATGCCCAAACGCAACATAACCATCATCGCTTGCACTGTGGACACCAAGGTGTGTGTTTTCCGTTTAGTCATGTCCGTGCACACATCGCCATTATCATTCGCAAATGATCATCATCATCCCTCGCTTCGACTGCGGACGAACGTCTGGGCTCGGTGACCGAATAAAGGCCCTCTTACGAAACGCTCTCTCTCAGTATTACATTTGCTGTTTTTTGATAACTCATCAATAACTACCTTCTCTATTACCATATGCTCTGAGGACAATATAATTACTGCGGGCACAACTTTGTGTTGCATTACTGAAAAAAGTAAACCATTGAACGAAATTGTGCCCGATCGTCCTGTTGTTTCATATTCGCAAGTGATCACTCAGGATTTCAACCGTTATTTTCAACGTTTCTTCTCTCCTTCGTGCACATGTACTCTCACGCGCGCAGTGTATCATCCTTCTGATGTTAAAATCATTGCCAAATCTGGTGCGCTATCCATTCTTCTGAATCTTAATACGACACCTTTTTGTGGCCTCGATGGACTCCAAACATATTTCTTCGCCGTTATGCAGGGTCACTGGCTTACTGTGTTGTGTGATTTCGTACTTTCATGATTGCGGAGGCTCCTCCAGAATGGGAGATAAACCTGGTGGCACCTATTTGAAAAATTAGTCACCCCTTTTGTTTTCACACCATCCAAGATCAATAACACCTTTCTAAATCAAACTAATAGAACAAATTAGTCATTCGCACTCTACAATGCTTCTACGACCATAACACTAACAAGTTTCCAACACGGCTTCCGGAAAGGGTGTTCTATGGTCACACAAGTAGTCGCAGTATTTCATTCCGTTTCGCTCTAGTTCGATAACACCAGCCAAATCAATGCAATTGTTGTTTATTAAAAAACCACATAACAAACGTATTGCAAAATTGCAAAATATAGGCGTCCGCACATTTGTGCTCACACGGGTTGCGAAAAAACTGAAAAACCGCAAACAACTCGTCACTATGAATGGGATAGAATTTGACTGTCTGGATGTTAATTCGGCAGTTTCGCAAGGAATTTCTCGGGGACCATTCTGCTTTTTGTATAGTAATATATTATAAGGTACCTACGTCTGGTATACCAATTCGGTTGGTGGCGGATGATGTAGTCTTGTTCTGTGACGGTTCATGCTATGCTAATAAGTGTGAACCTAATACTGATAATATTATCTTACACGAATGGTGCAAGAAATTTCGAATTGTATTAAACACCGAAAAAGCGTTGTATATTTACACAACACTTGGGATGTGCCGCAGGAATATTATTACACACTACGGACGTGTCCATATTGAAACATGTTCGCGGTCATAAATACATTGGTGTTACACTAACCCGTTCATTTGTACAATTTGCACATTGACAATCTTTGCTCGCCTGCATTTTGTGAGCTATACTTCATAAGACAGAAACAGAAATTCCCCTGGTAACATAAAACTCGTAAGTTACTTTTCTTTAATTAGGCCATTGCTTGAATAGGCCTGTATAGTTTGGGATCCGTATATAATCACAACATCAGTAAACTTGAAAGAAGTCAAAGAAAAGCGGTAGGGTTTGTTCTTGTAACTAGGCACTCACTCAAGATTCTCCCTTGTTATGTAACCAGGCTACGATACTTGAGTAATTATCAGCAATGAAAACTCGAGTAATGACACTGAGCGAGTGGACTTCCGCTTGCAACTGGACGCTATAAATGGCATTCTAAAGGAGCTTAACTTCAAGGCTCCGGCCGTTACATCTTTGTAAACTTCGACTGCTTCTCTGCACTCTATGGTGCCATGGCAAAACACCAAGCGCGTAGATTTAGAGGACCGCAGCCAAAGGTTGAACCTTGTCGTGTATGGCATCGCTAAAGACACCGATGAACAGGAAGAGTCTCTACAGTCAACTGTTAAAAGTGATATTTTTAAGAACAAACTCGGCGTTGAGTGGAAATCTGTCACTCTCATCCACCGCCTTAAACGGAAGCAAGGCCGGAGGCCTGTTGTTGGTTACTTCCAAGACTTTGTATAAGAACAGGCTGTCTTGAAAAATGCACATAAAATGAAGAGAAGCAACATTTTCTTGCAGACTGATTGTAGCCACAACACTGTACACAAACGAAAACTCGCAAAGCCGGAGCGCCAACACGTCTTGCTAGTTCACGATAAGCTGAAAATCGGTGATGAACTGTACGTCCGGGGGAAGGTGCTAGATAGTTAAGGTGACTGAACGCGCAGCTCTCCCGAAGGAGCGGGCGCATCGAGTTAACGACCGGGGTGCGCGCGCCTTCCGAGAGAGGGCGACGGTGCGCTGCGGAACATCCATGGTCACTGCACGTTTCTCCTCTCGCGCGCCCCTGTGCTTTGATGTCGGTGGAGCTGCAAACTGAGGTGGCGTGTTTTCTACAGGTCCGCGCCTAAATTTCTTCTGACAATTGGAAGAATGTGCTTTGTACAGCGTTGTAATACCAGTTACAAGTCATGCCAGCAAAAGATTTTTCTATTTTAGGCCCCTGTCTCAACTCAGCTATAAAAATATCTTCTTTGGTCTTGTGGTTTTAAGTACGTGATTGCAGCCAAGTTTAGTCATGATGTGCTCGAGAGATTTTTGGGACTAATTCGCCAGGCACCTGGTCAGCACGAGCATCCGTCGATGCCTACTTTCTTGAAGCTTTACAACACGCTGTCCATATACAGCCTAATCAAGCCGCCCAAATGTGGGCATTGCGTGGTCTATAACTCAAATGAACCTCAATGTCTGGTACTATCGCGTTTATTCAGGTTTTCAAGTTGATTTTGACCAAGAAAGTAACGTGTGAGAAGCTGAATCTAAAGCTTGATGGCGTGGTTGACGCAGAAATAGAGTGTGGAGATAAATTTGGTCATGTGTTTACAAGTGATAGTGTGCAAGATTTTATTCTTTAATATGTTACCGGGTATTTGTGTAGGAAGCTTCTGAGGCATACAATTTGCTTACAATGTAATCTGGTGGTTTTGTCATTGATGACACCATCAGCAAAGCCCGAAGCTGCTTTTGTAAACTGCGACTCGTGTAAACCTGCTGCACCCTACTACCAACATGTTTAATCTGGTTTGCGCCACAGAAACTTTATTTCAGAAACACTCTGTGGGCAAATTTGTTTACGAGCAAACTCTGGATTAGGTGATGGATAACTTTCATTTCTCGTTTCCGTGGGCCGCTCACTAAAACAACATAACCGCCCAGGTATTTTATTTCATTTCCTTTATTTATTCCTTAATTAAGGGTCCTAAGGCATTACATAAGGGAGGACAAGTGACGAGATAGGGTACAATTTTCAATACAAGAAAGAAAATAAGTATACACAGAAGACAGCAACCAGAAATCACATGAACGTAACTAGAACAAACGCAAAAAAAAAGAATAAAGGATGTTTTAGACATGTTAAACAATTGCAGAGCAAAACGCATTACAATATAAATCGATTAGCAATAAGCACAGAGTAGTTGAAATTATCAGGAGAGATGCCTGAAAAAATGTTTGTTCAGCTTTCCGCGGAACGTTTCCCGGTCGGCCCATAATGCGGAGTCATCCGGTAAGAAATTCCATTCCAGAGGGTTATTGCATTAGGAAAAAATGAGGCGAGGAATGCTGACGTCCGGCCATTTATACATGCTATGGGTCTGCTGGAATTTATGCGAGATAAAGTTCTGTGTGCAGATTGGAGCAATTGATGTCTTGAGCGTGGGTGATAGTAGAAGCGCTGAAGATGGCATAGCGGCGGGACTCAAGAGTTGGGAGGGAAAGAGAGTGTTTTTTTGCAGTAACGCTCTTTTTGTGTGTGTATTGCGAAGATATAAAGGGGGCTGCGCGATTTTGGATCGACTATAATTTAGTTAGGTAGGCTTGTGAAGGATGCCTAAGGAGGGGGCGGATGAGATGGCAGTGCAATTGGCGGTGTAAATGTTGATGCGAAGTAATCATTAGGGACGGATGCGCAATCCTCCCTGTTTATCGGTTGGCCTCCTGAATCAATAAGTTCGATTTGGTTTGTACGTGCCTTTGGTGAAAGCAAACGCCACAACGTATTAGGATTCGATTTTGGGATAAATAGCAAATTGTATTATATCTCAATGAGAATGAGGATGCACTGCAAACAAAAAACGCACGAAAGGGCAAGCAAAACACGATAGCTCAGAAAGAAATCCGAGCAGGTGTAGTGCGCGAGTTTTCTACAGGCGACTGATTATTTGTTGCTATTTCTGGGGTTTTACGTGCCAAAACACCGTATGGTTATAAGGCACGCCGTTACCTATTCCTTTCAGTACCTGAATACACTGCGGTAAATAGTCTAATAAAACTTGTATTCACTTATTTTCATTATTTCTGATAGTGTACTGGGACAGCAAGAATGGAACAATTTCAACTGCCTTGTGCATAAAAGTCAAGCTAAAAAAGGGCATACCAATGATACCTCGCTAGAGACGAATATTAGAGAGTTACTTGGATCTTACTCATCTACAACACTCCCGCGAAACGTTCGTAACTAACCGCAATGCTGACGTTTGCGTTAGGAAGGAATCCTATAGGTTTTGCTTTGCACTGCGAACACAATATGTTTGGGACTGATCGCGCCTTAACCGATTTACTTCCTGCAGAGAAGACAACACTTGAACCATTCTGTTTGCAATAAATGACACTATCACTTTTATCGTATTTGAAGCAAGTTTATTGAGCTGGCCAGATCGCTAAAAATGCGCATTATTGACTCGCTCGAACCGGCGCCGCACATTTCTCGCAGAGGCCCGCAGCCGCCGCAGCGGCCCGCTACGGCCTGCCGTGCGCCAGCGCCATCTGTCGCCGCAATCGGAATGCGGGCGTTAACTCGTCACGCCGGCCGCCTTCGTCGATTCACCTCTCCCTATCTAACACCATGGTCTGGGACATGGTTTTAGATAGTCAATGTAAGGGATAACGAGAAAAAAACAGCGTGTCTTGCTGCGCTCACAGAACCCTCCAAGAGCGCATGTAAACGAGCGCACAGCAATAAAGCCAGCAGCAGTGGTGTTAAATGATGTGCGGACTGCTAGCGTTACATACTGATACTAAGTGCGCTGCACTCAGAAAGAACTAAAGGCCAAACCACATGACCCGCCGCGGTGGCTCAGTGGCTAAGGCGTTGCGCTGCTAAGCACGAGGTCGCCGGTTCGATTCCCGGCCGCGGCGGCCGCTTTTCTGATGGAGGCGAAAAGCAAAAACGCCCGTGTGTACGAGATTTCGGCCCACGTTAAAGATCCCCAGGTGGTCAAACTTAATCCGGAGCCCTCCACTACGGCGCGCCTCATCGCCTGCGTTGCGTCGGCGCGTTAAAACCCTACAATAAATCAATCAACCAAACCACATGCACGCGTAAAACCGACGTACTCGCGCAACGACCTACGCCTGCGGTGACATACGCCACAGCCTTTACGCCGACCAATGACGTCGGAGAGGGCGAGTAAGCAGTACCGCCGCAACGCGCGCGTAAACCAATGCTCCCCGCAGTGTGCCTCGACTACCCCGGACTCAGCTTTGTGGCGACCAGTTCAACTACAGTTTAGCTCAAATCAAACAAATAATGCCTATTCTTACAAAAGTACGTATATTTAATACAGAATCAACTAAAACAGTTGTTGGGACATTAAAAAACGTTGAGGATTAATATGCATACTTGCCAGGCACAAAACCCTCCGCTACATTTGGCGTAAACTGCCTTGCTCCCATAGTTGCTCGTTGCTTCGCTTGTTTTGTCCCCTTGTTTGCTCCCCGTATTTTACAAATTACTTGTTTTTATCGCATGATGAATAGTAAAGATAGCTTAATTATGAATTTACTGTCTTGTTATGCCAGATAACATCATTGCCAGAGGTCTACGTCAGCACCGTGCGCCCGAAAGTTTGCGTCGATGTCTGGCGGGGTCTGACTTGGGCGTAACAAGCGCGTAGCAATGCATTCCGCGTACGCCTGAGTACGCCGGTTCCTTACGCGCTTACGCCGGTTAAGTCCTTGCGCGAGTACGTGGGTTTTACGCATGCATGTGCTTTCGCCTTAAGAGTGTTAAATTTAAACGCCCAAAGTGTAGCAAATAAAACTGATAAAATTGAATATTTTCTTCTTGAATACGATCCACACATAACCATGATAACTGAGACGTGGTTGCGTAATTACATCCGCGATTGTGTTGAAGTTCTTGCATCCTATAAAATGGTCCGCCATGGCCGCCCTACACGAGGCGGTGTGGTAGCTATTTTGTTAAAACGTTCGCTTACGTAAATTATTCTGCCGCATATAACCGACCATGAGAGTTTGTTGTTAAAGGTAAACTGCTGGGGTCATAATTTCACGGTATGCGCTGTGTATAGGCCTCCTAATTCCTCGCCCAGGTACTAGTAAATGCTTCAGGACCATTTGCATATGTTCAAAGATTTAAAAAATGACCGGGTCATAATATTTGGGCATTTAATTCTTCCACAAATTGACCGGCGTCAGAAAAAATCAGTGTTTAAAGCTGTTGTGAACCCTCTCCTAGATATTATGCTCATGTGTGATCTTGTACAGACTGTTACCGATTACGCAAGAGTTGTCGGTAATGCCCGTTCAATATTAGACCTTGTTTTTGTCATTTCAAGCACGCTTGCGTACACGGTTTCTATTAACAATGGTATCTGTAATCACAAAAGTGTGCTGCTTTTTACCTCTAGGGCATATCAAGGACCACCGTAAACAAGGTGTGAAATTTGTGAAAAGTTATTCGAATGTCGACGCACAACCTATAGTAGACATTCTTTGGAGCTCCTGTGAAAACCTCCCCATTCACTGGATATTTTGTGGAATGCCCTAAAATATACCATTCACTTTTTCATCGACAAGTATGTTACTACCAGGGGTTTCCGTACCAATAAAAACAATCCATGGATATCAAGGGAAATCGTTTAGCTACATCGCACGATTAAGCGCACCAAACGGCATCATTCTCCTCCCTGTAAGATATTTCCGTTGACAACTCTTCTTGCAGCTAAGCTTTCTGAGGCCAAGAAAAAATATTTCTCGTGCACTCTCCCACAATTTTAATAAAACAGCCCTAATAAGTTTTCGCGGTACTTAGGTGATCCGCCTAAACATACCGACCATATATTCATTAACGGGTTAGTCAGGAGTGACCCAGCTGTCGTCCCTAACCACTTCAACAAATATTTCAAGAAAGTACGCCGTGTAACATACCTCTTCCCGATCTAGCTTCTGACTTGACAATTGTTGAAGGAGTTATATATATGCTACACAATCTAAAAACTACATGTTCTGATGGTCCTGAAAACATACCTAATGCCTTTCTGCACCATTACGCTCAACCGCTCATCTTTTTAGGCTATCCTTCGATTGCTGCGAAATTCCTGATGGCTCGCGCATGGCCTGTGTCGTGCCACTCTTTAAAAAGGAGACCGCCTCTTTGCAGACAACTATTCCCCCATCCCTCTCGCATCGAGCATATGCAAACTTTTTAAACACGTAGTATCTAATTTCCTTATTTCGTTTTTAGAAGCTAAAAATATTCTGACACATTTCCAGCACGGATTCAGAAAACGCTTATCTACACTCACACAGTTCGTTACCATTACGCACGAATTCGCTTCTGCACTTGATAACGCTGCACAAATTGACATCATCTTTCTGGACTTTAGTAAAGCCTTCGACCATGTTCCTCACAGTAAACTTATCTCAAACCTTCAAGAATTTTCCTACCAATAACTCTCGTAAAATGGATCCAGTGCTATCTCTCTAAGTGTAAGCAGTTTCTTAAAATAAATAACTAGTGTTCCGTCACCGTCCCCGTCTCTTCCGGTATTCCCAGGGCAGCGTACTCGCACCTGTGCTGTTTTTAATGTACAATAATTATATTACAGAGTGTATTGATGCATTATCTACTCGTTTAAAATTGTTTACAGATGACTGTGTACTATTCAAGCGCATTTCCTCCACTTGTGACCAGGTTAACCTTCCATGTATCCTCGATGCCATCGCTGAATGGTGTGTGAAATGGGACATTGAAATGAAATGTGACAAATCTGTATTGCTTCAAGTAACTAAGAAAAAAAACGCCTTCTCGTTTTCTTACAGGCACGCACTCAAACAGGTGGAGGAATATAAATATTTATGGGTTACTGAGACTAACCGTCTGAGTTGGTCTAGTAACATAAGTAAATTTTCCGCGTCAGCCTCTAAAAACCTCTAGAAGGCATAAACGTAAAGCCGCACCTTCTCATGTGAAGTTGCAAGTCTATAATTCAATTGTTAGGCCTCGACTGGAATACGCATGCCCAGCATGGGGCCCATTTCTAAAAAAGCATATTCATAAACAATAAATGGCACAAAGGAGAGCTGTCCGATTCATCTAACTCTTATAACAGCAGTACATCGCCTTCCCTTGTTATGTCCAACAACAATATAATGACCTTTGAAAAGAGGAGGCAGATTGCGCGGCACAAGTTTCCCTTTTCACTTATCTCACATCAGTTGAATATTAATCCCGAATTTTACATACAGCCCCGTTTATCTCACCATACTTGATACACCAACAAGCAAACTTTAACCCCAATTTTCATTTACACCAACTTTTTTATGTATTCTTTTTCCCCCGTCCAATCGATGAATGAAATGTGTTGCCGGCAGAAGCGTTCTCTGCGCGGGATGCTTCCCATTTTAAAAAGACTATTTCTGTGGATAAGCATATATATACGCCCTGCTGCTGTCACTAGTGCACGCCTTTCCTGTCAAGACATGATCTCTTGTTCTTGTTTTTCTTTTTTTCTCAGGTTTGATTACCGTATTGCAAATATGTATTACCTACATCATTCAATGCTTTGTTTTAAATATAATACTCTTTCTGCTTGCCCAAATGCTTGGTCTACGGACTTCAGTAATAAATAAATAAATAAATAACAAAAACAAAAAATAAATAAGCAACTCGTTGATGAGTGACGGATGGCTTATGCTGTGTTCATTCTAAACCAAGAACCCTACGCTCTCTGATGCGCAAAAGCAGGGGTGTGCTCAGCTTCCACCATAGGACGACTGCATGTGCTTGCAGTCTAGCGTAGAGAAACCACTGAAATCACTGATCAACTGCAAAGTCCCCCTGCCTAGTGAGGTCTTTACTCTGCCGCAAAATGCGAGCATTTGTTTCTAACCACGCATTTATAAAGCGTTATTAGCAATCCACTCGCTTCGACGGTGCTTAAAGAAGAAAACTCACAAAATGGTCAAAAGCTTTCACCAAATCAGCTACGAGTCTACAGGCAGCAGTCCCGTGCTAAAAATATTGCCGTACCTGGGTTCCTCGGGGTGGTTGGCGTAGTGGATTCTGAAATAAACAAAAGAAAACATCAAGTGAAATTGGAAAGCGAAACAACCAACGCAATAAAATTGCGAAACCTAAAAAACTATGTGAGAGCCTAATATAATACCACACACAAAATTTTTTACACCCTTTTAGCCAAAAAAAGGTGTAGCATAAGTGGAAAAGGGGTATTGGCAGGCCTTTACACCGTTTTTCGTAAATCTCAACATCCTTTTTCTAGGTGTACACCCTTTTTGTGTTAAAAAAGTGTGTTGATCAACATTAACACCCTTGGTTTTTCTTAGGGTGTTGAAAGGGTGTGGAAAAGGTGTTCAGCTGTTCATTGAATAAGGCCATGCTTGGATGCATAATAACACTATAAAGAAGAAGACATCCCCTCTTATACTTCTCTACTCACAAGAAATTTTCAAACGCAAAAAAAAATAATCGCTCGTGTGCAATGATCGCTCGTTTCCATATGCGGTGCACCTCATGCCGAAAGTTTAGCTTTGGCACGTGAAACAACAATTTGAACCTTCAAAATTAAAAAAGACTATAGTCGTGTGGCGAAAAGGGTGTTTACCAACTGCAACAGGCTTGGCTTTCTGCAGGGTGTTGGACTGGTGTGAAATAGGTGTTCAGTTGCAAAAAAAGAACAGCGGAGCTGGGGGTCGACCTAGTCTCTTCCGGTGTTGCTAAGTTTTTGTTATGTTTGCTAAGCTTTCCAAGTTTCTTTCTAAGCTAGGTTAAGGGTGAGGCCAAGTTTACTAGAGTTTGCAAGGCTGTTCCAGTGTGCCCTCCCAGTGACAGGGGATCCAAAGAAGAAACAAGCTAGGTCGACCCCCAGCTATGCTGTTTCTCCAGTCTTGCACCACTATTGCAAGCTGCACTAATTCTTTTGCCTTTTGGAATTCAAAAAAAGACTAGTATCTGTAAAATGGAATGGTAAGAGGTGCGCATACGCATACGGCCCTTGTGCTCACACTCAAACAAGCTCGAAAGCAGACTTCACTGTTATAATACCCTATCTGCGATGGCGCACCCTTTACAGGTGCCGCAGTTTTTTTTTCTTTGTATTTTTTGCTAACGCCACCGAAACTAGCTCAAGCTTAAACAGCTTCACTGGTAATAAATTATGCGAATTCATTGCGTCAAACGTTGTGAGGTTCAGTTCACCGATGTAAACAGATACAAAATGCCTCCAAAGTTGGAGGTCTCTTTACCTTTTTTCCTAGTTGACGGTCTTTTCTTACTCCCTTTTCCCTACACCCTTTTTCTTTACGCCTTTTTGCTAAGTTTCGAACACCCTAATTTGTAGTTTTACAGCCTTGTGAGAAAAAGGGTGTTGAAATAATGAACACCCTTTTTGAAGGTGTTGAGGTGGCGGGAAGGATTTATTTGGTATTTATTAAAATTTTGTAGGTAATTTAACATAAAAACTACCTCGTGATTAAAAAGTTTTTGCAAATCCGCGTGTTGATTTGTGTACTAATATAGTCAAAACCTGTTCCTAAATTAGCGCTAAAATATCAGTTTTTTGCGACATGCCCAGCGACTGTATCGGAGGGCTTTCCTCTGCTCGATATAAAAGCAAGAAAAGCAAATTTATTACGAAGTAAGTATGCACCACCTGTATCGCTTGTATCCTATTGGTTTTCTTGCTCAGTTTAATGGTGTTCCAAATGTAGCTTCTGTGGATTGACTGTTTGTGTTGAAAGCTGCGCGCACCGCCGATTCACATTGCCACGCGTACCTGCTGCCCTGGCCACACCATTATTTTAGGGGTTGATGAACGTTAGTTCTTTTTAGGTGCAGAGCACCTTAGGACCGCACAATATCCGTCCGCATCCGTGCGAATAGCATTTACAGTCGCAAAAAATCACACACGCACCGGCAGGATTCGAGCCTGTATCTTGTAGACTAGACAGAGTTAGTGTCGGTCGTTTTACCTATTGGGCTACGAACGATGCGGAGTACTTTGGGACCTCCCAACGTCCGTCCGCGTCCATCCGTGCGCACACCACCATCGAGTGAAAATCAAGCGAAATTTTATTTGAGCCGTGAGTGGCAGTTTCAGTTCAAAATAGTTAAGGTAGAACTCACGGCTCAAATTGAATGACGGTCGGTGCGCAAAGCGGATGTCACTCCGGGCGCAACTTGGATTTCATTTCGAGTCCCAGTACTCCGCACCCTCGCCATCATCCAAAGAGTGGAGATGCTGATTTTTGTAGGGTGTTCACACGAACACCCTTTTTCATTCGTGCACCTTTCTTTCTTCAAATCACCTTTAAACGTGTTCGCTATGGGACAAGGTTCTTGCACCCTTTTCGACCAAAAAGGGTGTAAGAAAGTTTAGTGTGCAGTAGATCTCCACCAAGCTACCTGAAGTAACTGTAAGAGTAGGAAATACATGCTTATTTCACAGGGAGCCCTCATAGTAAATAGATACAGAGGAACCGCATTTACTCTTTTGGATGTACGATGAAGAATATATGAATGGTCGTTTCATACATTTTGCGTTATTTTCAACTGAAATATCTAACTGAAGCAAAACAGCGCGAAAAAACGAAGGACGAGGGAGAACACACACACGAGCGCTGACAACAACTGAGCATGTTTATTGCAAACGCTAATATATACGCTATACAAACAGAGATACAAAAAACAACCACAAGATATGCAAACAGCGTAAGCATTTTTTCGCCGCGCCCGAACTAATAACACCACTCTGGGTGCTCCTTCATCCTTTCAAATACAGCATCTCTTTCGCAGTTAAGGTGACCGATGGCTTGCTGACGCACTTATCCCCTCTCTCGGCGATATGGAATGCTTCAACGATTTCCCGCGTGATTTGGTCCTTGTGCTTCTTGATGAGGTCGCATCTTTCGAGAAAAGGCCAACAATCTTTGCAAGATGCGCAGTGGGTGGCAAGGTTGCTTCCTGTGCTTCCTGTGCGAAAAATACAGTGCCTGGCAGTGCTGGCACTGTAGCGTGGAGAAATCATTGTAACGCCGGATCCCCAGCATTATTGCACTGGCTCTGGATATTTTAGCACCTTTCCACAATTCTGGCATCTCTGTCTTCATTCATGCGTTTACCATGTGTTATCGGGAGAATACTGGCTAGCTTTGACGCACTTTCAATGGCGGAAACAACCTCTGAAATATTTAAAAGCATTGCATAAAATGAAGTGCCAGTTCATAGCACGGCTGCATATTGCTAAAAATATTGCCTTATCTGAATTCCCGGAGTCGGCTGAGGCACAATAACCTCAAATAAGGTATCAAAATATTTCGCAAAATCAGGTACAAGTGTACAACGCAGAAGCATAATAATGCTGGAAAAATTGTAATACCTGCATTCCCGTAGTCGCCTGAGGGAGAATTGTCTGAAATAAATAAAAGAAAGGAGACAGACTGTCAAAAATAGCAAACATTCTCGCACACTAAAATTGCTCATCTTATAAAGCTTTTTCGGAGCTGTTTAAAATCCACACCATGAACTAAGAAATCTGCAGCAACGAGAAAATTGCTAAATAGATAGTTCTTTGAGAAGAAACCCTAATTGTGAATACAAACAAAAGAACTCTTTTACTAAGCTCGGTGTACAAGAAAGACAGTATGAACAGTTGCTTTCCCCCAGTTTTCTCGATTATCATGCTATGCATGTAATTTTTTTGCAAAACAGAACTTCGCGGCAATTTGTTTCGCGATCTTTGCTCAACGTATATATTACTGTTTGGCAGGCCACACCACGCGTTTGTTTATTGCCTTTAAGTAGGGCACACAAAATCGTTGCAAAAAATGTCCCTCATTAGATTATAAATGGCGACTAGAAAACTTCTTTTTTGCTAGCGCAAAATTTCACGAACTTGCAAATTGGTGTCTAGAACTGTTGACAAGTAAGAGAAAATATTCTGAATCCATGGTTATCCCTCCGTACTTCCGGTTAATGCCAGGAAACGGCATTAGTTTGAAGGAGTAACTGGGCAAAAAGGAACTCCAATGTAGACCGTTTCAAAAAGTGGTCGACAGGAACGCAGCATGCGTGGACAAGATGATGAAGGCTATAACACGTTCCGCAACCAAGATATGAATTTGAGGTCCGGTTTTTCTGATGCCGTGTTGCCGATCATTGCTCCACGATTATGTTCCTACCACGAGCTCTACGCCACCGCCTTGTCAAAGGTACCCGAAGCGAATTTCTCGTAGTGATTAGGTGAGAGTTTGAAATTTACTTCAGCCAGCCGCGGCAGCCACTTTTGTGATGGAGGCGAACAGCAAAGACACCCGTCTGTACGAGATTTTGGCGCACGTTAAAGATCCCCATGTGTTCAAGATTAATCCGGAGCCATCCACTACGGTGCGCCTCATCGCCTGCGTTGCGTCTGTGCGTTAAACCCTACAATCAATCAATCAATTTACTTGAGCACCTTAACTTCAAAATCCTTGTTAGTGACAATGTAAATATTGAATATATTTTTTTTTCTATATCACAAATGTTTTTCTGTATCTACACTCCAACAACTCACACAAAATTATGAAGACCTTCTGTGGACAAGTCGAGACATATATGCTTTTCTGAATACTAAGGATTCATATTAGAACAGATGAAAAAGGAGTATTACCGCAAGCTGTTCAGCAATTACAAGAACAAGGCAGTCTTGAATGATGAGAGGATCAACAAATCTGCATTACATAGAATGGTGACACTAAACACATACACGATACCACAATGGACGATGAACAAGAACGTAATTGGAATAAATCGACAAGATATCTTCTTGCTATTTCATTACAGCCGAACTATTACCTATTCAATGTAATTTCGTCAATAGTTGGCATTTACAAGCACAGCTAACTACTTTTCCTGTACCGAAAAGTGCTGTCAGAACTTCTCTTTTGAAATATCTATTGAAGATGTAAGGTCTCTTGCCCGTAGGATGGTGGTAAATAAAGCAGTAGGTCTTGATGGCATCCAGTAGAGCGTAATAAAGACACCATTGTTATCACTGTGCCTTACTTACGCCACCTGTTCCCTCACTCTTTTAAAAATAGCTCTTACCCTGATATACTCAAAGTTGCAAACGTGAACCGCGCCTATAAAGATGGATATCGTAACAAACGAGATATTTACAGGTCTATATCAGCACTTGTTGCGGTGGACACTTTTCGAAAAGCTAATTAGGCAGCAGGTTTTAAAAATGTCAAATGAAAGAAATTTTATTACACCGTAATAGCACTTCATAGAAAGTAGACCTTCTACTACGGGTGTATTAACTTTATCGAAAGCATTTAACCACGCGATGCATCAAAATAACATAGCTGCCGTTGTTTTCTTGGATATTGAGCAGGCATTTGACACGGTTTATCACCCAATCATGATGCAGAAATTAGAAAGTTGTGGCTTTACAAAAATATCACTTAAATTCTTTTATAAATATCTATTCACTTAAAACCAAGGGTACTTATTAATGATTGAATATCAGACGTTAAGCAAATAACTTGCGGATTAGCACAGAGATTCGTTATGGGTCCCGTACCGTTTTCATTTTACATAAACAATCGCTCGCAGGCTCTTCGCTGTTCTCCATGACTAATGTATGCAGATGCCGCCGTTATTATTGTTTATAGAACATCTCCTCCGGTATTTGAAGCCACACTGATAAGTGAACTGAAAAAATTGTCTTCCTGTTTTTTTGGCAATCGCCTAACACACTAAGCAAATAAAACAAAGTATGTCAGTTTTATATTCAAGTACAGGACCGCCAACAATTTATGTACACTTACTTTCGGTGGCCTGGTATTACAGCCAGTGTCGTATTTAAATCGCGTAGGAGTTATTTATGACTGTCATTTTTATTTCAGAGAACGCATTGATAACGTATGTAAAAACCAACCTCGGCATGCCGCGCGCTTTTAAGACGAGATTTTATTCTGCATACGATGTATGACGCTCCCTCTGCTATGCTTCTTTGAATTTCGGTCTTGATCAACACTATCAGAAACACCAGTTCTCAATTTGCATTATTCTTTTTTGCATTACATTGTCATAGTACAAGGCAAGCATCCAATTGCCATTTTAACCTTTACCAAGTGTAACAAAGTATATGGTGAATGGCTGACCGGGTTCAGTGGAGTTAAAATATGAGGAGCTACAGATGGAGTTGGAAATAGATAGATAATTTAAAATAAAAAACTTACCTGCGTTACAAGTCGAATAAAAGTCCAGCTAAACCTCTCGTTATGGTATTTTGTATTGTGTCGTAATGTCTTTTTTCGGATTTCTTGTTTGTATCTTGTGAACATCTACCATTCTAGAAGTATGATATGTAGCCTTGTAGACAACTCAATTTTTCTTCAGGCCTGCACGCTCTGTGGCTAAATTGATTGTACTCTTCGTTTTAGACCGGCCACTAGGCTTTGGGGCTATTGATCAAAAGAGCTTTGTACTTAAATTATGTTTTATGGAATAAAGTTTTACAATAAAATTGTTTCGAATTTACAGAGTTTTTAAGGTAAAAGACATATAGGGACCGAATATACAAACCAGGATTTTGTGAAGCGCTCAATGCAACTGTTTTTCACGCTTGCTGAAATATATTAAGCAACCAGCCGCCGTTGACTCTACTTTAGGAATAGATTCCTTGGCTAAACCAATTGGGGCTTACCTGGACTACTTTATTAAAGAAATGATACCCACATGGCCATTCCCTTTCTAATTCACGTCTTTGATACGCGTCAAGTAAATTACACGGCATTACTTACCGAAATACTCTTAGCTGTTGAAACCACAGTTTTATACCATGTTACCCATTTTCTGTTCTAGTAATGCTTCAAGGGCATATGTATTTCGTTCATAAAGCGTTGTAGAGAAGCTAACGTAATTTATTTATTCATTGGCACGAAATAAATACTCGTACTATGCACGTATGGCTATGCAGCAAATCTAACCACTTTCATTGACACCCTTATGCTCGTTTGCGGGAAAGGGAGCTGTCCAACAACGTGTGGAAAACGTTTATGATTTTTAGGAATACTTCACTTTGATGGATGTGCTCCTCATCATTGCTTGAACCTGATTAAATCCCTTGTCAGTTGCAAAATATTTTGCAAGGCTACGTGGCTTGGTCGCGGCATTACTGCTCTGAATCAAGAAATACGATTTATTTTCCCGTGGAGGGATTTTCAACCTTGGCCGATTTCTTTAGCGACACAGGAAATCGCCGTGGGTATAGTCAGTAATGATGGAGGGAGAAAAATTACCATGGTCCTGGTCCGTCAAATCAAGTCAAAATACAGAAGAAGAGTCCACACTTTTACACGTCCACTTCCAAGAAGCTACCAATCAGGTTAAACTGATTCGGACGTAAAACCGTTCATAGACGTGGGATGAATTCTTTACCGGCTATCAGACGTGCAGGCGTAGCAGATCTCTATACTGATCTCGGCACACCCGGGTGTCGGTGAGGGCTTTTATTCGCCCATATCTTGCATGCTCAAGAGAACGTGAAGCAATCTCAGGGTCTGGATAGCTGAGCTGTTGCGGCTGCCGTCTGTGTTTTCCGTGTGAAATAAGTGGTAAATTACAAGAAAGTTTAAATGAATGGGTTATGATTAGGTGGTTGAGACCCACCTCCCTTTGTGACGTTCATATCTGCCCGCCTGTGCTCCGAATAAAGATTGTATATCATTGCCGTTTCAATTCTACAATCGCTGAAGACACTGGCATAGCTCCAATATTGGTAAACTGAAGACAGTGGCATCGCGCCAATATTGGTAGACCGAACATTCTATATACGGTATATAATAGGGAGATGCCATGCTGCTTCCTAGTGTTCAGTCCCCAAGTACAAAAGGTGTTGCCTATATCAAGCAGTCCAGCCCGCGAACATCCCGATCGTCCGGTATAACCTCAGGAAGCAATTGTGTCAGAAATTGTAGAGAAGCTAGGGTACTCGCCTGTTTAGGCTTTAGGAGCCCCCATGGAAACGGCGGGTGAGCAGGCTGTCGCGGCCCCCGCATAGAATGATCAATGCGTAATCAATCAGTGCTTTCTACCATCCTCAATCTCTCAGCCGTAAATCACCACGACATTTATTCTGCAGCCGCAAGGATGCTCATTTTCAGTGCATGGGGCGAATGCAGCAGCGACAATGAACGCAAATGCTTTCGATGTTGACCCTGCGCATATCGTTACTGTCTACAGGCGTTTTCTGATAGCGGGCGACTTTGCTGCTCATACTCCTACGGTGTCTAGTGGTGCCTAGCTGCTGCAGCAGCAGCTTCCTCAGGATCAGGTCAGTTGATCCCAATGCGGCTTGGGTCGCGCACCCTGCTACCCCAGACGGGATTCCTCGATAGGAAAACTTTGAGATGCGTTCCCCTCCAGCGGAAGGGCTGCCGTGAGGCATCAACAGGTGGATTACACTGACACCCTCAGTCTTTAGTCGCATACCTGGTTAGAATTCAGAGTACGGGGAGTTAGAAGTTTACCCCCTTTCGCCCACCAAGGTTAAGGACGTAGGCTTTACCCCAACAAGTATGGTGACATTGCCACACCCAAAACAAAAATAATTATTATGATGACGTTTCATTCTCCATGAGAAGACAAGCAGATGGACGATTTACATCAACATGCATATTATCTGAGCTGTTGCACTACTTATTACGGGTTTTCCAGTACTTCAGTGGAACAGCCGTTATATTTCCTCTGTACCTTCTGGTTTCAATTGCCTCGTGTCTTAATATAACTCCGGCGTAATACCCCACAATTAAAATGGGCTTTCTACTACTAATTTATTCTTTAACTCAGGTTCAGGGTCTTTTTGTTTCAGCCGTCTACATTGGGGGGCAGGCGGAACTGATAAGCAGGAAGGACAGATACTTCTTCGTACTGGTTTCCCTAAAGCTTTGCCACCATTAGCGCATGCATTTTGCTTTCTTCTATGACACAGTAAAATTCTCGCAATGAATTTCGCCCTAGTAGAGGGTGGTGTTTTTGTGAGTCTGTGCTTCGTATACATGGTGACCTCGACTGCGCCAGTGGCGGCCGATTTTACGGTTGGTAAGAATGAAGTGAAAATCACAAGGGAACTTCGTTAAATTATAGTGACTCTGGATAGTATTGACTGTGTTGTGGCAGATTTGTCAAAAGAGTGCTCTAGCCATTACTCCGTCTCCTATCAAGCCAAGATAAAACGACCTGAAAAAGCTAGATAAAACAGTTTATAAACATGCTTAAGTCCAAATAATTTATACCCGGTTAAGAAAATTTAGTGTGACATCTGACTGCGGGAAAAAAATCTGTTTGCTAGGTATTCTGTGATATATTGTGCAACGCCTACTGGCCATTCCTTTTGTATGATCAGGAGTGAGGTACATTGCTTCATCAATATGACTCATGACGCCACCTAAACCATTGAGGCCTGCCTTTTATTTCTACTCAGTACAATGGCTGTCGCTTGAAGGATCTACTGTGTATTACAAAATGCGGCCAATCAACAATTTTTTTGCTATTTCTAAGCTTAAGGAGAAGAAATGCAATTCGGGTTAATGATGGCTGGATGATAGACTATCGCCGGTGAAGGCACCCTGGAAAGATTCAGAGTGCAACAGTGTTGAGCAAACGACTGCAATTTTAGTTGTTTTTGTACTGTGTTTAAGCAAACTGTTAAATCTGCAAAAGAGGTTATTAACACAAACTGTTTTCCTTTTCTATCTTTACTTTTTTTGGTAAAGACCCATGCCTGTTTTCGCGCGAGCTCTTTGATTTCTTGCGATTCAGGAAAGGCGGTGTTGGCTCATCAGGCCTTGGTTCACTTATACAGACGCCAACCATACTAAACGTCCTTTTGGAACACTTGGATGTAGAACTGTAGGGTCTTTTCACCTGTCTTTTTGTAATGCATCTGGACCCTTATGATGACTCTGGATCTTGTCCCTTGTAATGTAAACGTCGAGGTTTGCATTACAAACCCTGCAATCTTTGACGAGCTAACGACGGGGGAGCTACAACACGTGGCCCACGGTGACTCCATCTCGGCACCAACTTCAAACCACACTACTGTCCCCATAAGCAAGTTGACTTTACAGCGAAACTGTTTAGGCGTTTCTCCTTTCCGCGCGGATCCATACGCGGACATTCCTAAAGAGGCGTAAGAGGCTAGGCTACGAAGTGTGAGGAAAAGCGGCAAGGGGGCATGAAGACCACCAGCAGGTGTTGAGAGTGCGCAACTCAACAAAAAAACTGCCGCAGCTTGTATTAGTGGTGCAAAGTTAGAGCATCACCAGAGCTGGCGGCAGCTCTCTCTTTGTCGAAGACCCTGCAGTGGCACCTCCCACGGATATCATTTCGAATCTCCGTTTTATGTGAAGTCGAGAATGTTCGCGGACATTCCTTATTCCGGAACCAAATCGCTTCAGAACCCGCGGCAATGATTGCGTGCTTTTTAATAGCTTCCAATTTCTATCCGAGAAACGCGAGTTGCTCATCCCTCTGCTGTAAGCCTAGGGCTTGATCATGGTTGATTGTTGTAAACGTGGTGTTCTTTGGCAAGCGTTTTTTTAGCACGAAACCTAACTGGAAATCTTGAGATTGCTTTTTCCGGCTTCTGTTGTCGGAGCTGTCTTGGGGCTTTCCGTGGCAAAAGCCTGAGAGGGTGTCGTACCCTGCCCAACACCTTATGATGTAAAGTTTTTTTTTTCCATTTTAAAAGCACTTACTAAAGTGCTCGTGCTTCTCCGTGAAATTTAAATAACTAATTTAAACACAGGTTGGCGTACTCTGGAGAATGGGCGAATGAAATGCTGTGGCATTTCGCTTGCACTCATACACCTCGAGGCGAAGTGGCTTTTATTGACAATTATTTTACACGGAAATGTTGCCGGTCAAGCGAGAAACGTGGGATTGACGAGCCACTTACGCTCTTTTCTTATTTAACCAAATATCAAATAACGCAAATCCTCTGCCTGGCAGTGCTGGCACTGTAGCGTGGAGAAATCTTGTAACGCCTGATCCCCAGCATTATTGCACTGCCTCTGGATATTTTAGCACCTTTCCACAATTCTGGCATCTCTGTCTTCATTCATGCGTTTACCATGTGTTATCGGAAGAATACTGGCTGGCTTTGACGCACTTTTAATGGCGGAAACAACCTCTGAAATATTTATAAACATTGCATAAGATGAAGTGCCAGTTGATAGCACGGCTGCATATTGCTAAAAATATTGCCTTATCTGAATTCCCGGAGTCGGTTGAGGAACAATAACCTCAAATAAGGTTTCAAAATATTTCGCAAAATCAGGTACAGCGCAGACGCATAATGCTGGAAAAATTGAATACCTGCATTCCCGGAGTCGGCTGAGGGAGAATTGTCTGAAATAAATAAAAGAAAGGAGACAGAGACTGTCAAAAATAGCAAACATTCTCGCAGACTAAAATTGCACATCTTATAAAGCTTTTTGGGAGCTGTTTAAAATCCACACCATGAACTAAGAAACCTGCAGCAACGAGAAAATTGCTAAAGAGATAGTTCTTTGAGAGGAAACCCTAAGTGTGAATATAAACAAAAAAACCCTTTTAATAAGCTTGGTGTACAAGAAAGACAGTATGAACAGTTGCTTTCGCGCATTTTTCTCGATTATCATCCTATGCATGTAATTTTTTTGCAAAACAGAACTTCGCGGCAATTTGTTTCGCGATCTTCGCTCAACGTACATATTACTGTTTGGTAGGCCACACCACGCGCTTATTTATCCCCTTTAAAGGGCCCCTGAGATGGGGTTTTTGGGGGGGTCGATGGTATCGGAGCGCAACGGCTGTTTCTTGAACTAATCGTGACGTGTTAGTGCGCTCTTAATTTAAACAATTTTTTACGAGCGTAAAAACATGAGAAAGCTACAAAAAACATATTTTGTGTGTGTGTGCGTTTACACAGTCGCATATATTTGTTTTATAGCGGAGTGTAAAGCACTAACACACCGGGCCAAACCGGGCTTGACGCTCCTCTGTTCTCGGCGGAAAGATACAGTGAGCGCAGGAGCAGCGACGCTTGCAGCCGGCGTGATCGCTCAGCGCTTCGTGTCTGGTGTTAGAGTATCATCAGTATCATCAGTTTTCTTTGCATTTGTTTATTGGATGCTGTACCCGAAAGCATTCTTTGCACCATCTGTGTTTCGAGCGTAGCCTCAACGTTTCAGTTACGAGGTGGTAACGAACGGGGCGCCAAGGGAGCGCCGCGCCGACGACGACGGCGGAGCTCCGCACGCAGCGCTTGGACGAAGCCGGGCACTGCTCGTGATCACGAGGCGCATGCTCAAGTGCGCTCACTCGGGCTGAATAAATCAGTTCAAGTCCAAACGCTGTCGCAGCTGATTCTCTGCGCCGGTCGCGACAAGGGGAAGAGCATGCGCATCCCGTAACGACAACTTCTGCCAAAGAGTTTCATTTCATTGCTTCCCATCAAGTCATGATCACAGGAAAGTGTGGTTTGCTGCACCGGCCTTCTGAATGAAGCTGTTGCCTAGTGTCCTTAGCGCGCTTTACCGTTTACCGTGTTAAATGAAGCAAGAGTAGCCGTTTACCGCTGAAAACGAAAGGATTGCACTCTGCGGTTTCTGCATTCCGGCTTACCGGCTCTGCCAAGTAGCGACATCTGGCGAATTTGTCTCAAAGCAAATGACACAAACGTTTGTTGCCCAGAACTGTTCGCTTACGCTTGAAATAGCTTGAATATTGGACGTTGTAGATTGAACTCTCACAATACAATAATTTTATTTTAAAAGAGCCGTATACTTCTGCTGTAGAGCCTAAAAAATAGAAAACATGACGTTGACGCCGCCATCTAGTGGGAACAATTAGGACGAAGTATTGTATAAACCAAAATTCACGCCTCCGCGAAATATTTCGATATAGCATGAGTAAGATATATTGTAATGATTCCGCAGTTACCTATATTACCTTGCCCAACACGATTTCAAAAGCATAAAAGAGCTATGCTAGTTCATAAACGCATCTGAACCATTGGAAGCGTGCGAGGCTGCAGTAGGGGCGGAGATTTTGCTCGCTCATTCTGAAAAAAATTGTCATTTATCGTGCTCCTGGTCATCATTTATCAAGAATGTAGGAAACAACAGCAACTAAGATTGCTTGCATGAAGTGCCGAGCGCAGCGCATTTGCTGTGCCGTAAAGGTCCGGAAGAACGCCCACCCAAATTTAGGTACAGTGATATCAAGTGAAAAATACGAGATGGGCGAACTTTCGGGTCAGGTACGAAAAACTACGAATAGGTGGCCGCACCGCCAACCAAAACTGCGGAGATGTCAAGAAAAAATTCGAGACGGGCGAACTTCCGGGTCAAGCGCGGAAAGGACGAATAAGTGACCGCATCTACACATGAAGAGATAATTCGGGTTTGTTTTGTTCACTCATCGACGCTAAAGCCATCGATTTTACGGGGTGGGCGCGTCTTTCAGTAAATTGAATATTTCACCCGTAAAAGGAGGTGGGCGATGTTTCGGGGGAGGCCGTTCTCTGGAAATGTTTTGGTAATCTAATCGAGACGCGAGCGTACATTTCGCAGGCGGATGGAGCTCGCTGTTACAGTTGCTAGAAATTTTAACCGCTGTATCGTTATGTAGCGACGGTAAAAATAAGTTACCGTTCACGGAAACTCTCGCGCATGCAAAGTTGACTTCCGCAATACCTCCTGCTCAAAGTCCGTAAGTATTGAAAAGGTAGCTTTAAAAAAAAAGGCGTCGTCGTCTCATGTGCGACCCACTCACTGAAGTAACCATGGTAACGGGGACGCTGTAAACCAACGACCGCCGCCGTCAAAAATCGCGGACATTCCGGCGGCCAACCATGAAATGAGTGCTTCGCCTCGGACGAGGTCGGACTATGTCGTCATCGCAAGCCGCCGAGGCAACAAATAGTTCTGTTTCGTCGGGGTAATAACTTTTGTTAGCGTGAGAGAATATGCTTACTATTTTTGGACTTGTTTCTACAAGAACTATAGAGTAGTTTTCTGACACAAACAAAAGCAATTTGAAATCCATCTCAGGGCCCCTTTAAGTAGGGCACACAAAATCGTTGCAAAAAATGTCCCTCATTAGAATATAAATGGTGACTAGAAAACTTCTTTTTTGCTAGCGCAAAATTCCACGAACCACGCAAATTGGTGTCTAGAACTGTTCATAAGTAAGACAAAATATTCTGAAGCCATGGTCATCCCTCCGTGCTTCCGGTTAATGCCAATAAACGGCTAGAGTTTGAAAGAGTAGGTGGGCAAAAGGGAACTCCAATCTAGACCGTCTCAAAAAGTGCTCGACAGGAACGCAGCATGCGTGGACAAGATGATGAAGGCTATAACACGTTCCGCAACCAAGATATGAATTTCCGGTCCGGTTTTTCTGGTGCCGTGTTGCCGATCATTGCTCCACGGTTATGTTACTACCACGAGGCTCTACACCACCGCCTTGTGAAAGGTACCCGAAGCGAAATTGTCGTAGTGATTAGCTGAGAGTTTGAAATTTACTTGAGCTAGCCGCGGCGGCCGCTTTTCTGATGGAGGCGAAAAGCAAAGACACCCGTCTGTACGAGATTTTGGCGCACGTTAAAGATCCCATGTGGTCAAGGTTAATCCGGAGCCGTCCACTACGGTGCGCCTCATCGCCTGCGTTGCGTCTCTGCGTTAAACCCTACAATCAATCAATCAATTTACTTGAGCGCCTTAACTTCAAAATCCTTGTTAGTGATAATGTAAATATTGAATATAATTTTTTTTTCTATATCACAAATGTTTTTCTGTATCTACACTCCAATAACTCACACAAAATTATGAAGACCTTCTGTGGACAAGTCGAGACATATATGCTTTTCTGAATACTAAGGATTCATATTACAACAGATGAAAAAGGAGTATTACCGCAAGCTGTTCAGCAATTACAAGAACAAGGCAGTCTTGAATGATGAGAGGATCAACAAATCTGCATTACATAGAATGGTGACAATAAACACATACACGATACCACAATGGACGATGAACAAGAACGTAATTGGAATAAATCGACAAGATATCTTCTTGCTATTTCATTACAGCTGAACTATTACCTATTCAATGTAATTTCGTCAATAGTTGGCATTTACAAGCACAGCTAACTACTTTGCCTGTACCGAAAAGTGCCTTCAGAACTTCTGTTTTGAAATATCTATTGAAGATGTAAGGTCTCTTGCCCGTAGGATGGTGGTAAATAAAGCAGTAGGTCTTGATGGCATCCAGTAGAGCGTAATAAAGACACCATTGTTATCACTGTGCCTTACTTACGCCACCTGTTCCCTCACTCTTTTGAAAATAGCTCTTACCCTGCTATACTCAAAGTTGCAAACGTGAACCGCGCCTATAAAGATGGATATCGTAACAAACGAGATATTTACAGGTCTATATCAGCACTTGTTGCGGTGGACACTTTTCGAAAAGCTAATTAGGCAGCAGGTTTTAAAAATGTCAAATGAAAGAAATTTTATTACACCGTAGTAGCAATTTGTAGAACGTAGACCTTCTACTACGGGGGTATTAACTTTATCGAAAGCATTTAACCACGCGATGCATCAAAATAACAGAGCTGCCGTTGTTTTCTTGGATATTGAGCAGGCATTTGACACGGTTTATCACCCAATCATGATGCAGAAATTAGAAAGTTATGGCTTTACAAAAATCTCACTTATATTCTTTTATAAATATATATTCACTTGAAAGCAAGGGTACTTATTAATGATTGCATATCAGACGTTAAACAAATAACTTGCGGATTAGCGCAGGGGTCGGTTATGGGTCCCGTACCATTTTCATTTTACATAAACAATCGCTCGCAGGCTCTTCGCTGTTCTCCATGACTAATGTATGCAGATGCCGCCGTTATTATTGTTTATAGAACATCTCCTCCGGTATTTGAAGCCACACCGAAAAGTGAACTGAAAAAATTGTCTTCCTGTTCTTTTGGCAATCGCCTAACACATTAAGCAAATAAAACAAAGTATGTCAGTTTTATATTCAAGTACAGGACCGCCAACAATTTATGTACACTTACTTTCGGTGGCCTGGTATTACAGCCAGTGTCGTATTTAAATCGCGTAGGAGTTATTTATGACTGTCATTTTTATTTCAGAGAACGAATTGATAACGTATGTAAAAACCAACCTCGGCATGCCGCGCGCTCCTAATATGAGATTTTATTTTGCAGACGATGTATGACGCTCCCTCTGCTATGCTTTTTTAAACTTCGGTCTTGGTCAACACTATTTGAAACACCAGTTCTCCATTTGCGTTAATCTTTTTTGCATTACATTGTCATAGTACAAGGCAAGCATCCAATCGCCATTTTAACCTTCCCAGACGTAACAATATATATCGTGAATGTGTCCGGATTCAGTGGAGTTAAAATATGAGACGAGCTACAAATAGAGGTGAAAATAGATAGATAATTTAAAATAAATACTTACATGCGTTACAAATACAATAAAATTGCGGCTCAACATCTGGTTATGGTATTTTTAATGTGTCGTACTGTCTTTTTTTGGATTTGTTGTTTGTATCTTGTAAACATCTTACGCTTCTAGATGTATGATATGTAGCCTTGTAGACATCTCAATTTTTCTTGAGGCCTCCACGCTCTTTGGCTGAGTTGATTGTACTTTTCGTTTTAGACGCGCCAATAGGCTTTGAGGCTATTGATCAAAAGAGTTTTGTACCTAAATTATCTTTTATGGAATAAAGTTTTGCAATAAAATGCTTCGAATTTACAGAGTTTTTAACGTAAAGGACATAACGGGACCAAAAATACAAACTAGGGATTTTGTGAACCGATCAATGCAACCATTTTTCACTCTTGCTGAAATATATTAAAAAACCACCAGCCCTTGACGCTACGTTAGGAATAGATTCCTTGGCTAAACAAATTGGGGATTACCTGGACTACTTTATTAAAGAAATGCTACTCACATGACCATTCCCTTTCTATTTCACATCTTTGATACGCGTCAAGTAAATGACACGGCATTAAAACTGAAATACTCTTATCTGTTGAAACCACAGTTTTATACCATGTTACGCACTTTCTGTTCGAGTAATGCTTCAAGGGCATATACAGTAGTTTCCCGCTGTTACGTTCCTCACTGTTGCGTTTTCCTGGCGGTTACGTTGCTTGTCATCGGTCCCGGAATAGCTACCGTAGGATATAATGCATTGCGAACCCAGCAGTAACATCGCAACTGTGGGCCCGTACCCGTATGATGCATGGCCACCTAACACTTCCAAGCCGCTTAGGCACAGTCATTTTGCCTTTTGATGAGTATTGGCTAGGCTTTGTTACTGACCTGGCTTCAGGAAGCCCCAAGCTAGTTGGAGAGGTGGTCACCAACTTAAGAACGGCACCGGAAGTTGCCGCTGTGCCTTATCACCGCAGCCGGATGTTTCTCCGCGCGGCGCAAGTAGGGCGTTACTGGGAATATTTTGAACACGACGTGAGCCGTTCCAGTGATTTTTAGGACTTAATATGCTCATAAACGACTACAGTGACGACAAACAAGCTGCGTGAGACAAGGCAGACGATATGACACATTCATAGGAAACCCTTTTCAAAAGCGCGCGCCCTGATGTCACGGGACCGGCGCTTTGACAGAGTGATACACTACATGAGGTGGTGCCGTTTTTGAGTTGTAACCGAGTATAGATGGCCATCCGTCGAAAGGGCTATCACCATCATCACTGTGCTTACAACAGAAGTTTCACTTCGGAACGGCGTAAGTGCGCCATGTAAGCCCAGCAGGACTGTTGTGATGGTGCCGTGCAGCGTTTTTAGATTAGGTGAGTTGGGAATGAGCGCGGCATTGCAGCACCGCGGACGTGTTGGTGCTGCCGCCGACCAGGCGATGGTGCAGCGGTAGCGTTGAGATCAGTCTCGGCGCGTCGTCTGCTGCTCCTTCCTTGCTAATCTCTGCGCTTTCTACACCACCCATACCGTCACTTGCGCCGGTTTTCCCTCCCGTCACCTTGGCAGGACGCAACACTTCCTTTGTGTGTTTTTCTGCGTGACTTTGGCGCCTTTGTTTCGAAAGGCGCTCGCAGGTGCGTTAGAGAAAATACAGGCCACCGCACTCTCAATCAGAGTCAATCTGCCTCGCGGTATCCTTAGTTTGACCGTTCACGGTGGGTTTACAACAGTTCACGATGTCTGAAGGCTCACAATGAATGTCAAAGCCGCATGTTTGCAATGTAGCCTTGGAGTTTTTCCGTGAAATCTCGCTTTGCCGCTGCCTAAGCAACCTCGTACGGCACCCTGCGCGCAGCACGTCAACAACCAAACCGACGCTTCAGAGATCCTGTAAAATATGTATGCACGATGAGAGCACAGAGTTAAATCATTAATAAAGATGTGATGGCAACAATGGAGCTCTAGATAGGGGGTGATTTAACGACATCAGTTAGACGCCAGGCTATTTTCGTGGCTTTCCTCACTCTTACGTTTTCCCGGCTGTTACATTTTCTTTTCCCGGCCCGGTGAAAAACGTATGAAGGTGGTTCCACTGTATTTCGTTCCTAATGCATTGTAGACAAGTTAACCTAACTTATTTATTCATTGGCTCGAAATACATACGTGTACTATGCACGTATGGCTATGCAGCCAATTTAAACACTTTCATTGACCCCCCTATGCTCGTGTGCGGGAAAGTGGGCTGCCCAGCAGCGTGTGGAAAACGTTTATGGTTTTTAGGAATACTTCACTTTGATAGCTGTGCTCCTACGCACTAAACGTTTTAACACCCTTTAAGGTGCTAAAAGGATGCACTCAACATTTTGCACCCTTTTTACACCTTTTAGAGACCCAAACATTGCTCCGGCACCCAATCATGAGGGTGCCACAAATTAAGAGGTGTAACTCTTAACATTTTTACACCCTTTAAGGTGCTAAAAGGGTGTACTGAACATTTTGCACCCTTTTTGCACCTTTCAAGCGCCAAAATATTGCTCGGGCACCCCATATCGAGGTTGCCAAAATTCAGGGATGTAATCAACAGTTTCAAAGGGTGCTACGACCGTTACAGGGGTGCTAAAAAGTATTTCTTCTCGATTGCGGTGTTACCACGGCACCCTATCGTTAGGGTGCCTAAAAGAACGGTGTGGGAATGCAAGCATGCAAAATTGCACAAAAACAGGCTGAATGTTTAAACCGCCATTGCACTATTTCACCTCCCGTTGAGAGGTTTAAATATGAACTATCCACATAGACCAGGGGAAATGCTCTAAAATTGCTGTTCGTAAATTGCACAAAACGTGATGAATGCTTAAATTCCACTCGGCACTAATTGACTTCTTCGAGTGTATCACAAGGTTCGTTTCGATGTCTGGGTGCACGGGAAGGGAAGGCTACAAAATGCCTCTTGTAGTCCTATAAATAAAACTTTTACGCGAGGCATCGGTGTCCTCAACGAAATCGAATTTACCTAAGAATTTGTTCCCGTTTTATTATGCCCCGGACAAAAAGTCCAACAAGACTTTCTTGTTGGGCTGACAGCACGCCTGTGGGGCCAATAAGAAGTTCTGTCGGCAGTCTATCGTTCCAATAGCCTATTGATTGTGGGGTTTAACGCGCCGACGCAACGCAGGCGATGAGGCGCGCCGTAGTGGAGGGCTCCGGATTAATTTTGACCACCTGGGGATCTTTATCGTGCGCCGCAATCTGGTACACACGGGCGTTTTTGCTTTTCGCCTCCATCAGAAAAGCGGCCGCCGCGGCCGGGCATTGAACCCGCGACCTCGTGCTCAGCAGCGCAACGCCTTAGCCACTCAGCCACCGCGGCGGGTGTTCCAATAGCCTAGTCTTCCAACAGGGAGTTTAACCTTGATGGCGTTTGTGGGGCCAATAAGCAGCTCTGTCGGGACTCTATCGTCCCAACAGAGTAGTCTTCCAACAGGGAGTTTAACCGTGATGGCGTTTACCGGCTCGCCAACACCATCACTGAACGCCAACACATGCCTTGTTCATAATTAGCGGCGCGAGCGCGCCATCAGACAGAACCGACAGACGCCCTGAAGGTGCTTTTTAGGGCCTAAACAGCAGCGTCTATGTCTGGCATAGACGCTAGACGTCAACGTTTGTGCTCTGAATTTTCCCTTCAATAAGTAACAATCAGACGGACGATAACATAACGATGTGAAGATATGCTTTGGCTCATACCACGGCAAGCACAATCGTTTGTTGCTGCAGCCTCGGTTGCTCTTCGCCCACAACAAACTGAATCGGCTGTACAGCTTTCTTCGAGGGCGTGTATGCAGGAGTTCTATCTTCCTTTTTTGCGCAGGCTGACGGGGGCGGTCGTGTAAAATCATTTTTGCTCGTTGCTGCCGTACTGCCTAACTGTTTGCTGTACTTATTACGTCGCCGCCACCGCATGTTTCGGTCGCTTTCTAATAATCCCCACTTGTTACAAACTCAGAGGTTTTCGCACTGTTAGCAGTCGTTTTACACGACGGGTTTGATGCGCCTGACATGCCAGGAGTGATATCGTTTGTAGTATTAGCGCGACGTTGCTTGACTGCAAGACGGTGCCGAACAAACAAGCGTTATCAACGCCATAATTCTAACGGCACATTCCATTTATTTCGTGGCTACTGTGACTTGCGCAGAAAAGGTCGGGTTGACTGCGATAGCTTTTCGTGAATCAAATAAGGGAGCTTTGGCTCAATCACTTGCAGCGCTAGCAATGCGGCCTCGTCTGCAAGAGCGGTGCGTGAGAAACAAGTGTTAGGACAGCCAGAATTTCAAAAATGCAGCATAAACTAGACACAAGCGACAATATTCGTTGACAACTTACGTAAGTATAGAGTTGTTTTAGGCGCTCTAAGCACCGCCTGCTGAAATAGCTGAGTGCAATAAAGAAAAAAAAAGCTGAAATAGCTGAGTGTTAACGCGTGCGTTGTTGTTTTGTAGGTCAATGGTTCGATTCCTCGTCGAACCTCGCTTTTTTTTTAAGTGAGGGTTTCACTAACTCTCTTTTTTAGGACCAGGGTAAGCGCCTGTTCCTTGCTTTCTATAACGCCGACATTTACCATCCTCTTCCTAAACCCCAAGTAGCTCATTTTCTCGCACCTTCACTCTTGAGAAGCCCGGCGTGAAAACAAAACCAAAACAAACGTCAGAACCTCTTTACAATATCAGTATATATGTCAGTTACTTTATGTGTATTCACTTTTCATTTAAAAACCTTAAATTTAAGTTATTAGCACATTTCAGACTTTGAAAGCAGAAAGATAATTACCAATATTACAGTACTAACACAATTTTCGTCAAACATAGAGGTGCTGCGTTTGAAGTCTGGCAACTATCTCTCACTTTTTGTGTGTTTTTTCATGGCGTGTTGTGCCGAGTGGTTGCTGGCGTGATTTGATCAGTTTTAACTATTTTAAGCTTAAATCATAGTTATAAAAGCTTTATGGGTGATGTATACCCTTCCAACCTACGCGTGTCTTGAACATGGGGCCCCGGAAGAATGATCATCGCCGCATAAAATACTGCGCGTCAAAAGTGGATGACATTGCATCCGAACAAAGCGTGTTTGGTGTCCGCGAGATGAAGACGACAGTGAAGGAGAATTGTACGTTGGAAACATCGGTTTCGCTCGAGTAAGTACGCATTTTTTATTATTCTGTATTTGGTTGGAACGAGTTCTGGTGTTTATGGGTCAGTGGTTCGCTAGACCCCCACCTCGTTTGCTCTGAGAGCCTACATGATTTAGCATACTTGTTTGGCGGCCAGTCCACCGTTTCCGCAGAAGTTAGCATAAATTTACCCTGAAGCTAGACCTTGGCTACGATGCTCGCGCTGTAGTACACGGCAGCTAATACTTTCACGTCACGGAAGGCTATTTAACACCGCGGCGTTTGTTTGTGTCTCTCAAACAGTGCCTTTGCAGCTGCAGATCGCAGTCGCAATGTCGCGTGAGTGGCACGACGCTGTGATGAGTCCTCCTTCGTGAATACCCGCGGTATACGAAGAAATAACATGAACAGGAGGTTCCCTGGAAGTGCGTGTGAAAAAGCGTACACTTGATTTTTTGGCTGGCGTCTCGTAGGTGTTGTGAAGTCTCCCGCCCCTCCCCCTCCCCCCCCCCCCCCCCCACCTACTCGAATTCTGTGCAGTGCGCTTCGCAGCTAGTGCGCTCGCGAGACCGGCGACCGTACGCCTCGCGGTCTTCGGGCCGCGATAGGCGTGCCGTTCTCGTGAAGCTCGGCAACAGCGTCGTGAAATTGCCGTACTCGCTCGCCAATGCGCCCCGACAGCGCACGCGTCGACCGGGTGCTGGCGGAGTTGTGCTGGAAGAAAAGTAGACAAGAGATGAGGACGCAGGAGGTGTAGTTTAAGAGATGAGAATTTACAAAGTGCAAGGTGGAGAAAAAATTTCCCCGCATTTCCCCGAGGGGAAGAATGTGAAAGTGCGAATGCACGAGTTGAATTTGCGCGGTTCGGTAATGTTCGCGAAAGAGAGATCACACACACACACACACAACTACAAAGAAAGAAAGATGCATTTATTCACAGACACCTATTTGTGTTGTCGTTGTACTTGATTGCTAGAGCGGATCTCAGCTTTGAAATTTCGTGTCAGTACTCCTTTAAGCGGGTGCATTAGCCCTTCTCACGCCCGATTCCTGGCCAATCCCCCACGTGGGTATGTGCCATGCACAGACACCTATTTGTGTTGTCGTTGTACTTGATTGCTATAGTGGATGTCAGCTTTGAAATTTCGTGTCAGTACTCTAGCCCTTCTCACGCCCAATTCCTGGCCAATCCCCCACGTGGGTATGTGCCATGTCAGCGGCCAGGCAGCGCGCGCCCATCTCCCCCCGTTGCCAAGGAAGACGAGGAGCGCGCGCACCCGCAGCTGTTGCTATGTGGACGGACGGCGGTCGCCGGAATTCAGGGTCGCTTATAAAGTGCATTCGCACTTAAAATAGTATGCAAGGGCCGGAAACGGTGAGAGAGTTCCGGCCGCGTTAAACAGATGAGAATTTACAAAGTGCAAGGGGGAGAAAATAGTATGCAAGGGCAGGAAACGGTGAGAGAGAGTTCGGGCCGCGCGCCAGCGAGCGAGTACGGCACGCCTGACGTTGCGAGCTTCATAAGTCCGGCACGAGTATGACGACGCCCGTCTGAGAGTTCATAGGGAATAGAATTCACATACGTGCAAATTGAAGGCGAAATGCGCGCATGTGGCCTCGCAGGGAGTTAGCATGGTCTCGGGGTAGTGGGGGAGATTTCACAACGCCTACGACGCGCCTGCCGATTCCGTCAGAGTAGCTCTCGGGAAGTCTGGGGCTTGATATCAGAGTCATATGTATTGCTTAAATTAGTGCAGAAAATTGAGCGAATTAGCAAGTTCTGATTTTCGAAAAACCGAAGGCCATACAGAGACTAACAAGAAAGCTGTAGGCACTCCCTCAACTCTATTTATATTGGATAATTGAACGTGCAGATACAAGTCAGACATTGAAATGGAGGAGCCTCAACTATTACACACCAGTTCCGATTGAAAGCAAGGGATACAGATGAGCTGCTAGCATGCGTTCCATGCAAATTACCTCAGCAGTGAGCTTTGCATATATCCTGCATACCCCACTCACGGTACCTGCGGGTCTAATAAATACATTCTTACTGTGACCTAAATTTCTCTTGGGGTGTTCCGGGAATGTTCTTATTAGTGCCTTGGGGGTTACTGTCTTTAAACGATTAAAAATCTACTTGATGTAAGCATTCAGAAGTTCAGAAGTCAGCGCATTTGCTCGACACATCAGTCCAGGCACTGCTGGCATATCGGTGCACCCACCGATTATGTACTTTCAGGTTAGTTATTGCATGTTGTGGAACCTGCCACGATGTATACCTGTTAGCAGTGCTGTGACCTCTGATTATTTGAAACATATTCGCGAAGCAGTGCTGTGCGTTTGGAGCGTATCATTGCTTAGCAAAGATATTGAAAAGAATCTGGGGCCGATGACTAAAGGGCCAGAAGAGAACTTGAACTGACTTTGAAGCAAGTATTCGTATGTAATCAAGCCAAGCAAACATTTAGGATCTTTCGATATGGTTTTGAACTTGCAGTACAAACTGGTCTACTTCAGATCATACTGGTATTAATCATACTATACCGAAAAGTACATCCCGCAGTCTGTAGAATTCCGACAACGCTTTTTTCGCAGTCCCTCATGGCAGGCACTATTCTCAATGATTGGAAGATAGTCGTGGTAGCACCAATCTTTATATCAGGAGACGGTACTTCACCATTAAATTTCCCTAACAAGCACCATATGCAAGGTCGGGGAACATTTCATCCACTCTCAGGTCACTAATTATTTATAAAATCACAATATCACATTCGAATATCACCATGGTTTTCACAGGGGTTACTTGAGAAACACAACCTTCAGGATTTGTTCACGATCTACATTGATCCATTGACGCAGGCTTACAAACTGCGGTAGTTTTTCTCGATTTTTCTAAAGCATTCAATCGCATTGCACACCACAGACTACTTCTCAAACTTCACCCTAATGTCCTCACTTGAGCGAAAGATTTTCATTCTTCTCAAATGCAGTTTACTTCTAATAACTATATACTATAAACTTTAAGTATATAATAATATATGTAATAAGTATATATCTAATATTATATATATAGTTATTGAATATATATAATACATATATATATATATATATATATATATATATATATATATATATATATATATAAACTATATACAAAGTGGCTCGTGCCACTTTGTTGTCCCGCCAGGCAGATTGCTAGGTCCTGTCTATCTTGAATGTTGCATATCCTCCCATGTAGGTCCATTTGCAGATAATGTAAGTTATCACACAATTTCTTTCAACTACTACCGTCAATGCTTTCAATCTGATCTTAACACATTTAACTCCTGGTGCTGCAAATGGCTAATGTCGCTTATCTCTAAAACAAAGTGCATGGCTTTAACGGTGGCGAGTCTCGAATTGTAAATGCTTACTTCATTAACGTAACGACAGCCTGATTACCTCTTGAGACAAATGTGTTTTGGTTGGCCAGTTGGGGAGGGGGGATTGCATGGTGGATTTCAAAAGGTAGATCTATTGGGAAAATAAGACGTGTGATTAATATTTTTATTTGCACTTCAAAACTCGCTTTATTTCATATGTTTGACCCACTGCAGTGGCTAAGGTGGTGTGCTGTGGAGGCGAATGTCGGTTAGATACCGCTTGGTGTGGCCGCTTTTCAGATGGAGGCAACACGTAAAACGCCGGCGTTTAGAGATTTCGGTGTGCACAAGAATACACAGGTGGCCAAAATTAATGCGAAGCCTTCTCCTACAGTGCTCTCCATATCCCAAGTGTAGCTTTGGCGTATTAAACCACCGTTTTTTTATGTTTTTGGTATATTACCTGCTGCTGTAGCAGGTGCAACAAACATAAAGGTGAAATTATACATAATGTTTCCAAGAGCTAAATATAAAGGCCATATTGAAGTGCGTTTATAGGTCTATCTCATAGTAGTAGTGAAAGGTTATATACTCTGGTGCAGGTTAAGAACGACAATGGCTCATGTTGTGTAGTCCAGTGTTTGACGGAATGCCGTGTAGGCAGGTAAAAGCATTATTTCAATGATAGAACGTAGGTCACTGACCATGTCAAAAAAGCCATTTAACGGTTTGGTGCTTGTTCACGGTGAGCATGTGTCGTGGAAAACGAAGCTAAATATTGGGCATTACGTGGCGCATTGATTTTGCATAGATATGGTGCAGATTGCCATTCATTATGTTGATAATGTTGGGCGTCGTCTGAACGATAAGGGACTCGAGCAGTAATCGAGAAGATAGATTGCACTCAGTTGTCAGTAATTTCGCCTTGTTCCAGTCGACCACGTATCCGGTCCTCTCACTGTGCTATCCTAGTGCATTTGTTTTTGCATGGCCCTTGTTCACTTCGTTCCTGTGCTGCGTTAATCTTCTGTGCAGATTGCCCGTTTCGCCAATGTACACTGATTTGCATTCAGCGTATGGAAGCTAATAAACAACACCCGGAGCTTGGAGTAGAGAGGGTGTCTTTCACGCTGATAATGTCAGAACGCAGCTTGCTAGGGGGCACATGCACGATGTATGCACTGCGTTTCTTGAAAATGTGTGCGAGAGTTTCACTGATGTGTGGGACGTAGGTAATTGCTGCACGTTTTGATGCAGTCCTTGTGGCTGCCTAAAGCATTATATTCAGAAAGAAGCGAAGAGGGCGACTAGCACGAACCCGCATTGACATTAGCAGGCAGAAGCGTCCACAAGGCCTGTGCCAAAACGTGCTGCAATTCTCGTCCTACACATCAATCAAGCTTTTGCACGCATTTTCAAGAAACACATTGTGCACATTGTGCACGTGCCCACTAGCAAGCTACGTTCTGACATTGTCAGCGTGAAAGACCCCCTCTCACGCTTCAAGCTTCCAGGTGTTGTTTATGTTTTGAACGAAAAAAGTGCGATTTAAAGGGGAGACCTCCTTCCTTGCCGATTTCTGATGCCCGATTGTTCAGTATATGGGGATACGTTTAGCAGATTGCTCACATGTCTAACCCGTATTTGTGCTTGAGCAGTCGAACGGTGATGTTAGCCGTGAAGAAGGTGAAAATTGTAGTTTGATTGTAGTTGTGTGCAGATAACCTACATTGTGTTATTTCGCAGAAAAGCAAAATTGAGGTAACCCTGCTAACTGTTCCGCATTGCAACATTTTATTATGCAAACGTTAAGGAGTTCAGCTGCTTCTTAAAGGTGAAATAAACAGTGGTACAGTGGTACATAAGAAGAGCGTCTACTAAACAGAAATATCTTCACAATCGCAGGATGCCAACGGTCCGCCTACCAACTTGTGTCCTGCATCATTTCTGCTGGCTGGAGCGGCTCATGGAGCATTTTCCAGCTTCTCAAAGTTTGTGGTCAAGCGCTCCTCCAAGTGAAAGATGCCGCAGAGGGATCTTTTGCTTTAATGCGGCAATTTCACGCGCTCAGCAGCTAATTTACTCGTAAGGCTTTTTAAATATTCATCACCCAAGAGGGCATGTTACCTTCGTCTTCGGTGCAATGTGTCTGCACTCAGGTTATTTGTGACAGAAACAAGTGGACCACGTCGTGAGAGTCATTTAGGCCTTGTTGATTGTGCATGCTTCTGAAATGACATTTTCATTCGGCTGAATACTTTCCAAATATTACGTTTTGTGAGCAAATTATGGTAAAAGTCATGATTAGTTGTACTACAATGCAGGAAGGAAATGCCAACATACGTTTTAAGCGCCTCTGATATTTCAGATCGTTGGCTGGTGAGCAATAAAACAAAACTGGAAATTTTTTAAAGTAAAATCAAATATTCGTTGTCACCAGTGCATGACCACAGTAAAAGCTATCTAGTCACCAAATTTAGAATTACACACGAAATGCCAAGAAAAATAGGGAAATAAACTATAAATCTCGCTACAATAAACCAATCCGTAAAATTCCTCAATGTCTATAAATTGATGATTCAGGCGGGTTAGTTAAGGTGTCAGTGGGTTTACACACCCAAGTTGTAGGCAACACATGAGCTCTCAACATTAACCTGTTTTAAGTGAAGACCGTCTTCCTTCATTAAGCTGCTTTGCACATTGATGCCAGTCTGTTAAATGTAGTCCTGAATTTTTGTTATGATCAATCTTTGTATGGGAACCATATATTTTTATATGATATCGCTGTGTATTTCTGAAACTGTATCTAGTCACCAATTTCAATTTGTTATGGTCAGGTTTTTTCAACTAATTCGTAGCTTTTTTTAACAATTATGGTATGTCTTGTGCGCCTAAAGGAATGCCTCATTGCATGTATGGCCTACGTAGTGTTGAAAGCGGACATTTTGCTTCTAGGTGGAACGTCGGGCTAGCAACATGGTACTTCGCGTGCTGCTTACTTTCATTCATGCCATTATTTTTTATATTATCATTTAAAAATAAAAGCCAACCAATTTGCTGTCGTTTTAATTTTGTCACCTACTATATACTTTCTTTTTTTTCAACTTTCTGTAAGGATTGACTATCCATATTTTTATGATACCAAGGTGTTCGACAGGGCTAGCTGGTACATGTTTGAATGGATGAAAAACCAAAGGAAAACCCAGGACACAGACGAGAACGACGGGACAAACTTGTGCCGTCATTGTCTTTTAACTGTTTCCTGTGTTTACCATTGGTTTTTTATGCATTCAAACATTTTTTTATGAGTTGAACAGTGATTAGTTTAGCTGCTCAAACAATTTTTGGCTGCGAAGGCTCCCTGTAGCATTTATATAAGTGCTCTCTGCTCTTTTTTTGAGCCAATACCCCATCAACAGTCTTCATGAGGTGGTGTTTTGTGGAAATGAAGTTTAAATAAATATTTGTTTGCATTGCTTTACATGTTTTGAAACAATTTCTTGTTCATTCTTGTTTCTTTCAACTCTGTTTCAGAATCCTGCTTAAGGCATTTCCTGTCTTATTTTTTTTCAGAACCAGGAAGGGTGCTCATCCTCGGTTCTTGCTGAAGCAGCAGTATCCATACTTCACACGTGAGCTCTGAACACACAGTAATTATGGTATGAAACATTCTACCAGTATAAGCTTGCTTTGTAAAGGTCATTGTAGATGTCAAAGCTCTTGACAGTGTAGTCCAATGTCTGGTGTAACGCGCAATGTCTACAACTTGTAAAAATTAATTTTGTGGCTGTAATGTTTGAGAGTATTTTAAAATGCACGTCAACTACTATTAAGAATTGTTGTCTAAATTGGGAGCCATTTTTCTGGTGAATACAGAAAGTGAAAAAGCGCATGTGTAGAGATCTCAGTGCACCTTAAATGTCCCAAATTTGCTCAAGCTAATCCAGAGCCCTCCCTGCGGTGCACTTGATATCCCATGTGCAGTTTTGCGTAAAAACAGCTAAAAATTTATAATCAATTTAAACTTATTTCAATTTTTTTAAATGCCAATATTCTCAGTTTAGGCTGCCATATTTAGAGTAAAATATTTTGTAACAATTATATAGCTACCAAAGGTTTACAGAAAAGCTTTTTGCTTTCGGTTATGCACCTTCTTATCAAAAGAAAAATGTTAAGAAAGGCAGAAGAAACCCAAATATGGAAACAAGCAAACCCTAAAGCTGCGGATAGACTGAATGTTTTGTAGAGAATCTTTGGCTGATTTCAGTTCTAATCAACTCTAAAAAAGTCTATACACGTAGAATGCTTGCCGTGAGGCACCGCGTAATAATAGCCAAAACTAATGGGCCCTGGCTGTTGGCTTTTCATTTGCAACAGTGACAAATGACCCCACATCCACCGGCAGGGACATAATGCAAAGCACCATGTACAAGCTAGCCTCATGATAAAATAATGTTTTAGGAACAATGACATTACATTTCAACCATGGGCTTCACCAGGGAACTTGTATGCATTGTTCTGTGATGTTTGCAGTTCTTTTTATTGCTATGTGGGGTCATTTAGTCTAAATGTATGCTTATAAAACTCCATGTACCACCAAACCTTGCAAGTGCTGTACCAAAAGAATATTTTTTGTTAAACAAAAAGAATAATGCAAAAGAAAATAAATGGCTTGGGTACCCAACTTTTATGAGTACATTATGAGCCGCAGTACGGAGGGAACTATATTATGAGCCGCAGTACGGAGGAAACTATACATTTTGCATTTGGTCTTCCTTCATATTGAACTTTCCTGCTCAGCTCAAGAAAAAGGCACTAAACATTGCAGGTAGCTACCGTGATTGGAAGTTTGATGCAATACTGAGAAGCCAAGGGTTTTAAGGTTCAAGGAAGTTTTGTGTGGTTGAAGTGTTGCACACCTAATTGCTTTCTCTGCATAGCATGGTTATGCTGTGCAGTGAAGCTCGAAGGATGTGTACTGAAGTTCGGCAAAGTGAACATATAATTGGTTTATTACGAAGTTTTGAATAATGAACTACCTCTAAAGTTGTAACTGTGTACTGAGATGTGGCTCCTGACTCTTTAAATTGATGTTTTAACAATCGGTGACACAAGTTCAAGGAAATTATCAGCTGACGTTGAGCTTCAATGGAATTTCTCACAGACCCGAGCTTGGAAAGGACGAATGTTTCATACCATAATCGTGTGTCATATTGTACAGTATGTGGTTTCACACCTGCCGCGCCATTTGTGAACCGAGGATGACGCACCCTTTTTGTACCCCTTTAGGTGGGTGCTTTTGCAGAAGATGCTTCTACAGATCGGGGTGCTAAGTAGCACCCTAGGATACTTTTAGGCCTGAAAGGGTGTTATAAGCGACCCGTATTCTGGGGTGCTTCACAAAGGGTGCTCCTGCGGCGACAGAATCCAAGCACCCTAAAGGGTGTAAAATATTCAGTTTTTAGGGTGGTCCTGTGGCGACAAGCTGAAGCACCCTTTTGGGCGTAAAAATGTTTAGTGAGTAGCCATTGCGTGAACGTGATTAAATCACTTGTCAGTTGCAAAATATTTTGCAGGCCTACGTGGCTTGGTCGCGGCGTTACTGTTCTGAATTAAGAATAATGATTTATTTTCCCGTGGAGGGATTTTCAACCTTGGCGGATTTCTTTAGCAACCCAAGAAATCGCCGTGGGTATAGTCAGTAATGGTGGAGGGAGAAAAATTACCATGGTCCTGATCCGTCAAATCAAGTCAAAATACAGAAAAGAATCCACACTTTTACACGTCGACTTCCAAGACGCCACCAATCAAGTTAAAGTGATTCGGAGGTAAAACCGTCATAGAGGCCGGATGAATCCTTTACCGGCTATGAGACGTAGCAGGCCTAGCGGATCTCTGTACTGTTCTCGGCACACCCGGGTGCCGGTGAGGGCGTTTATTCGCCCCTATTGCATGCTCAAAAGGACTTGCATCCATCTGGGGGTCTGGATAGCTGAGCTGTTGCGGCTGCCTTCTGTGTTTTCCATGTGGAATAAGTGGTAAATGACAAGAAAGTCTAAATGAATGGGTTAATGACTAAGTGGTTGAGACCTACCTCCCTTTGTGACGTGAATGTCTGCCTGCGTGTGTTCCGAATGCAGATTCTAGATCATTGTCGTTTCAATTCCACAATTGCTGGAGACACTGGCATAGCGCCAATATTGGTAGAACGAATATTCTATGCACGGTATATATTAGGGAGAGTTCCATGCTGCTTCTCAGTGTTCAGTACCGGAGTCCAGGTGTTGCCTATATCAACAGCTTAGCCCGCGAACATCCTGATCGTCCGGTATGATCTCAAGGAGCAAGTGTGTCAGAAATTGTAGAGAAGCTAGGGTACTCGCCTGTTTAGGCTTTAGGAGCCCCCATGGAAACCGCGGGTGATCAGGCTGTCGCCCCCCACCCGACCCCTTAGAATAATCAATGCGTATTCAATCAGTGCCTTCCATCATCCTCAATTTCTCCGCCGTAAATCACCACGACATTTATTCTGCAGCCGCATAGAAGCTCATTTTCAGTGCATGTGGCGAACGCAGCAACCACAATTAACGCAAATGCTTTCGTTGTTGACCTTGCGCATATAGTTACTATCTACATGCGTTTTCTGACAGGGGGCGACTTTGCTGCTCATACTCCTACAGTGTTCAGTTGCGCCGAACTGCTGCAGCAGCAGCTTCGTCGGGGTCAGGCCAGTTGATCCCAATGCGGCCTCTGGTCACACACCCTGCTACCCCGGAGGTTATTCCTCGATAGGCAAACTGTCAGATGTGTTCCCCTCCAGCGGAAGGGCTGCAGTGAACCAACAACAGGGGGATTCCACTGACACCCTCAGTCGTTAATGGCATCCCTGGTGAGAAATCAGAGTTCGGGGAGGGGGGGGGGTTCACACCCTTTTGCCCCTCAAGGTTAAAAGCGTAGGTTTTGCCCCACCGAGTATGGTGAAATTGCAGCACCCAAATAAAAATAATTAGTAAGATGACGTTTTATTCTCGATGACAACACAAGCAGATGGACGTTTTACATGAACATGCATATATTCTGAGCAGTTGCACTCCTTATTACGGGTTATCCAGTATTTCAGTGGAACAGCCGTTATATCTCCTCTGTACCTTCTGGTCTCAATTGCCTCGCGGCTCAATATAACTCCCACGTAATCCCCCAAACTATTCAGGGCAGAAATTTGGGCTAGTTGGTGATGGGACTTCGACATGGTAAAAAAGCGCACTAAAACGAGGACACAAGAAAAAGGCGGTGACACGGGACGAGCGCTAGACATCAACTATGGCTTTATTCACAAGAAAGGCTATATATACACACATACAAATGCGCAGAAACGCAAAAAGATATACAGGGCGCAGCTTTCACAGAACATGATATTGACGCTGTAGATAGGCTTTCTCTTTTGAGTGCAAGGCCAGCGACGGAGTGCTCACGCAGTCATCTTTTTTTTCCTTGAAAATACAAAACGCCTCAAAGATTTCCCTTTGTAGTTGCGTCCTAAAGCTGCGCAGGACGCGGGTATTATGAAAGTCAGGCGTGCAGGTGCACCGCCGGCAGTGATCTGCCAAATGTCCTCCCCCCACCAATGAGTTTACGGCTGCGCGGTGCTCTCTCAGTCTATCATTAATGCAGCGTCCCGTCTGGCCGACGTAGCATCTTCCACAATCTAGTGGGATCCTGTATACCACACCTACTTTACATTCCGTAAAGCGTGTGGCGTGCTTAGTTGTGCAGGCAGCCTTCCCAGCTTCATTATTCACGGCTTTGCACATGCGTGCAAGCTTGCCTGGGGCCGAAAAGACAACCTGGGTGCCGCACCTTCCCGCCACTTTTTTGAGCCGGTGGGACAGGTTGTGCACGTACGGCACGATCACGGGCCGCAGCTTCAAGCGTTCGTGTTGATTGGCTCTGGGCTGGTTCTCTGAATTTGCTTCTTTTATCAAGCTTCCAGCTATGAAAGCCAGCAATTCTGCTGGAAAACCGGCATTGCTCAAGCGTCGAGCTTGGCCCCAAACTAAAACCTGGCCTTCTCTCAGTCCTTAAAGCAAAGCTTTCTAGCTCTATCAGCCAACTGTTCTTCCGTGGCATGAGGTACAACAAACCCTTAAAGCGTCGTAGGCTTCGGCGGGGGAAGGGAGAAGGGCGGAGGGTTTCACTCACGGAGCACACAAGAGATGGCGCCGCGAATTTGCCCCGAGTTCCCTGCGCGGGAGTGTCTGCTCGTCGGAGGCGGTGTCTGCGGTATGACTTTCTCGTCTGCTTAAGAGCGGTTGTTTTCGCCCTGTTTCGGTGCAGCTTCGCGCCTACTGCGCGGTGCCTTCGCACGGCTTCATTACTTGTTCGACAGCACCTGACCACACGGAATTAGGTGGTCGTACGGCAAACTTCCGTTAAGGATTGGTTTGCATGGCGAAAAAACAAAATGTGCAGACAGCATGCAGACATCTGGCCGCCAGAGAAAGGCTGTCTTTTACGCACTGCTTGCTACGAATGGACTCCGTTTTCTAAATTGGTGAATACCAGTACGGTTTTGTTTTAAGAGGTATTACAAAACGCGAAAGTAGCAACAGGTTTTGGTAAATAGGAATTGTGAGAGTTCCCTCTGCTTTCTCGCAAATCTCAAACTTACTAAGCTAACTAGTGTAAATCTGTATATATGGGAATCACTGAGCTCGCATGCCGCATTGTTTCGGTGTCTGCGCTTGTGTTGCGCGGTGGCGTAGCCCCAAGCTAGCAGATCAGGGTGGCTAGGTTCCGCTGCTCCACCGTTCGAAAGACGCCCCTCTCCATTTTCTCTCTTCCGACTCGCCGCCGGGCTACAGCCGCAGCGTCCGCCTCCCTAGCCCAGCCGTGGCCGATGCTGCTGCTGCGTTCGGGACGCCGCCCCACGAATTCTAGGTAACGGCTGGCAGAATCTTGTTTCACATTTTGTAGAGCCACGTGTGTGAATTCAATTGAAGTCGCATGGGTGTCCTTTAAAGCTTTGCTTTCTAACCACCTTCACAGCGTGGATTGGTGCGAAATTTTTCTTGTTTATTTTAGGTTGGGGGCACTTTTGTTTCATCAGGCTACGTAGGATAAGGAGAAGAGGGGTCCTGCTTGGTACGGGTTTCTCAAAATTTTTGCCACAATGACCGCATGCATTTTGTTTTCTTCTATATCAGAGCAACATCCTCGCAGTGGACTTTCTTCGTCTATAGTGTAACTTCCACTGCTTCAGCGGCTCCTGAGCATACGGTTGGTTAGAATGAAGTCAAAATTGCTTGGAAATTTCATCACATCGTATTGACTGTACAGTTCGTTCTTATTCATGGCAGATTTTTCAGAAGAGTGTTGTTACCATTACTGGGTCTCTTATCAACGCAAGGAGAAGCGACCGGTAAAAGGTAAACAAAACCATTTATAACAACCTTAAGTGAAAGCAACTCATGCCCGGTCAACAAAATTTGGTGTAAGGTATAAATTTTGAAAAAAGAGATCTCGTTGCTAGATAGTCTGTGATGAATTGTACAACGCAAACTGGCCATAACCTTTTGTGTGATGACCAGTGAGGTACATTGCTTCATCAATGACTCTGGAGGACACATCAACCATTGAGGCCTACCTTTTATTTCTACTGAGTGCAATGGCTGTCGCTTAAAGGATCTCTTGTGTATTACAAAATTGGGCCACTTAAGAAATTTTCTTTACTGTCGACCGGCCGGTGACGGCGGCGTCCTTTTGCGGCTTCCTGGACATCGGAGTCTGACCAGACGCCATTCGCTTGTGTATTTGCTGTATAATAAACGTTTCTTCATCATTTGTACGCTTCAGGAGAAGAAATTAAATCCGCATGATTGATAATTGCATTATACACTATCGCAGGTGAAAGCAGCGTGGAAAGATTCATCCTTCAAGAGTATTGAGCAAATCAGGGTATGTTTAGTGGTTTTCGCACTGTATTTAAACAAACCGTGTTGTCTGCAAAATAGATGTATTACACAAAGTGCTTCTGTTTCCTATCTTCACTTTTCTTTACAAAGAGCAACGCTTGTAATACGCGCGTGATGTTGGTTGTGTTACTATTCAGTAAAAGCGCTGTTGGCTCATCCGACCTTGATTTATTTATACTCACGCGAACCGTACTAAAAGTCCTTTTGGGTCACTTAACTATAGACCTGCAACATCTTTTCACCTCAGTTTTGCTTCTGGCTCCCTTGTAATGCATCTGGACCCTGCAGAGTTTGACGAGGTCCCAACAGGTGAGCTACAAGACGTCGTCCCCTATGTTCCCGTCTCTGATGTAACAGCGGAGCTGTTTAGGCGTTCTTCTCTCGTGCGGACCTTTAACTGGAAGTTAAGCTTGATTAGTTACATTAGGGGCAATGCCAGGTCAAGAAGTGTGAGGAAAAGCGGCGAGGAGACGTGGAGGCAAGGAGAAATTGTTGGAAGTTCGCGGCTAAAAAAATGGCGCAGCTTGCAGTAGTCGTGCAAAGCTGGAGAAAGAGCACAGCTTGCGGTCCCTCTCTTCGTAGGAGATCCAACTGTTGCACCTAACTTAGACTTTTGAACCCACCGCTGAAAGTTCTCCATGACTGTCAGACCCGCATCAATTTTTCAGCAGGCTTTCGGATCTCTCTCAAAGAAGACCGCTCTTGCACGAGCTAGAATCTGCGGCAACAGGTTTCGCGAACTCGGCGTATAGCGCAAACTCATCGTCTGTACACTCTACTTCAGGCGTAAAGGTATGTAAACTGGCGAGTAGAAGACACGGCAGACATCACGCTACGGACGCTGTGCAGAGTGTTCTCAAAGTTGAGCTGGCCAACGGCGGAAGCTCCCTCGATTTCTGATGTGGCCAGTTTCATTTCGAAGTCTAGCAGGGGGGATTGTGGACTTTGCTTTGTCTCAGTTTGCATGGAGAAAGCTTAGATTTTTAACTTCCGTTCTTTTAAAAGAGGGGTAGACTTAAGAAAAGCAAAGTTAAATCCAGTGAAGACCACCAGCTCCGTTTTTTTCTGAGTCTTCGCCACCCAATTGCAAATTTGGATGATTTTTTTAATCAGTCGCCCTAGCACCCATGTATGTTTACCCTGTCATTCCGTTACTTACGTCTGTTTCAGATAGCGTCTGTCCAAAGATGCTTTTTTGCTAAGAAGCTGGCTTAACGACATTTTTTGGGTAATATAAGATCGATACGTTTTATCGGGGGATCGTATCGTGAGAGGGTTTTATGGGTCAGAATATAGAACTTTGACGTGGGTAATAATAATGTGAGCCTTCGTTGAGTGGGCTTTTGTCCAGGGTGCTTCATATCATCTTTTTTTGTACCACACAGTGATTTGATGAGGGTGTGTTTGTGCTCAACGCGTTGCTGCACGAAAACAACATTGCTTATGTATGAATTGAAGTGTGTTAGCCCCCTTTTGGAATTGAGCTCTTTAAAGCCGTTTTATTCGCTCCCCTTCAACGTCTTCTCCTTTCTTCTTGCATGTTGGGATGGGTCTGCTTCGCTTGTATAAAGGAGCTGTGCGGAAGCAACGAACGCATGTGGTGGTTATTCGTCGCGAGAGTTTGTCTTTTCTTTCTTTTTTGCCGTCTGTCACGCCATTTTTTTCGCTTCATACAAGAAAGCCCTTTTGCCTACTGGACATTGCGGAAGCCGTCATTTAGTTCACACTTGAGTGTGTGGATACGAGCTTGCTCAGTTATTCTCGAAATACAAAACGGATTGTTGGAGGCGAAATGCCTAGAGTATGTTTCATGGAGGTGACGCGGGGCTCGTTAAGGGGAAGAAATTACGGTCTTTTTAATATGACGGCGTATTATTGCGGGTTTGCTTGACCCTTGTAGCCCGAGTAAATATTCTGAAACCATAGTTGAGAGCTGCGGAAAATGTCCAGTGTCGAGCTCTGGCTTTCTTGGGCAGCGGTGACCTATCAAAATACAAATATTGTTTTTCATAATCCCGCAGTCAGCATCCCTTACAACATCATTCTCTTTTGTTAAACGGCGATTCATACCACGGGGTATGCCTGCGTTCTTCGTAGCAGGATTACCTCTTATTTCTTTCCCACCATTCTGTTGGAGGTCTTCACAATCTTCGTTTTAAAACGAGTCGAAAATGTTAGCGGACTTTTATGATTCCCAGACCAAACCGCTGCTGAACCCCTGGCAACAACTACTTGAATTTTGACATCTTCATAATGTGATCCAAGAACCCAAATTTGCTCGTGATTCTGCTGTAAGGCTTGGGCTTGATCATGCTTAACCGTTATGATAGTGGGAGTCGCCGCATTCTCTGACAAGCATTTTTTAGCACGAAACCTAACTGGAAATGTTAAGATTGCTTTCTCCTGCTTCCCCTGTTAGCGCTTTCTTGGCGGCTTTCCATGGCCAAAGGGCCTCAAAGGGTGTCGTACCCTGCGAACACATTCTGTAGAGTTGAGAATGACTTATACAGTGAAACCCCTATAATTCGACTTTCAAGGGACCGCCAGAAAGCGTCGTATGACAGGGGTGTCGTTCGACCGGGGTGCGGGTAAATGCCGGCATAGTAGACGGTCTCACAGGACAGGTGGGCTAAGAACTCAACAAAACTTCTATATTTAGCGCGTTCTCGCATGATTTTCTAATCTTTAGCTGCAATCATAAGTTGAAAAAAGCACGCTTTTGTTTTGCCCCCTCCTCTCAATGGCGTGCAGCTAGCACGCCACCCAAGCGCCACGCGCTACGCGACACCCGTCCGTCCGCCGCTATTGGTAGCCCTCCAGTGCCACAAGCCCCGCCACTTGCGCGCGCGAGATAAGGCCGACGTGGTTGAGCATTTAAGAGGGGAAAAATGTAGTGTGAGATATCCAGGGCCAACCCAAACGAACGATAGCACAAAGCGGAGCATAAAGCGGCAAAGCATGGCATTGCCACACATGGTGAAGACACTGCTTGAACGGTCCCGTGCCGTCGGTATTGGGCCACTTGTGCTCAACACACAGCTATCTTCGTTTCGTACAAGACCCAGCAACGCGAAATAGATAACATGGTTCAAAATTCACCAGAAAACCGTGTTGCGGCAAACATTATAGTGTGGTTTTGCTACAGTGAGTTGCTGCGGCGGCCAGCGAGTGACCCAAAATGGTGCTGCCAACGGAATGTCTCCACCTTTGGAGCGGACGCGCGTGAATTAAAGCACTCTAACAAAAGAAAAGGGCGGAGTGACTATAGCACTAGAGTAACAACGCGGCTAGAGTGAACTAGTTCACTGTAACGCGACGTTGGAAGTCTTTGATAAGAAGAGAGCACAGATACAGGGAGAAAGAGCGCCGTAAAAGGAAGAAACTTGTATCGAGCGTGCGGGCAAAGCAGTTGTTCGGCCACCGCCGTGGGGTTTCGTCAAATGTGTTTTCTCGGTCGTCGGCGGCTTGACGGGAGCTTCAAATTCACGGGCCGCCTGTTCAGTATGTTCAGTAAGTGGTCTGGCCTGCGGACCTGTTCGCATCAAGCAGTGTCAAACGGGCATGAGAATAAAGGAGGACGGGAATAGTCGGCGCACCGTTGTAAAATATGGGAAAAGTGCCGGTTTATCCGCGTGAGGGTCAGTCGTATAAGGCGGACCACGTGCACCTCAGCGTGATATCACCGGGGTTCAAATTGCGTTGTTTCTGTGGGGAGTTTGCCGAAGCCGCGGTAATCCGTCGTAAGAAGCGGGTTCATCATAAGTGCGGTAGGCGTATCTGTGGGGTTACAATGCAGTTTTTTAATTTTAAAATCGCTTACTCAAGCAACGTCATAGTTCTCCATAAAATTTTATAAATTCAAGTGTAAACAGAGAACGGCGTACACTCAAGAGCTGGCGTGTGAAATGCCGTGGCACACCATTATCTCAAGGCGAAATCGTTTTTATTACATTCTAATTCCTATGAAAACGTCGTCGCTCAACAAGAAATTTGTCACTGACGAACGGTTTACGTTCTTTACTTATTGAACCATATAGGGAAGAACCCGACTCATCTGCCTTCACCATACAGGATAAGATACCATCGCGAGGTCAGGAGCTGCCAGTGTAGCGTGGAGATATCATTGTAATGCTTGATCCAGAGCATTATTCACTGCCTTGGGATATTTTTGCACCTTTCCAGAATACGGGCCTCTGCATCTTCATCAATACGATTACCATGAGTTATCGGACGATTACTCGGTGGCTTCGACGCACTTTCCACGGCAGAAGGAACCCCGCAAAGATTTCAAAATATTTCGCACAATCAGGGACGAGTGGACAGCGCAGAAGCATAATGCTAGAAAAATTGCCATACCTGAAAGCGCGGAGACGATTATGGGAGGATTATCTGAAATAAATAAAGGAAAACAGATTTTGAAAGTCAAAAGAAAAAAATTCTCGTGCACTAAAACGGGGCATCATATAAAACATTCTGAGAGCTGTGGAAAATACCCCCCCCCCCACTATACTACCTGCAGCAACGGGAAAACTGCGGAATAGACAGTTGTTTGAAAGAAAACCGTAATTCTAAGTCCAAAGAAAACAACCCTGTTTACTATTTTCGCTATACAGTTCAGACGGTAGGCACAGTTGGTTTCCCGCATTTCTCTCGATTATCATTCTATGCATGTAGTTTTACTGCAAAAACAAACTCCCCGGTAATTTTTTTTCGCGATGTTCGCGGCAAATACTTTTTATTTTTTCGAAGGCCACAGCACGCCTTTGTTTATCACAGTTAAATCGTGGGCACAAAATCATTGAAATGAATCCTCCCTCATTACAAAGCAAACGGTCACGAGAAAACAATTTCCGGTCGGAAAATTCCGCGAATAAGAAAAAAGGCGTTTAGAATTGTTCATAAGCGTAAATCTCCTGAGGCCACGGGCACTCCATCGGACTTCGGTGTGATGCCAGCACACCGAACGCTTATGTTACGGAGAGTAAGAGTGCAGAAAGGAGCTCTCACCTAGACGGATTTGAAAACTTGTAGGCATCATTGAAACATGCGAGCAAAACATGTTGATAACAGCTGTAACATATTCTGTAACCTAGATATGAATCGACGATGCTGTGTGCACGGGCGGGGAGGAAAAGGAAGCACAAAAAGAACACAACTCCCGTTGGTGCTGTTTTAGGCAGGGGTGCGCGAGCATTGGGGAGGCGGGAAATTTGAATTGGATTGCGTGGTAGCTGTGAGCAGATAACGGCTCTTCATGCCATTATGTCAAATCATTGCTCTGCATTTGCGGTAGTGGTCAAGGTGAGTGGAACGGCTCTAATTTTATTATATTGTCTCTGAGATTTCGCTTTGCTTATCAAGGGTTGACTTAGCTAAGCCGCTGCCCTTTTGTTTGTGCAACGTGGGCAGGGGTAGTCTCCTGACGCTGTATTTCTGCAGCAGCACACTCCGCATGTCACAAGTACGCCTGTCCAAAACCTCTATGCACTTGTACCGCGAACGTCAAGCTCAAGTCGACAAGGAAACGGTTTTACCCAGAACTCGTGGTGGGCAGATATCAAAGACGGCTCATAAATTTCCACTGCGAAATGAAAGTGTTACAAGAGTCGACCGAAGCTTTGAGTGTTGGGCGCACTTGCTTTAACCACTGGACCAGGCTCTGGGCATCCTGCTTACTCCCTCCAGCCCCAGAGTGCTAGGTCTCTTGTTAGAGTCGTTCCAATTGTTTGGTGGCTCGTCATGCAATGCCTGTAGCTATCGTAACAACCGCGTTACCGAAAATTGTTACCGAATTCGGCGTTACCGAATTCGGCGTTGCCGAATTTTCGGCGTTACCGAAAATTACCGAAAAACGACAATAAAAGTGCCGATGCTTTTTCGCAGCGCTCAGCAGCTCGCATGATGGAAGTAAACACTGGATAGCGAGCGTTTTTCAGGGCACTGTGCCTGCGCCCTTGACGCTTGTAGTATCGCATAGGCTTGCTGAACGACCTCGACAAGAGACTACATTTAACTGCAAGGCCGTCATAAATACACTCAAGCGCTACTGTGGATAACATCGTAAGATCTTTTCAACAATGCGCAATACGCTGCTCTGGTTCAACAGCTTTTACAACCGCGGAAAAGGTGTCAGTTAATTTTGCGTTATTATATGACGACCTCATAGGAACACTGTCGACAATTCTGGCGGCCTGTACTACGTACCTCATGTTGCAAAGAATGAACTCACCGGCTGATTCACAATTAGAAAGATTTAACCATATGTGGAGTAGAGTTGAAAGAACAGCTTACCATACGCTAACAACTGCGGAAGCTTTAGGTAGTAGAAAAGTGAATTGTCGTGTTACAGAAACATTATCGACATGGCCGAACGCGGCCGAACCAATCACAGTATCACCACTTTCTATTGCAGTTGTTTCACCCGGAGTCCCGTTCGTTTCCTTACTTCAGACCACTATTTCCAAAAAACATTTATACCCTAAAACATATTTGATTTTATTCTAAATCTCGCACGTTGGGTATTTTGTTGTAAAAGTAGTTTTAAGGGACCAGAAAATAATGATCTAAGCACTATCTAACCAACCGAGAGAGCTTTCCTGGTGAAGGGCCAACTGACTGACCGACGGATGAGCGAGTGCGTGTACTCCCAGGGAGGCTCTCATGGCCGAAGAGTTTCCCTCACCCACAGTTCTTTCTTTTCACGTCGTGTGCACAAGAAATTTGGCAAACGATACAGCTACTCAAGCTCTGCGAAGTAACTATGTTTGCTCACAAATATCGGATGAGCCAGAATTTTAGGACAGCAATTTTACGGAACTGGAGACTTTGTTTACTGGCAACTTTCTGGGGCACGAAAACGTGCAATCTAATTTCATATTTACAACAAATTTATCCGTAGTTATATACCAAATAAAAAAGTTCGTGTACAATCGTATTCACATGATAACATTATTTTATTATCTCAGAATCTAATACCTTGGTTATGCGAATGCGGAAGTGGGTGTTAAGACCAGTGCTCTCTAAAATTTTGAACTGAATTCAAGTACAGCGGGTCGGATTAGGGAACACATTAACAACCAGTGGATCGATTTAGCAGTTTGCTTTCGCCAAAGTATATGGCATTGAGTATAGCTGATGACATAAAGAGATACGCAGCAAATCACTTTGTTTTAATTTACTGTGTGTAATTTCATAGTGACAAATGAACACTTATTTAGAAACAGCTGACCATCTGTTTTCAGCAGCACTCAAAAGAACATCAGTGTACTTTGTACTTGTAAGCACATTGTGATAATTTGTGGTACATTGTGCACATTGTGGTAAGCACATTGTGATAATTCTGTAAATAATTTTTTTACAGAAACGTACGTTTGGAAGTTGGTTTATCATTCTTTGAGTTTACGTTCCTGATAGCGCGTGCGACTGATTGTTCTCCAAATCTGCAAAGTCCCTTTCTGAATTCAGCTGATTTAATCGCACAAATCTTATCGAAATCTACAGTCTACGATCCAATCAACATTTTCAAAATATAAAAATAGTCGTGGTTTTGCCAATCACTGCTTTGTTGAATATTCATCTGTTATAATGACCCTTGGAAAAGTCCTCTGGCACCAGCAATCATGCAAATACGTTTTAGAGTTCTGCTTGACTAACTTAGTATACTGGTGGTACTTACGTCCGCCTTCCTCAGTAGTAAAGGTCGGATAGAAAATGCAATCCGAAGTAAGGGACAGCGTAAAAAGCACGGTGGCTATAATTGCAGCACCCAGCATGTTTTCTGTGTGTACCTTTGTTTTGTTCTTAGATATCTGGAAGGAAAAGCTGCTTGTTACATCAGAACCTTAAAAGTGTCCACAAAAAAAATTTTCAGTTACGCACAAATGCGTACAATTATTCTATGCATAAAGTTCTTGCGCTTACATATTCTCAAATTACCTAGTGTTCGTTTGTACTTTAACTTATACCCCACTGCCCTCCTATTGGTCTTGTTCTTGTTAGTACTCACCCAAAAGAACCCGCCATCTGTTATACTGATGCTTGTTTATAGAACAACTACAGCTGATTGCAACATACACTTGGTCATTCTTTGACGCGTTTGCGTTTCACTCAATGTCATTCCATATTGTTTCATTCCTTTACTCTCAGGCCCCGCACGGGGCACCTTGAGTAATCTTGGTGACGGTATTGGCGACACCGTCGACCACGAGCCCCCAAACATGAGCTGGAACCAACCGTCGCGATGTGTTGTTAGGTGAAGGGCCGAAACCACAAACGTTGGCCGTCGGAGCCCAGGTCAAGATCCGGTGGATGGGCTCCCTGTCTGTTCACCAGGCACGGAGTTCCCGGACCTCTTCAGCTATCAGTGTAAGGCTGACTAAGCAAGTACCCCAGTCGCCTGATTCTATACAAGGCTATATTGTTTTTTCATCATCATCATCATCACCAGCCTATCTACGCCCACTGCAGGGCAAAGGCCTCTCCCATTATTCTCCAATTATCTCGGTCCTGTGGCAGCTGTGACCAATTTATCCCCGCAAACTTCTTGATCTCATCTACCCATCTAACATTCTGCCGCCTCCTGCAACGCTTGCCTTCGCTAGGGATCCACTCTGTTACCCTTAATGACCAGCGGTTATCTTGCCTTCGCATTACATGCCCTGCCCACGTCCATTTCTTCTTCTTAATTTCTACTAATATGTCTTTAACACCAGTTTGCTCCCTGACCCACTCCGCTCTCTTCCTGTCCCTTAATGTTACACCTATCATTTTCCGCTCCATTGCCCGCTGAGTCGTTCTCAATTTAAGTGGAACCCTCTTAGTGAACCTCCAAGTTTCTGCCCCGTAGGTGAGTACCGGTAAGATGCAGCTGTCATACACTTTCTTCTTCAGCGACAATGGTAGGCTGCTATTCATTATCTGAGAATGTCTGCCATATGCACCCCACCCCATTCTGATCCTTCTAATTATCTCTGCCTCATGGTTTGGATCTGGGGTCACAACTTGGCCTAAGTAGATATATTCGCTTACCACTTCCACTGCCTCGCCACCTATGTCAAACCGCTGTGCTGTCCCGAGGTTATTGATCATTACTTTAGTTTTCTGCATATTAATTTTCAGTCCCACGGTTCTACTCTGTTCGCCCAGCGCAGAAAGCATGCTTTGCAATCCGTCCCCCGAGTTACTTAGCAAGGCAACGTCATCAGCAAATCTGAGGTTACTGAGGTATTCTCCATTAACCCTTACTCCCACCTGTTCCCAATCCAATGTTCTGAATACTTCTTGTAAACATGCTGTGAATGGCATTGGAGAGATTGTGTCTCCTTGTCTGACACCCTTCCTTATAGGTATTTCACTGCTCTCCCTATGGAGGATGATCGTAGCTGTAGACCCATTGTAGATATCCTCTAGTATTCTTACATAATGCTCATCTACCCCCTGGTTCCGTAATGCCTGAATGACTGCTAGGGTTTCGACCGAGTCAAATGCTTTCTCATAATCTATGAGGGCTATATATAGGGGTTCAGTATACTCAGCGCACTTCTCTATCACCTGATTGATCGTGTGAATATGGTCCATTGTTGAATAACCTTTACGGAACCCTGCTTGTTCTTTAGGTTGACTGAAATCTAAGGTTGCAGAAATTCGGTTAGAGATTACCTTGATAAATACCTTGTAGACGACTGACAGTAAGCTGATCGGCCTGTAATTTTTCAAGTCCTTCATGTCGCCTTTCTTATGAATTAGGATGATGTTCGCGTTCTTCCAAGATTCCGGTACCATTGCGGTCATTAGGCATTGCGTATACAGGTTTGCCAGTTTTTCAAGGACAATTTCTCCGCCATCCTTCAAGAGGTCTGCTGTTATCTGATCCTCACCAGGTGCTTTGCCCCCTTTCATTTCTTTCAAAGCCTTCCTTACTTCTTCGGCCGTTACTGGTGGGATGTCTATCTCCTGTGAACTCCTGTCTCGTTCGGCATTATCCTGTATGTCCTGGCTACTGTACAGATCCCTATAGAACTCCTCGGCCACTGTGACTATTTTATCCCTATTTGTGATGACATTGCCTTGCTTATTCTTAAGTGCATACATCTGATTTTTCCCCACACCAAGACGTCTCTTCACTGCTTTCAGGCTACGTCCGTTCTTTAAAGCGCATTCGATCCTCTCCATATTATACTTCCGTATGTCAGCTGTCTTACGCTCATTGATTAACTTGGAGAGCTCCGCTAGTTCTATTCCGTCAGCTGCGGTGGAGATTCTCATGGTTTGCCGTCTCCTGATTAGATCTTTCGTCTCCTATGAAAGTTTACCAGTATCCTGTCTAGCCATAGTGCCCCCGACTTCTACTGCACACTCCGTAATAATGCGTGTAAGGTTGTCGCTGGCTTCCTGCGTCGTAAGCTCGGCTTCCTCGTTAAGGGCGGAATATCGGTCATGCTGCGCGATCCTGAATTCTTCTACTTTACGTCTTACTGTTAGCTCATTTATCGGCTTCTTTCGTACTAGCTTGTTGCGGTCCCTCCTGAAATCTAGCCTAATTCGGGATCATACGGTGGTCACTACACCTTACCCTTCCGAGCACTTCCACATCCTGCATGACGCCAGGGTTATCGCATAATATGAGGTCTATTTCATTTTTGTGCTCCCCTTTCGGGCTTCTCCAGGTCCACTTCCGACTCTCCCGTTTACAGAAGAAGGTATTCATTATGCGTAGGTTATTCCGTTCTGCAAACTCAACTAGTAGGTCCCCCCTGCTATTTCTACAGCCCAGACCATAGTTCCCAACTGCCTTGTCTCCAGCCTGATTCTTGCCTACTTTAGCATTGAGGTCCCCCATAACTACGGTATACTGTGTTTTTACTTTAGCCATTGCCGATTCCACATCTTCATAGAAGCGTTCCACAACTTGGTCGTCGTGGCTGGATGTGGGCGCGTAGCCCTGCACCACCTTGAGCTTGTACCTCTTATTTAGCCTAATTACAAGACCTGCTGCCCTTTCGTTAATGCTATAGTGTTCGTCTATGTTGCCAGCTATGCTTTTATTGACTAGAAATCCCACTCCCAGTTCTCTTCTGTCCTCTAGACCACGGTAACATAGGACGTGTCCTATTTTCAGCACCGTAAGGGCTTCGCCTGCCCTCCTAACCTCGCTAAGCCCTATTACATCCCATTTAATGCCCTCTAATTCCTCGAACAACACCTCGAGACTTGCTTCGCTAGATAAGGTTCGCGCGTTAAACGTTGCCAGGTTCAGATTGCATTGGCGGCCTGTCCGGATCCAGGGATTCTTAGCACCCTCTGCTGCGTCACAGGTCTGACCGCCGTCGTGGTCAGTTGCTTCGCAGCCGCTGGGGACTGAGGGCCGAGGGTTAGTTGGCGTATTCATGTGAGGTTGTGGCCATTACTACACCAGGGTGGCCAATCCCGCTCTGGTGAGGGAGTGCATTACCGGCAATGGTCGCCGGGGTCAGGCCGCACCCCAAGCCCCTTTGTGCAATTCCATCAATACGCGGATTTTTTTTTTAATCTGGTGGGAATTGTCCAGCACCGGGATTCGAACCACGGTCCTTCTGCACGCGAGACGGGTGTTCTACCTCTACGCCATCGCTGCATCTCTCGCTGCATTGTATTTTCAACCCCCCTCCAAATGATCGGATTCTGACAAGGACCCGCACCGATGTAACTTTCAAACCGCAACCGTCCATTGACCTCCGAAACAACGACAACTTTCCTCGCTTCCTCTTGATGCAATCTGTAGATAAAGAAACCCCTTAAGTTAAAGTCAGTCTTCCTCGTAGCAAAATTCTTTGACAGTGTTGCAGGAAACAACTACAAGGCAAAAAGCTTACGTCTGGAGATGTGCTCATTGAAGTTAGCCACAAACAGCAGGAAAATAAGTGTCTGAAACAATCCAGTCACTGATCTAGAAATAACAGTCACACCTCATCGAACCATAAACTATTGTCAAGGCATCATCTGAGAACTCGATCTCATCAATGAAACAGAAACTGACATCCTAGAAGTACTGTGTGACCAAGGGGTCACAGCAGTCCGGCGCAGCACAATAAGGTGCGACAATAATGAAATCAAAACAAAGCTCAAAAATCCTGACTTTTGATAGAACCCCCCCTACCGGAAGCCGTGACGGCTGGTTTCCTCCGATGTCTTACGCGCCCGTATGTGCCAAACCCACGTCGCTGCTTCAAATGCACGTGCTATGGGCATGGTACGAACTCCTGCCGCTGTAGATTAAAATGTGCGAAGTATGGGCAAAACGGACCATCCTACAGAGAACTGCGATGCTAACAACTTCACTTGTACCTATTGCCATGGACCTCATGCCGCGTTTTCACGATCATGCGAAAAGTTCAAACAAAAAAACCAATAATCACTGTGAAGGTCAATAAGGACGTCAGCTTTCCGGAAGCCCGGAAGAGGCTGGCACTCTTCAACTCTGGAAGGTACACTGACGCTGCTCGCCGGGGAGGCGGAACGGCGCCTGGTTTCGGCGGGAACGCAATACAGCTCATCTCACTTGCTCCCGCGGCCGCCCCCCTACGAGGCTGCCTGTGGCAGCTGCCCCATTCCCCACGCCACTTTCTGGACTGGCGGTGGTTAAGGTGTTCACTCATGCTGATGGGAGCGTAGTTACTCCTGTTCCTGCCTCACAGGTCAAGACCACACCCGAGAGCCCTGACGAAATGAACACGGAGGGAACCGCGCTCTCTCCGAACCTGGCCCTACCAACTGTCCTGCCTGTGGCGCCTGTGGGAAAAGGGACGAGCCGCCGAGACCCGTTCTCATGCGTGCTTTAATCGAACATGATCATGATGATGATCATGGCCACGAGGGACACGAGGCGTCATCTTTTTCAACATCGTCCCCCGCGCGAAAATGGCTACAAGTTTCGCTGCGTCTTTAGAGTCTATGGCGGGAAAGCGGTCCAGTTTGCAGGCATCAAGAAATCAGGTCCGTTGAAGCAAGGAGATTCGGGGACCTCGCCGCTTCTGCTTCCTTCGATGAAAACGACGCTTGTTAGCGTTCCGAAGCGTAGACCTGTTTGCTTGCTGAGAAACCGCTGACCTGTGGAAATGAGTCCCTCTTCGGGGTGGGAAATTCATTCGCCAGCCGGCAGTCATTTTATCCATCACAGAAGCTCGAATTACTCCTACCACTTTTAAACGCCTTGCAGACTTCCGTCGAATGACAGCGGCTATTTTCCTTCGCCGTTTCTTTACCTTCATTTTCTCAGTCTTCCGCAGGCTGTTCGCGACTGGGTCTTCCCGCTTCAACTTGCGAGTACATATCCAATATTTCCGCGTGTGTCTTGAATGTGTCACGTCGCGAAAGAAACCGGTCCTAAATTTCTTCTCTTTAGGCGCGGTTTCTGGTAGTGCCGATCTCGCTGTACCCACAATCAGTCTTACTTCTTTTCGGCTTGTATTGCCCATCGGATTGCGCAAGTTATTTGCTGCACCGAAGTCAAGACTCTTGTCCTTTACAGGTGGTACACCATCTGATTTCAATTCTCGTTTGTACTGGACTCCTTGTTTTTGGATTACCAGATTATTATTTCCCTTTTTGCTTTCCGTAATTTCCCGGCGCTGTCTGATCTCTGACCTAATTCGGGTACTCATGCAGATAATGAGAGCTTGCCGGTTAGTTCTGGTCTCACTTATTTTCATTTCCAGTTTACCTTTTGCCGATATGATCATGGCCTCAAAATAAAATGCTCCAAACATCACCGATTCCAGCTTCTCAATTTCCACGGTGTCTTCTACCTCTCGGTTAATCTGGATCAATGACTCGTTTTGCTCAGTGAGAGGTTCGAACAGGTGGGTCAGCTCACCTATGGGTGGTGGCTCCACGCAAAGAAAGTCTTCTACCTTGCCGATCACATCTTCCAGTTTCTCCTGGACCATCCGCCGCCTTTCGTATGGGGCCTCCATGGTCCAGTCCAGCGTCACAGACGTCGTTGATGATGGTATCGGACTCACGGGCAGAAGGTCAGCGAGAGCATTCCGGCAGGTACGCAGCGAAGAAGGCGCATCTCATGTGTGTCGGCAATGGTGCAGCACGAATGGGTCCGCTTGCTTCTTCTTCTTTAGCTGGCCCAACCTTTCTCAACGGTTTTGCTGGAACGGTGGGTTCATTTCTGTTCCCCAGAGGTGAAAAGGCGGTCGAAAGTAAGCCGAAATCCGCTCGGTGTGGCTCACCTGTGGTGGTCCCTTGTTCCCTGTTCTCCCGGCGGTTCGTCGCAAGCTCGGAGAACGTCGAGCAACGGGTTTTCGGCACCAAAAATGCGGGAAAAGGGGCGAGCCGCCGAGACCCGTTCTGATGAGTACTTTAATGATAAATAATGATAATGATGATGATGAGCACGAGGGAGGCGAGGCGTCACCTTTTTCAACAGCGCCCACAACGCCTTCGGCAGTCGTGGATGAAGAGAAGAGCGCCCGAAAGGGTGCTCCATCCAGGTCCAGGGAGGCAAGTCTGTCGGGCACACCCAGGACATCTGGAGATGAGATTGACGTCCCGCCATACCTGCCTGCATCGCAGCGCAAGGAACGGCCTCCGACGTCGAAGCCAACAGACAGGCCCAAAAAGCCCCTTCAGAGGGTACAAGCCCCGAAAGACAAAACATAAATACCCACTCACACACAATTTTCAGTAGCTCCTAAATGGGTACAATGGGAAGACAAAATACCATCCAATGGAACTTTAGAGACCTGCTTAAAAATCTTGATGACGACACCGCTTGGGAATTGTCTCGCCACTCACCGGGAATGCTTTTCCAGATGCTGCTGCTATCTGCGCTTGGGGTTTTGGTTCGCGGGGCACCAACACCCCTGGCGCAGATAGCAGCAGCATCTCGCTGCTGCTCGTCCCCAGGGACGGTGCTTGCAGTTCCCCGATCTTCAATGCCAAAGTTTCGGCGCCAACTCTCGTTTCATCGCCAGTTCTGGACAAGCTGCGGTATCGAATCTGGCAACACGCGACGCTGGCTGCTGATAACCCGGAGACTATAAAGCGCACAGCCTACGACACAGCTTTCGGCCACGACACCGCTTGGGAAATGTCTCGCCACTCACCGGGAATGCTTTTCCAGGTCAGTTACTATGATTGCTGTTGTTACCGGGATGATGATGTCTGTCTCTTAGCGGTGTCGGGGCCACCCCACATTTTGAAGCGTTTTCGTGCAAATGCAGTGTATATTTGGCGGCTCTTGATGCTTGCTGCGGACATCGAATCAAACCCTGGTCCCATGACCAAGGCTCAGGAAGAAAAGCTCGAATCTGTATTTTCTTATGTGCAGAGACTGGAGGCCAGTAACTCTAGCCTTCTTGAAGGAGTTAAAAAAATCCTACAGGTTCACATAACGCTGCAAAATAACTTAACAAAGTCCCTAACAGAGCGTCTAGAAGAATTGGAGGCTAAAATGAAATCGGCGACGCTTCCGGACACAGCCGTGACTAGAAGCGAAGCATTTTCTAAAGTGCAAGAGAGAGTTGATGATTTGGAAAACCGCTCCCGCAGGTCGAACGTCCTCTTCTATGGCGTTGACGATCCTAACAAATCTGAGGCATGGGACAAATATGAGCGCCTCATTAAGTAATTTTGCACTAATAAGCTAGAACTAACAGTATCGACTGTAGTGAGGTCTCACCGGATAGGCCGCTTTTCTCTTGACAAACCGCGGCCTATTATAGCTAAACTTTACAACGAGAAAGAAGTAGATACAGTGATGAGCCGCGGATTCAAATTAAAAAACACTACATTGAGTATTTCTCGCGATTACTCTCAGGCTGTTCGCGATAAACGCCGAAAACTGCTGCATTTTTCCAAGTCTATTAAGAAAGACGGTGATCGTGTGCGTCTACCCTTCGATAAACTACTTATTAACACTGATACGTACACTTGGGACTCAAATGGCGATTGCGCAGTGCATGTTGCGCAGCAGACCCCTAGCACTCATCAAGGTACAAGCCCTTCGGCAAGCCCAGGACAGTGACGTTTTCGTTACTCCCAGCTACTAACCTACCCTCGCCTTCCAGTGCGCAGAAGAGTTGCACCACCATCCCAAGTTTTTTGTTTACTAATATTAGGAGTGTAATGTCAAAAAACGTGGCGCTTTCATCACTGATTGATTTATTTTCTTCATCTGTAATCGCCCTAACTGAAACTTGGCTCAGTGATGTTATTCCTGATGATTTGATTATTGTGTGTAACTCTGAGTTCAACTTTTTTCGCTGCGACCGCGCGCATCGTAGAGGCGGTGGTGTGCTTCTTGCGGTAAAAAAAGAAATAATCGCTGTATTAACTCCAATCAATTCATTTATTGAGTGTGTATGGGTGTCATTGAGGTGTGGAATAACTAATGTCATTTTTGGTGTTGTTTATCGCCCCCCCCCAACATGCATACGCTATTTGCTAACAAATTTCGTGAAGTTTTGAGTGGCATTTGTACGCGTTTTCCTAATTCAGAGCTCATTGTGTTTGGTGACTTTAATTTCCCAGTCATTAATTGGTCTACGTTATCTGTAATCGCCAGCGACACTGAAGCTCATGCGTTCCTTGAGTGTTGCCTTGATTTCTGCCTTGTTCAGCTTATCACCGAGCCCACAAGACAATCCGCCACCTCAGCCAACACCCTTGATCTAATCCTGACAAATAATCCCGATCTTTGTTCTGACATCATCAAACTCGATGGGCTTTCAGATCATTGCATCATCACGGGAAATTTAACGTATTCACCTCACAAGAAAAAAATAACAAGAAAACCGATAAGGTGTTACAACAGAGCTAACTTCGATCATATCAACCATGAATTATCCATTTTTTCTGAGGGATTTCTGCGTGGATATTTGTCCCGTTTCATCGAAGCAAACTGGATTCTTTTCAAAAATACGTTTTCTCAACTCATCGCCAAATATATACCAGTGATTACCGTATCATGCACTAACACTGCTCCTTGGTTTAACGATCAACTTCGTCGCCTTAATAACAAAAAGAAACGACTTTACAGGCAAGCAGGCAAGAATAAAGGATTGACTTCATGGCACCGGTACAAAATGTGTGACCAATAATATCAAGCGCTTCTTTAAACTACACGCCGTAAAGTTTTCGCTCACGATTTACCCTCGATGTTAACTAACAGTCCACAAAGGTCCTCGCGCTTAATTAACCCCCGATCGCAACCCGTTATTACGCTTTCATCAGTCAATGGTGACGTGATTCCGGAGGATGGTTGCGCGCAGGTGTTTAACGATAGTTTTTGTTCAGTATTTACCCGTGAAAACATTATCCGTTGTCCTAACGTAAGCCACGTTGCTGACACTAACATGCCAGTGATTACGATTAGCGAAGTCGGTGTTCAATCTTTACTAAAGAAACTAAAAAACTCTTCTGCTCCGGACCACCTCGGTTTCAATAATAAAATACTAAAGAATACTTCTTATGGTATCTATCGCATCTTGTCCGCACTTTTTTCACAGTCCATTTCATCTGGTGCAATTCCTGAAGATTGGAGAATAGCAAAAGTAACACCCATTTTTTAATCCGGCAATTCCTTATCACCACTCAACTACAGACCAATATCAATAACAAGCACTATTTGTAAACTTCTCGAACACATCATCCATTCACAGGTGATTAGCTACTTAGAAGAACATAATATCATCTTTAAATACCAACACGGGTTTAGGAAAGGGTATTCGTGTGACACTTAGCTCGCTGGTTTCATTAACGATATTCACTCATTCGTTGACGCTGGGCTTCAAATCGACTCAATATTTCTAGAGTTCTCCAAAGCTTTCGACCGGGTACCTCACCACAGATTGCTAATCGAACATACATAACTTAATATCCACCCTCTTGTAATTGCATGGGTTAAAGATTTAATTCTTAATTCTTAAAGATTTAATTCTTAATAACGTTAATTCTTCCTTCGGTCAAGTACACTCTGGTGTTCCACAAGGCAGTGTCCTGGGCCCTTTACTTTTTCTAATTTTTATCAATGACTTGCCAAATTCCGTTTCTTCAAGGATCAGGCTGTTTGCTGATGACTGTGTTATTTGCCGTACAATAACCTGCTCTACTGACCAACTGGCCCTCCAAACTGACCTTGACTATATATCTATTTGGTGTTCCACTTGGTTAATGTCGCTGAATAATTCTAAAACTAACCTATGTCCTTTATAAACCACGCATCGCGCATTCAAACTTCCTATTCCTTAAATAACACAACTGTTGAGCTAGCAGACACTTACAAGTACCTAGGACTTAACCTGCACTGTTACCTGACGTGGAATCATCATATCGACATCATTCTTGCATTCGCCAACTGCTCATTGGGTTTTTTTAAAGCACAGACTAAAACATGCTCCATCTAACCTCCCCAAACTTGCATACACAACTGTCAACAGACCTAAAATTGAGTACGCATCTGCCATTTGGGACCCTGACAAAGCATACTTAGTTGACAAAATTGAATCCCTTCAAAATCGTGCCGTTCGATTCATCTTTTCAGATTATTCATGTCATACCAGCGTCACGGCTCTAAAACTTCGCGCATCTTTACCCATCCTATCAGATTGGCGTAAACTATCACGTTTATCATTGTTTCATAAACTGTATTATTACTATTCTCTTCATCCTGATTTCTTTTCATCGACACCGACCATCTTTCCCCGACGGGACCATGCCTTAAAAGTGATACGTGTGAAATTCCACACTTCCAAATATTCACAATCCTTCGTACCTCGCACAATTGTGGATTGGAATGCCCTACCATCTCACATTGTAAATTTTACAGATCCGACCAAATTCCAAGAACTTTTACACACTTACTTCGTATGTTAACTTTACTAAAAAGTGCTTTTATAGGTTCTAGAGTTCTTTCAAGATTTTTTGTTTGTTTTCCTTCTTTCTTGCTTTCTTTTTTTTTTCTTTTTTTTTTGACTCACACCCACTTGCATTTATTTGTTTTCGTATTAACGTGCTGCTAGTACTCTTTTTTTTTCGTTCTCAATGTATCCTGACCCCTATGTAATACCCTCCTAGTGACGGCCTTTAGGGGTATTTTTGAATAAATAAATAAATGTGCAGGAGTTACTGCATGCCGGCTAAACAAGTGTCATGTGCTTACAAGAAACACAGTTAAAGAGAAGACATACCAACTTCCTCAACAATTATCTGGTTTTCACAAAGGACAGGGATGTGTCCCCAACGTCTTCTGCTGGAGTGGCCATACTCGACCAAAAATTCTTAGTATGGCATCCAATCACTCTGAGGACTGTCATTGAGGCTGTTGCAATCCGAACGATAATCTTTAACAGGGTGGTAACAATACGCTCCATATACATCCTTCCTGATTATCGGCTAACAAGTTCTGATTTTGAAACACTGATATATCAGTTACCTGAACCATACATATTGTTAGGTAACCTGAATTCACACAACTCACACCGGGGCTCTTCTCGCACAGATGCACGAGGTGGCCGCATTCAAAGGTTGTTAATATGATCAGGAACATGACTATTTAACAACAAACAGCCTACATACCATAACATAGCACACAACACTTACTCACACCTAGACATAGCTATTGCCTCAGCAGAGTTCTTCCCATCTCTGGAATGGGAGATGGACACGAGCCCGTGCGGTACTGACCACTTATCTACCTCACTATCATATATAGGCAGAAACAGTTTCCCTTCCCACAAAAAGTTCAAGTTCAATGAAGCGAGAGCCAATTGGACATCAAAACTGCATAAAAACATCCAACATCACAACTGCACCACACATCCATAACACACCCGCACGTAGACGAGGCAACCCAACTATTAAGGGTGCACATTCTGGACGCCACCGAAAAGTCCATTCCCTAGCTCCCGTGCCCCGCGCAACCAAAGGAGGCCTTGGTGGAACCAGTACTGTTGGCAGGCGCGAAAGGCCCGAAACAAGGATTGAGGTATCGTTCGTCAATACCCTACCTAGATAACCTGCTATCTTTAAAACGAGCGAAGGCCCAGGGAAGCGCGTGCGCCGGGAGGCAAAAAGCGAGAGAGTTGGCGTGCCTTCCTCAGATCCATAAACTCGTACAATAACGCCCAGAAATTCTGGACACGATTAATTAAACTTAGAGCAACAGACACACAGCCTGTCCCTGGTTAGCGCAATAGGGGACACAATCGAAGACCAGGCTAACGCGCTCGCACAACACTTCCAACACGCGTCCAGTTCCACACACTACACGAACACTTTCCTGAAACATAAAACCGCCTCCAAAAAGAAGCCATTGTGTGATAACAACAGGTGATAACAACAGCAGAACTTCTTATAACTCTGAGTTCTCGCTTCATGAGCTGAGGGCGGCTCTCAGCGGCTGTAGCCTTCATCTCCGGGCCCAGACAATATAACATATACAGTGATACTATACTCGGGAACAAGTTAAGAACGGCAGCAGCTCATGTACGGTATCACTCCGCCTAAGCGAGGACCCGGTTGTCAACGGGCGCGCGCGTTTTGAAAGGAGACTGCCACGAATGCATGATAGCGTCTGCTTTTTCTCACGTAGTTTGTTTGCCGTCGCTTCAGTAGTTTATAAGCATATTAGGTCCAAAAAGATACAAAAACGGCTCATGCCATGTCCAAAATATTCGCAGTAACGCGCTACTTGTGCTGCGCGGAGTGACATCCGGCTGCGGTGATGAGGCACAGCGGCAACTTCGGTGCCGCTGTGCCGAAGTTGCCGAAGTTATATAACGAAGGGGATAGCTACTTAAGTACTCACGAGGAGCAACTTAAGGTTAAGGGAAAGCGAAACGCAGCTATAATGAAGCATAGAGCTCTGTGGGGGTATAACAAATATGAAGTAGTAAGAGGAATGTGGAAAGGAGTAATGGTTCCGGGTCTCACGTTTGCGAATGCTGTACTCTGCTTAAAATCAGACGTTCTATCACGCCTTGAAGTAAACCAGAGAACGGTAGGACGTCTGGCCTTAGGCGCGCATGGAAAAACAACTAACGAAGCAGTTCAGGGAGATATGGGCTGGGCGTCGTTTGAAGTTAGAGAAGCTCAGAGTAAAATATGCTTTGAGATGAGGTTGAGGGCAATGGATCAACGAAGGTGGGCAGCTAAGGTTTTTAGGTACCTATACTTGAAAAGCGTGGACACGCAGTGGTTAAGAAAGACTAGAAGGCTAACGATGAAATACGGAAAGAACAGTGGGGAATCCAAAACAGCCAAGGTAACCAAAAAAGAGGCAAGGCAGATTGAAACGAATAAATGGAGGGAAAAAATGGAAGCCAAAACGTCGTTAGAGATGTACAGGGCTGAGAAGATGAACATCAGAAAGGAAAATTTCTACGATAATTCCCAGGGCAGTGCTTTGCTTTTTGAGGCTAGAGCAGGTTGCCTGCGAACTAAGAGTTTTGTGGGGAAGTATTCACAAAATGATGGGGTATGCGTGGTCTGCGGAAAAGAAACAGAAACTATGCGGCACATCGTGCTAGAATGTGAGGGTATCCATCCAAATCTACATGAAGGGAATATTGGGCTGTCAGAAGCCCTAGGATTTAAAGGTATCACAGAGGAAGTTAACTTCAAGGCTGTCGAGGGGACGAAAAGAAGATTAGAATGCTGGTGGACGAAAAGCAGAGAGGGGAATATTGCCTAGGACAGTTACCACTTGTAACAGAAAAAAAAAAGTATTTTGTGCCTAATAAGCTTTTTGTGCCTGCCCTAAGCAGCGCTAGTATTGAACCAAAAGTGTAAAACATAGGTATATTAGTTTTTTTTGGTAAGATGACCTGTCATCACCCCGATACAAAGGGGAAACCAATAGAAATCATCATCATCATCATCATCATCGGTGCCGTTCTTAAGTTGTAACCGAGTATACACCTACAAACAAACACTCTTGTAATACTCTTTCACATTTACAAGAACATATGGCTCTCGGGGCACATTCCGAGGTCTTGGAGGAGGCTATAGTTATTGCTTTTCTGAAGAGGGGAAGGACCCATCCTCTCCCGACAGTTATCGCCGTATCACCCTGATAAGCTGCCTGAGCAAGCTCCTCGAGAAGATTATTAACCGAAGATTTCAGTACTTTCTGTAGTACAACGGACTTCTTGAGAGATGCCAGGCAGGCTTCAGGGCGGGGCGATCTACAAATTATCAACTCGTTGCCTTAGAATCCTACATCAAAGATACATTTATTCATAAACAGTATTGTATGACAGTATTTTTCTATGTTGAAAAAGCGTATGATAAGGAATGGCGCTATGAAATCCTTAGCGACCTTAAGTCGCTAAGGATTTGTCAGGTAACATGTTAAATACGCTGGCAGGCTACATGTCTGAAACAACTTTTCGTGTAAGAGTGGGCAATACACATTCCCGGATTCACGTCCTGGAAAACGGTGTGCCTCAAGGGGGTGTTTTGAGCTGCATGCTGTTTATTATAAAAATGAACTCTCTTGGGAAAGGATTGCCACCAACGATTTATTACCCTCTATATGTAAACGACGTTCAAGTCTCCTTCAAATCATGTAGTCTGTCCGTTGCGAGAGTCAAGTAAAGCTTGGTGTCAACAAACTCGCTGACTGAACAGACAGGAATGGATTTATACTTAATCCAGACAAGTGTACTTGTGTTGTATTTTCAAGGAGGCGCGGAATCCATGCTGATCCTGGTATTAAGCTTGAAGGTGTCTCACTCCCTCGTAAAAAAAAAACCCAAATTGTTTAGGCGTGGTACTTGATGAAAAACTTTAATTCATTCCCCGTATAAAACACCTGAACCAGAAATGCTTGAAAACCATGAATATCCTCAAGATAATTTGGCATTGCTCCTACGGAGCGGACAAACAAATACTTCTTGGCGTTTTTACCAGCCTTATTGGCTCACCGTTGGACTACGGGAGTGTCATCTATGGGTGTTCCTCTCAACATTCTCTGGAAATGTTGCCGCCAGTACTGCACTTGGGGCACAGTCTTGGATCTGGAGCGTTCCGGACGAGTCGCATTGAAAGCCTATGTGCAGAGTGTGATAGGTGGAGCCTTGAACACCAGCGTTCTTACACTTCATTGCTGCGTGCTATTAAGGCACCTTCTATAAAAAATCACCCATGTAGTTTCATCATAAACAACATCTCATTCGATCCGTTGTTTGCAGCCTCTGCCATCGATAACCGCTCCTATCTGTACCCAAGTGAGAGCCCTCGCTGAGAAAATAGGGATTTCATTTGAGGAGAGCATGAAGTCTCCTACTGCTGACCTCATTTCGCCTTGGGAGAGGTCAGAAATTTCACGTGATATTTCTTTTAAACGTATTGACAAACAAAATGCACCCAGAGAACTGATACTACAGCACTTTCTTCAGTTACAACACAAATACCCGCACACCGCCTTCTACAGTCTTCTTCCGCCGTCGCATGTGCTGCACATTACCCCAACTTTTCTAGTGCAAAGACATTACGCAGAAATACCAGGATTTTTACGGCAGAAGCACATGGTATCTTATTACAGGGCAACACATTGCACAAACAAGAACGGAACACTCCATTACCTTTACAGACTAAGTGTGGTAAGAGCTTTAATTGCTTCAAACCTACAAAAACATTGTCCTCAAACATTTAATCAAAGCTGTAACCTCTGCTGATCACTCACAACTAAAATATTTGTTTGCTGAGTTGCGGGTAACAGTGGCATTCGGGAGAACGAATTTGCTGAACAGAGATCCGCTATGGCTACTCTCCGCGATAGGATAGATGTACCGTGTGTTTCCTACCTCGACCTGAAGCCCCTGGTACGGACAGCTTTGCGCAAATCTTGGCAGGAAACATGGGACACACAAACAGAGAACAAACTCTCCACTATAAAGCCACAATTAGCTAGACATAAAAACAAACAAGTCAGACACACGGAAGTAGCCTTAGCCAGGCTACGGATAGGCCACACTTAAGTTACACATTCACACTTGTTCACTGGGTCTTCGAGAACCCTGTACGGTAGGTGTGGAGAGAGCCTATTCGCAGTTCACATACTAATCACATGCAAGGCACTCCACACCACACGACGGAAACATTTTCCAGAAATCTACAGACGACAAATCCCACTCCACCCATCGCCCTTCTTTGACGATAAACCACCAATGTTTTCTGTCAAACGTGTTTTTAAGTATCTATCAGAAGTTAACGTTCTGAATCTCATATCACATCATGCATAATCACAACGTGGCCCTCTACACCAGCCATCTCCATTGTGTTTATTTGTTTTTACCTTTGTTTCTATTTAAATATACTATATTCACTTTTATTCTGTGATAGCTCACCATCTGTTTTCGGCGCTCTTTGCCCTAGTTGGTCTTGCACCGTTAAAATGCAACAATCATCATTTACCCTCACGGTTTCCCGTCATGGCACCCAAGGGCTAAAGCGTTGGATCGGCTTAGCCCAACGACGCGGTTTCTATTACCGGCCGTGGCGGCCGCTTTCCTGATGGATGCAAAGAGCGAAAAGAAACAGCGATGTGTTTGAGATTTCGGCGCGCATTAAAGATCCCCTTGTGGTTACAATTCATTCGGAGCCCTACCGCACGGGTCGTTAATTTGCGTGTTTAGCGTCGGCGCGTACCAGCTGACAATAATCAATCGATTACTCTCATGGTCGTGAGGCGATAGACAGGGGTGCACAGAGGAAATCTTAAAAAAACGACGTTACAACAACAAGTACGTTGTAGGAAATACTCGGAGACGAATGACCTGAAGTGCCGAGTGTCGCTGATAGAAACGACGGAGGTTGGCAGGTGATTCCACTGCAATCTAGTCTTCGGAGCAAACAAACATGAGTTAAGATAGAGGTTAGTTCGGCAGTTTGACGCACCAAATTTTAGCCGATCATTATTTCTTTGTGGCACATACGTGGGAACTGAAAACGGGAGCGTTCTAAGGTTTCACCGGCGCAAAGTACCGTATAAACCGGAATATAGGTCGAGTTTTTTTCAAAAAAAATCCGCACAAAAGTCAACCCTCGTCTTAATAGCGGTCATTGGCAGAATGTAAATCGTTGTCCGTCAACAATGTGCAAGCGTAGTCCGTCGCCCCTGTTATGTCGGTTATGTGCCGTCGCCAACCTGTAATTTGCCGACCTGTAATAATTTGCCGACCTGTAATGCCGACCTGTAATTTCTGCCCCTTACCTGGCACCCTGTACCATCAAGTATGATAGTGCAGACAAATCCCAAGCCTAGCCTCCAATCCTTCCCCCCCTTACGAGCAGTGGGTGCCTGCTTGACAAGTCGGACCCTGCGACCCAGTGCATATTACTGTTGAAGCCGCATGGACTGCCAACCAAGAACAGGGCATCCGGGACTTGCGACGCCCCCACCGGGTGGGTGCCCTAACAGCAGCACCCGCGCTTGTGGAATAAACATTTCTTCCTCGCCATCCTCCTTCTCACTCGCCACTGTCATCACCATCGCTTGTTTTCTTAGCACGAACCTTTTCATTTGAATTATTATAGCCTTAAAGGGCCGAAAGCATTACATAGGGGGGGGGGGTATTAGAACAGTGTTCACAGAAGTACAAATGAACCTAAATATTGTGGAAAAAACAAAAACATGCAAAACACAAAAGCAATAAAGCACCGCAGTTCGAAACAGTGGCTAAGGTAGGAACATCGCAAAACAAGTGTTGCGTAATTTTAGAGATAAGAATACGTCGAAGCAGCATACAATGATTAAGTTGAACGATACATCTTGCACAAAATATGTGTTACAGCAGTAGAACTTGAAGGTATTCTTGACTGAGAATATTAGTTTCTAGTTTGCCGCTAAAACGTTTATTATCAGTGCATGTGGTGTTGTGACTTCCTCGTCTTCACCCCGTCTAGCAGACGACGCTGATAATCATCATTTTCATCATGCTCTTCACGAGCTGCCCCATGCTCTCGTGGCTGCGTTGGCTCGCGCCACTTCTTCTTCTAGTTTCCATTAAAGCGTCATCGTATCACGACGTGTCACTCCCCTTCCTGAGCACCGCGCAACAGCTGGCGGACCCAAAGGTCCAACACATGGTGCCGAAAACCCAGGACTTCTAGACGACGCAAAGCCCATCGACGCACGGAGCCGCGAAAGCCCAGAAAAAATTCCCCGCATTTCCCCGAAGGGGAGAATGTGAAAGTGCGAATGCACGAGGTGAATTTGCGCGGTTCGGTAATGTTCGCGAAAGAAAGATCACACACACACACACACAACTACAAAGAAAGAAAGGTGCATTTATTCACAGACACCTACTTGTGTTGTCGTTGTACTTGATTGCTAGAGCGGATCTCAGCTTTGAAATTTCGTGTCAGTACTCCTTTAAGCGGGTGCATTAGCCCTTCTCACGCCCGATTCCTGGCCAATCCCCCACGTGGGTATGTGCCATGTCAGCGGCCAGGCAGCGCGCGCCCATCTTTGAAATTTCGTGTCAGTACTCCTTTAAGCGGGTGCATTAGCCCTTCTCACGCCCGATTCCTGGCCAATCCCCCACGTGGGTATGTGCCATGTCAGCGGCCAGGCAGCGTGCGCTCATCTCCCCCCGTTGCTAAGGAAGACGAGGACGCGCGCACCCGCAGCTGTTGCTATGCGGACTACGGCGGCGGACGATTCAGGCTCGCTTAAGAAGTGCATTCGCACTTAAAAGACGCGGCTCCGGCGATCTTGGCGAGTTCCCAGCTGCGTGCGACCGAATGGAACGACAGCTTCGATGACGCCGCAGCCTACGGGCGCAACTGGATGGCCTTCCAGCGGAAGCGGAAGACCACCTAAGGGGAAACAGAGAGGCGACGGCAGGAGCGGTGAGTGCACTGCTCGAACGAATCAATGCATTCTATGGCCAGATACAGAAGTTGGACGAGGCGATCTTTGAAGAGACACCGGAGGACCTAGTAGACAGCGAGACGACAGACGCGCGACAATACCGCGACAAGGTAGTAAGCGCTACCGCGAACCCGGGATTCTTACGTCTAGGGATTCTTACGTAAGCGCTACCGGGATTCTTGCGTCTCAAGCTGCAAGAATCCCGGTCTTCAACGCCAAGTCCGACGACCGTCCACCCATCACCGACTGGCAAATGCAAGCTTCCTCAGCTAGAGCTCCTCAAATTTGACGGGAACCGCAGATCGTGGCAGCGATTCTGGACTCAGTTTTCGGCAGCCGTCGACAACAACGACGAGCTCAGCACGGCTGACAAGTTTGGAGGTCAACACACACGGAAAACGATGAAGAAGGTGCGAGTTCTCCTTTTCGCTGCAGACAACAAACGTCCAAGCAGCATCGAAGCCCTGGAAGTGGACACGATTTGCAGCGAAAACATCCTGTACCAGAAGAAAGAGTTCTAAGTGAGATGAATAATATGCACATCGATACGAAGGCTCTTTCGGTACAAGGAGTGGAGGATAAACAGATTGCGGTCCTCACTGGGTCAGATTATTATTGGGAGATAGTGAACGGTGCAGTGAGGCCTGTGCAAGGAAAGTTGAAGGCCGTAGAGACCAAACTAGGATGGACTGTTCAAGGTCCACTGCCTGCTGCAGCCGACATCATTCAGTGTGCAAGCGTTGTTGTTCTTCGAACGTTTGTTGAAGATCAAGAGATCTCAAACACTTTGACTCGGTTCTGGGACCTTGAAAGCATCGGAATCAAGGCCGAAGAAGAACGAGCGATGAGCAACGATTCAGTGCTGACGAATTTCGAAGACAACATCTCGAAGAAAGGCCAGTGATACGAAGTCGCGTTACCATGGAAGGAGAGGGTCGATCTGTGTGATAATTACGCTGTTGCAAACAAGCGCCTGCACAGTTTGATGAACAAGCTCAACAGAGACCCTGAGCTCCTAGAAAGATACGACTCGACTATTCGAGAATACCTCAAGGAGGGATCTGCGGAAAGAGTACCACCAACAAAAGGGCACTCTTCAGAAAGACTATATTACATGCCGCATCGAGCTGTAATACGTGAGGACCAAACTACAACAAAAGTGCGCATCGCGTTCGACGCGTCGTCTCACGAATCGGGTACGAAGTCGTTGGACGAGAACCTAGAAGCCGTCCCGAGTCTAATTCCCGACGTAGCAAGGCTATTGCTCCGTTTCCGACGGTACAAAGTTGCCATGATCAGGGCCGGATTAAGGTGGGGGCTACGGGGGCTGCAGCCCCGGGCCCCCAGCGATCAGGGGCCCCGCTCGATTATATGAAACAAAAATATATACCTTGAGTGTGCTAGCTGCCCGCATTGAAAGTTGAAGGTAGGAGCTTCAACCTCACCTTCACACCGAAGCTAACTCGGGACAGGTGGGGAGGAGTGGGGGGTCCCTCACGTTATGGTTGGCAACCTTCGAGTCCATTTCAATTTAATTTAGTTATTCCTACTCCTCTTCTTGTTTTACCGATGTTTATGAGAAGACGTTTTGGACCAAAAGTCGTGAGTGCACAGCTCGACCGGGCCTAAGAAGCCACATAAAAAAGGCCCCGATCTGGGCTCCGCGGACGCGGACGTTTCGGTGCGCGCACGTTTCGGTATAAGAAAGGGTTGGGCATGCAAATAATGAAATAATGTCTGAAGAACATTGTAAATTGTTTAAGCCTAAGGGAAGTTATGTGTAATTATTGACAACTTCAGCACTTCCCTACGGGCTAATACACAGTTTCTGCCACAAATTTCAATGCATAGCGCTTGACAGGGAAGTTCATTGCAATGACGACCTGTTTAATAAAGCTAGTGGATTAGTTGAATCGCATACGCGTGATTGATATCGACTGGATATTTCTCGTTTAATGGTCAGAGTATATATGGTTATTTAAATGTCCAAAGGTTGTGCAGGCCACTCGCGGGGTCGTTCGGCTTCAGCCCGCGCCTCTGTGCTGTAGCCTCTGCAGGCTGTCTGAGCAACAAGAGTTGCGGAAGCTACATGTCCACGTGACTCCATTCGTAGCGTAATTCTCTAGGCGCCACTCCGCGTGGACGCAGAGGCCGCCGGGCCAGCCCGACCCTAGCGGCTCCCTTCGAGCTGGGAAATCAGCAGGCCTAGGCGGTGTGAAGAGCTCAGGCGTGGACGCCAAACAAAGCAACAACAACGTGTTTCCTTTCGGTAGGACGAAAGCTGTGTCCATTAAAAACACATCCTGCGTGCGACCCCTTCGATGCCGTCTTGAAAACGGACCTCCACCGCGACTCGGGGACGGTAAGCTGTTTGTCCCCGTGGGCGCTTTTCGCTTTGGAATAAGCCGGTGGACGGCGCGGACCAAAGGGCGGCCTGCAGATCTGGTCCAGCTTGGGCGCGGCGGCAGGAGAGGAACCCCCGAAGGAGCGCTGGAAAACAGTGGACGCGGCAGACGCGTTGAGGACTCGAAAACGAGAGGTCCACCCACACTCGCCTCCGTCGTAGACCCCGAATCTAGACGAGAAGCTTCAGCGTGTTTCAACTGCCAGTTACGACCGAACAACGACCCGACTGATCTACAACAAACTACTGACTGCTGGAACTGTTGGGCGGCACCGACGGGAGCAGCAGCGTGGGGGGATCCGAGCAGAGACATTCTATCCCTATTAAACTGTTGTCTGATGCCATTTCTCGTGCTCACCTGTCGCTGTCCAACCCAAAAGGGACCGGCTCGCCGACTAGCAAGGCCATCACCGCTGCGCAACAGGAGTTCATCGCCGCTGCAAATTCGACGGCCATGCGCAAACCCACGCACTAAGCGGACCGCTCCCCAGCCCAAAAAGAGACATTTTTGTGCTAGTCGTGCTGAGATAAGAAGGTTGCGTTGCGCGACACGTCAGAGCCCCCCCCCCCTCCTCCCCTCCCTCTCCAAACTTCCTTCAAAGGCGGCGCGTGTTCTAACAGCCGCGTGCTTTCTCGTCTGCGCGGGTAACCTACAGGATTTTGCCCCGTAAGCCGTGGCGGCTGTTTGGCAGATGTCTGTGAGTGACACATGCCTGCGCGGACTTTGAGCCCTTCCATGTATGCAGGTGGAGAACTTTACAATGAAACTAAAACCTTACAGGCTTAATAAAATACGCTTCTTGTCAAAAAATACTCTTCTGTACTATGGCGTGTGCAGGCCGACACGGCGCTTCGATTAATTGTGAATCTGTGATGGAACCCGCCGCGGTGGCTCAGTGGCTAAGGCGTTGCGCTGCTGAGCACGAGGTCGCGGGTTCGATTCCCGGCCGCGGCGGTCGCTTTTCTGATGGAGGCGAAAAGCGAAAACGCCCGTGTGTACGAGATTTCGGCGCACGATAAAGATCCCCAGGTGGTCAAAATTAATCCGGAGCCCTCCACTACGGCGCGCCTCATCGCCTGCGTTGCGTCGGCGCGTTAAACCCTACAATCAATCAATCGAATCTGTGATGGAACGGCAATCAACCATACTAACCTTTACGCCTGATAAAATCCGTTATATAATACTAGACATCAAGCCAAAAAATTAGTTTCAGGAAAGCGTTTCAAGCCCAACATGGGCTTGAAAATTTTTCGCCTATTAAAGCGGAATCATGATCATCATCATAATCATCATCATCATTAGGGCCCCAAGGACGCAATAGCCCCGGGCCCCAAAGTTTCCTAATCCGGCACTGGCCATGATTGCCGACATTGAAAAGGCGTTCCTCCAGATTGGCCTCCGGGAATCAGACAGAGATGCGCTTCACTTCATGTGGTTCAGGACATCACCGAAAGCAGGTCAGCCACTACCAGAACTAGACGTCTGGAGAATGACTCGGGTGCCCTTTGGAGCCACTTCGAGTCCTTTCCTACTGGTCGCTACATTGAAGCACCATTTTCGCTCCGTAGAGAACCGGTTCCCAGTGACAGCTCGACTCCTACAAGACTCGATGTACATGGACGACCTCCTGATTGGAGCCGATACCACTGAAAACGCGATCCTGATGCATAGGAAAATATTGGAGATTTTCCGTGAAGCTTCCATGAACATTCGAAAATGGGCCAGGAACGACCCTGTTGTAGCTGCAGAGTTCGAACAAGGAATGACTTCCACGGAAAAATCCCTTTGCTCGCCCTCTGGTACTCTGAAAGTGTTGGGACTACATTGGAACAAGCAGTCGAGCAGTCGAACACCTTTTCTTTCAAACCGGAAGGAATCCTTCACTTCATCAAGGAGCATCAATGCACCAAACGGTTCGTGCTTCAGGCGGTGGCAAGGATCTACGATCCCCTGGGGTTTTTGTCGCCCTTTTTAGTGCGGGCTAAAATCTTCCTACAAGATCTATGGAAGGAAAACCTCGACTGGGATGACCCCTTACCACCCAACTTGTCTTCTGTCTGGCTGAAATGGAGCAAAGAGGTCGCCATGCTTCAGGATCTTCGGATTCCCAGATTCCTAGCAGCCGGCGGTGAAGGCCCTTACCAGAAATCAGACCTTCACATTTTTTCGGACGCAAATGAGTCGGCTTACGGGGCTGTAGCCTACCTCCGAACAGTCGACGCCAGCGGTGCCGTCACCACAATCTTACTGTTCGCGAAGACGAGAGTTGCGCCGTTAAAGAAGGTCACCCTAGCGAGGTTGGAATTGATGTCGGCTTTGCTTGCGTCTCGCATGTACGACTACTTCGTCAAGAACTGTGACCTCGGCATTGTCGACACAACATTTTGGTCAGATTCCCAGATTACGCTTTGCTGGATAAGCAAAGACCCCACCTCCTGGAAGGCGTTTGTGCCAAACCGCACGCAAGAAATCCACACGCTAACGGATAAAACGCGGTGGAGATTCTGTCCTGGTAAAGAGAACCCGGCGGATTTGCTCACACGAGGTTTGTCAGCCCACAGACTGAGCCAGTCACATTTATGGTGGCATGGACCTAGATGGCTTGCCAGTCCTTCAGATTTATGGCCGGAGTTTGGTGAGAAGATGGACTTCGAAGACTCAAGCTTGGATGAAATTGAGACGCGACCAGAAGTTAATGCTTGTGCGGTTAATACCAGACCGTCGGTGCCATCGCTTATTGATTGTGAACGGTTCAGTAGTCTCACAAAACTTCTACGTGTGACGGCATGGATCCTACGATCTGTAAAGAAACTAAGGAAAGAAAGTGATAGAAGTGGGGACCTGTCTGCGGAAGAAGTTCAGCAAGCAGAGCGCTACTTGCTTCGCGTCGAGCAAATAACTCACTTCAGTGCTGAAGCAGATTGCGTAGCTACCTTGAAACCGTTTCCCGGACAAAGTCCCATCGGGCAGTTGAGACTGTTTTTCGACGACGACGGGTTACTTCGAGTCCAAGGAAGATCAGAGAATGCTGACGACTCTTACTGCTCTCGACATCCTATCCTACTACCCAAGAACTCTCACATCGGGAAATTGATAATCCATCATTCTCATGCAAAAGTCTTCCATGGAGGAGTCC
>NW_027526408.1:1486021-1686280 GCF_048455015.1 Haemaphysalis longicornis | reverse complement strand
TTGTGGCAGGGAGGTGTATCTGCAGTTTAGTACAACTTCAAATACTCAGACGCAACTTCCGCATTCATTTTGCCACCTTTTCTATTCTTGTGTTCCTCGCGGTATTGCACGCACAGACAGGTATGTACTTTTTCTCTCAAAACATAAATTAAGTATTGCAAAGTACTAGCCCATGTATACACGAGCATCTAGGAAGGGCGAACTGTTAGCTTGATACTTTACTATGAAACAGGCTATTGAAAGCCGTTTTCGCTGCATTCGGTATTCTGAGTATATTGTTGCCACGTGACTGGGATTTTTCACACAAAGTGCAACCAGTGTTTCAATTATCTTTTCTGGTTTTGAGGCAGATGATCGTAAGAACATGACGCGTAGGGACAAGAATGTTTCGACTATGGCGGATAGAATTTAGTTAGCAGAGCTGTAGAAACTGATTAACAAAACTACACAGAACGACATTCGTGAGTGCAGCATGAGAGTGAGCAATGATATGCTGGGAATAGGTATGACATTAAAATCAACTAAGATGAAGCTAGGTATGGGCAAAGACAGAACTTACGGACTCAGAGACGAGCAAGGTGATACTACGCACAACATGGACGAGGTAATAAAAGTAGCAGAAGGATTCTACACGAGGCTATACGCTAACGACGTTAGACTACGGGAGGCTACTCAGCGTACAAGCTTAACTACCACTGAGCGTTCCACTGGTAACTAAAGCAGGAGTATAAAGGGCTCTCAAGAGCATGAGAAGGAGAAAAGCTGCATGTGACGACGGCATAACCGTGAATCTTTTTAAAGAGAGAGGAGATAATTTACTTAAAGACTTGCTCAACTATTTTCAGAATCCTCAAGGACTCTAAAATGGCTGATAACTTTGAAAAACACGAGCGTCATTCTTATTTGCAAGAAGAGAAATTCCATAGGCTTAAAGAATAACAGGCCCTTCAGCCTACTCTCGCTTGTATGCAAGGTGTTTATCAAAGTTATTGTTGGAACTTCTTTCTCTTCTGCGCTGTAGCAGACGGCACTCACCATCAGTCTCATCAGCACCGACCGAGCGGTGGCACACGCTCGCGCTGCACCCGCAGCAGTTCGATGAAAGCCCTCATTCTCATCAGACGTGCGCCCATCGCCAGGCCCAACTCGAACGCCTGCAGACTTCTGCCCAAGGTCATGCTATTCTCAATACACTTAACTACCCCTCTTCGCAACTACCCCCCATACCACCGGAGCACCCTCCTTGGGCGACTTTCACTAATTTACAGGTTGAGCCTTTGCCCCGCAACATGAATCCTGATCGACACCCTGCTCGTCGTGCACTGCGCGTTCAGGCCCTCTCCAGACGAATTAATTTTCTACTCTCCCATGGTTCCATCGTTTACTTTACTGACGCCAGCGACATCCCCTCAAACTCAACGGGCACGGCTTCATTTCTCCAACTCCCTTCTTTAGACACTGCCACGCTTTCCTTTCTTTCCCCACCGGGTTCGACCTCTCTCGAAGAATACGCCATTGCCCTTGCAATAGAGCACGCTACTCTCACTGTTCCTACCAGCACGCCAGTATATATCTTCTCCGACTGTCAGTCAGCCCTTCGTAATTTCGCTCACCATGAGACTCACCCACACACTACTGAATTCGTCACTCCGATACTTGCATCGAATCCTCGGCCCCGCTTCACACTGGTTTGGGTTCCTGGCCACGCTGGCATGTGCGGAAACGCCTTAGCAAACGCGCTCACCCGAGTACCTTTCCCGGGTCCGCCCATGTCCTGGCCAACCTTGTACCACCCGCCGAGTGTTCGTATTCAACACCGCGCTTCCCGCCGTTACCAATTACACGCCCAACGCCTATCACGTACCCTGTACCCACCCCCCAGTTCCCGTCTAACTCGTGAGGCTGCGTGCCTCATTCGGCAAGCTCAAACCTCTTCACTCCCCTCCCATCACATTCTTCACCGCATCTATCGGCGCCCTGGTCATCCTTCCTGTCCCACCTGTTCTTCCTACCCATCCATCCCTCATTCTTATTGGGACTGCACCCCGCCATCACTTGACCCATCCCTCGCCTCCATCACCTCCTGGGAGCTCTGGTTGTCTCCCCCGCCGACAGTAAACATCCAGGCTGCCCAGGAAGCTCTCTACAAACACGTGCACCGGATCCGCACGGACATTCTGGAGTACTACGTGGATCCGGTGAATTGAACTTTGAAATTAGGACCTGGACTTAGGTCCTGCGGAAATAAAGTTTGTTCTCTCTCTCTCTCTCTCTCTCTCCGCTCTCTCTCGACGGCTTGGCAGCCGGAGGACCTCGAGGTTAATTACATCGTGCCGAAACCCGGGATTGAAAGCGGTGCTTCAAAGTCGCTGTTATAAGAACAGAACTCGACGTAGCTGGAAAAGGTATCCCATTAATTTTCGATAGTGGTTGGTGTGCTTGTGCCGATGTTCGGTTGACTTTAATCGGGGCGGTGCGCTCTGACTTCGGCCGTACCGAATCGCTGTCCGTCACTCGTCCGTATTGGGTCTTGACTATGATGCCTTCAAGGTCCTTTAATTTAGTCACACGTTTCGAGACCCCTTGATCTTCCACGGACGATCGAAGAACGACAACGTTAGCACAGTTCGTGACATTAGCTCCTAATGACAGCGGGCCTTAAACAGTCCAGCCTAGCAACGACCATGTGCACGTCAGACGCCCCAAGCAGCAACACCGCGACCTCTACACCCGTCAGCCTGTTTTCCCGAGAAACTGGCTCTACGGTACTGCTCCAAACTTTGACCGCAACAGTAGCAGGCTCCACATTCTCGGAACGCCACCGAATTCTTTTCGACGGTGGAATTCGACGCAGTTTCATCACTGCAGAGGCATCCAAGAAACTAGGATGCGAGTTTTTAGGTGAGGAAACCTTGACTGTGGGTGTCTTCGGAGGAGAGAAACTGATGCGAACCTTTTGGAAAGTACTTCTGGTGATCGTTGTTGAAAATACAGAAAAGTCCGTTCAGATCGAAGCACTTGAAATTGAGGCGATATGCAACGAGCATATTCCTATACCGAATGACCAAATCGCCAAGATGATGAGAGAAATGCACTTGGACGCACGGGCCGTCAGCGCACAACGACTCGGCGAAATGAAAACATCGATTGTTATTGGTGCGGACTACTACTGGAGTCTAGTAACCGGCAATGTAAAATCACTGACCACGGCGCTAAAGCAGTGGAAACATCACTAGGCTGGACGGTTCAAGGACCATTGCCATTAGGAGGCAAGAGTACTTCCTATGGAAGCGTTACCGTGTTTACAGCGACGGTGAAAGACGAGGAGTTGAAAGTTCTGAACCGTGACTCAGTCTTTAAAAGCATCGGCATAAAATACCAGGACGAACAAAGCTGTGACACCGAACTGGTATTAAAACGGTTTGAAAAAAAAATCCCGAAGATGGACGAACGATTTGAGATAGCGCTCCGGCGGAAAGCAGTGGTTTACCAGGCGGATCACATTGGTGTTACGAAGATGGCGCTCCAGAGCCTAACAAATCATCGAAGCAAAGCTGCCAAGCATACAAAGAAGCATGAAGAAACGATCCTAAAATGTCTGGATGGAAGAACCACCGAAGTACAACGGGCAGAGCCTTATCTTGTTGTCATGGAAGAGGATCACTTTGACGTCGAGGCGAACTGTATAAGTAAGAAGCATCTTTTCTCGCATACTCCAACCGAGAAATTGCAACTCTTCGTCGACGGCGACGATTTATTGCGAGTTCGGGGAAAGGTGTTCAGCAACGACACAGATCGAGCACAGTACCCCACACTTCTGCCGAACAACGCGGAGTTTGCAACAATCGTGACCCAGCACGCCAATGAACAGATTGGACATGGAGGGGTACCAGACTTCTTGGCCCAAGCTAGCCGCACTTTTCGAATGACACGCACCCGACAACCAGTTAAGAAGACTCAACGAGGCTCTCCTCCCGAATGTTTAGGTTCAAAGCCCCTAGTGCAAGAAACGCTTCGGCTCTACAAAGACCGTTCAACTCTGGCCCACTTACGTCATCTGTCGGCGGGGGAGAGTGTTAGAACATTCGAAGAGAACCATTTCAGGCTGCCCACCGTTCTACACCGCAACGCAGAAGCTGGCGTGGCGCTCAATTCAAAGAAATGCCGCTTCGGAGAAGGTCAGGTGTTCATGCTCGGATTCCTCGCCGACAAGGAAGGCGTAAGTCCTGATCCCCCAAAAAACATTTGCCGAACATGATTTCCCTGCACCAGGATACATGAAAAAGCTAAGGGGCTTAGTGGGCTTATGCTCCTCTATCCGACCATTCATTCGATACTTTTCGCTGATCTCTAACCCTCTGACGTCCTTACTTCGCAAAGACACCCTTTTTATGTGGACACCGGGCAGCGAGTCTTCTTTCCAGCAGCTAAAATGTTTGTTACCTTTTGGACCAATTTTGCGCCACTGTGATATCATGGCACCTATTGAGCCCCACACAACTGCGAGTGGCCTGGTGTTGGAGCTGCTCCATTATGTTGTCCAGCTACATAATGGAGCACAGCACGTTGTCGCGTACGCCAGCCGCACTATGGCCAAAGCCGAACGCAATTCTACCATAACGGAGTTGGTGTGCTTGTTCGCGGTTCAGAAGTTCCGCTGCTATCACTATGGACGCACTTCACGTTGGCCAGTTACTATCACTCCATGTAGTGACTCGCCGGCCTGTGCGACTCTTGTAGTGGCCATGCTCGATGGGCCTCACGTTTGCAAAAATTTCACTTTACTGACTCGTACAAGAGTGGGTGCCGCCATTCTTATGGGGACTGCTTTTCTCGGTTGCCTCTACCGGTGGCGTCCAATGACGATGACAGCATTGACGACTGCTTGCAGCCTGCATCATCCAACTTTGCAGACGTGTCACTGTTTTAAGAATGACCGCCAAAAAGATGCAGCGCTCAGCAGGTTATTTGTGAACGCGGTGGCAACATCTTCAACGCCCTTTGTCGTCATTGATGGCGTTCTGCCTAAAAGAACTACTCTGTGGATGGTGCACGTCTACATCTTTTCGTCACCGCAACGCTCCGGCATTTTATTCTACGAGCGATGCACGACGGCGTCCCGTCGGGTCACAATAACTTCGCACGCTACATTGTCTCCGGCAACGTTTTTACTGGCCTCGTTTGCAGGCCACAGCTCAGCAGTATGTGGCCAGCTGTCCCCAGTGGCAGTGTCATAAGCGCCCTAAGTCTCCTTCTTCAGGACTTCTGCAGCCAGTGAGTCATCCGACGTCCCCCTTCGACAAAGTGGGCATTGACTTGGTAGACCCCCTTCCGAAGTCGAAGGCACGTCACGGTTGGATTATTGCATACATTGATTTTTGGACACTGTACGTCGAGACTGTGCTTCTTTGTACTGCAACAGCCGTGTATGTGGCATCCTTCCTGTGGCATGATATTTTTCTTTGACACTGTGCTCCGCGAGTTGTTATCAGGGACCGTGGTGTCCAGTTTACGGCCGACGTCGTGGAAGAACTTCTTCGTCTTTGTGGCACCACCTTGGTTGGTTGTCGTATAACACCAAAGGGCTTCTTTGTCTTTGTGGCACACTCTACGCCATATTAACCTAAACAAATCGACTCACGGTGCTTGCAAATTGTGCTTTCACCAACATCCTGTCCATTTGCCTTTAATCAGAGCAAACGAATTGGGACGCAGTGCTACATTTTTTGACCTCGGCGTATAATACCGCAAGCACAAGGTACCCGGCTGTTGTCCATTCTTCCTTTTCTACACCCGCCTTCCGCAAAGCTTTCTCGACACCAACCTTCCTTTCCCTTCGCATCAAGATTTTTCGCTCGATGAGGCTGTATGCCTTGCAGGAGAGGCCCGACAGCTGGCTCGACTCCGCACTCTCAGCTACCGGGCTCGAACCAAAACGTGCCACGATCAGTGCCACCCATTAGTCACATACGACCAAGGTGAACTCGTTTGGTTGAGGACGCCAGCTCGCCAGCGAGGATGCAACCAGGAAACTTTGTTGACGTACTCCGGATCCTTTGACGTACTCTGGTCCCGGCTTATGGAGGTCAACTAAGTTATCACTAAAGTTACGGCGTATGACCATCCATCTCGCTAGACCCAGGTCATGCATGTAGCCCGTCTCAAGTGCTGTCACAGCTGGCCCAGTTAGATTGCTTGGTGAGCTTCGTCTGCCGTGGGGGAAACTGTTACAGTGCCATACACAAGCAATGGTGACGGGTCAATCCCCCGTATGTGAACAGTGAATTGTACTGCTGATTTGCACGAAGAGGAAGTAGAAGAAGAACGTGCGTGCTACTGGCTCACTGCTGACTGCTCCCCGTTCGCGGTACTCACCTGGCCTGTCGCACACCTGGTAAATAAAGCCTGCCCTCTTTGTTATATCCGTAGCAATATGAATAAATATAAACTAATGATAAATAAGCATACCGAAAGCGCCCTCCTCAGCATATGTTACAAAATGCTGGAATGAGTGGAAGATTATGACTTCCTCAAACAGATTATCAGTGCTGACCCCAACCACGGGATAGAAATGCGGAGTTAATAGGCATGGGCTGGGGTGCACTCGACAGGAACTCCCAAACAATGAATAGCAATCCAACTGTATCACTTCAAAGAATTTCAAACTTGTCGCCTTACTGAACAACCGCAAAGCAAACTTAGGGGAGATGAACGGGCCACGCAAGGAATGGCGGCAGAGTAACACATAGGGACAGGAAACAAGCTGCCTGGATCAGGGAACAAATTCGAGTCGACGATATCACAGTACATGCAAAAAAATGGACTTGGGCTGGCCATGTAGTGAGGCGAAATTATAAGCGGTGGACTACAAGGTCAACAGAGTGGACACCCAGAGGCGGATCTAGAAGAAGGGGGAGGCCAATAACTCGATGAAGGGACCGAATAAAGATGATCGGATGTAAAGAATGAACTTGAACAGCGCAGGACAAGAGTGGTTGGAGGTCAATGAGAGATACCTTCGTATTGCAGTTGCCCTAAGTAACGACAATTGCTGTTACACTCCCAGGTGATATGGCATAGTGTGATAGTGCTGCCGCAAGTTGGACAATCTGAGCGCTATTTTACAGAGAACCAGTCGATGTTTGGATAAGCATTTGTAGCTGTCTCCAGGAGGTGGCTTTTATTGCGTTTAGCTTTTCGTGAGGGGGCGGGTGTAGTGCCCTGGCTGCACTGAGTGATTGGGAAGTGTGGTGAAAAGCGGCGTGTTTTCACCCGCTCGGTTCTTCCATTCACGGCCAATGGTGTTAACCGCTTCATTCCCCATCAGTCCCTCGTGGCAGGGAATCAGGTCAATCTGTGCGTTCCATGGGTAAAACACACTGAACCTACGCATGAAAAATTGTGGAGGGGCTTTGTGCCTTGTGAGGTTATAAAATTTATTCTTAAAATTGTGTTTTGTTGGATACGACGGCACCTATCATGTCAAAGATCAACCTTCCAAAACCTCCAGCTGGCTCCCCTAAACAATTGCTAAGCTTAAGAAAAGTTCAACTTGTTTCAAATAAACATGTTGCAATGCCCACAACGCAAGCAAATTGCGCTCGGCTGTGCTGAAGACAGAGCTATTTGCGTTCTTCGCCTTTCCTTCTCTTTCACTTCACAAACGCAAAAAAATATTGGTTGCTAACTGAGGAGATACTTAAATGACTAATAAAAACTGTTTTTTAAGGCTAATAATTCAACTGTAATCGGCAAGAGGTGGCGAGATGGCGGGAGGAGCATACGACGTAGGCTTTCTTTCTCTCTCACTTCCAATGAAAACCGAGAGCGTGATATCACTGAAGCGCAGATCCATTGTGCACGAAAGGCGGAGGCTAATTCAGAAACCATATTTTTCAATTGTAGAGTAAAAGTGAAACGTTGCTTCCTTCCGGCTTTTTGCCTGCCGCTGCTGACCTAAAGGAAAATTTCATTGCACACTCTGGTGAGTATACTGCTTAACTTCTCATTAATTTAAATGGCATCAACACATCAACCGCACAAACGCAAAGTTTAAAAAAATACAGAGATTTACTCGGCTGTGATATTATGCAATCTATTTCATCAATGTTATATTTCGGGCTTATTACCTAACAATTGGAAGACTGGTAAAATTGTGCCATTATTTAAATCTGGCGATCCATTTTCCCCTTTAATTACAGGGCGATATCAATGACGAGTATTTCTTGTAAGATTTTTGAGCATATAATATATTCTGATTTGGTTATATTTCCGGAAGATAACCCATTTTTACCCCTAAGCAACATAGATTCCGTAAATCATTTTTTTGTGAAACTCAACTTAGTTGTTTCATACATGACATTGCCACTGCTGTTGGTAACGGACATTGCATTGATAGTATTTTTATTGATTTCTATAAGGCTTTTTATTTAGTGAATGACCAATTACTGCGCATGAAGTTAAGCAAACTAAATGTTGATCCAAACTCTTTCTTTGATTGAAAATTTTTTATCTAATAGAACTCAGTTTGTATCTGCCAATGAAGTTGATTCACCACACTCTCTAGTGACATCAGGGGTACCACAGGTTTCCGTGCTGGGTCCTTTGCTTTTCTTGATTTATGTTAATGACTTGTCTTCAGTAGGTACTTCAAGCATTAGGTTGTTCGCAGATGATTTCGTTATTTACAGAACTATTACTGCGGATTCTGACACTTCTATACTTCAGAGTGACGTCCATAATATTACTACATGGTGCAACACATGCAAAATGCGTCTACATACTAACAAATGCAAAACAATGAGATTTTCACGGAAGCCTGATACCTCCAATATTTACGACTACTATACCCAGGGCTCTAAACTAGAACTTGTTGCTTCATACAGATATTTAGGAATTCATATCACTAACAACCTTTCTTGGCAACTTCATGTGAATCTTGTTGTTTTTTTTTATTCGAAAGCTTGGCCTGTGGCATAACGGTGCACGATTCACAGGTACACGAACAAGTTTTCTTCTCGTATAAAGTCCAGACGGTGCCGATGAAATGGTCCATGAACCCAGCGCCGCAAATTTTATTGTTAATAATGCGAACAATATGCTTGGGTACTTGCGACGAAATTTCTCTATGGCGCCTTCTCAGCTTAAAATACTGTTATATAAAGCTTTAATTCGGCCTAAACTTGATTACGCGTGTTCGGTGTAGTATCCCCATTATGATTATCTCATTAACATGCTGCAAATGGTTCAAAATCGTAGTGCATGCTTCATCCTTTCTAACTGTGCTCGGACGTCTAGTGTTTCTGCTATGAAACGAACTTTAAACCTTCCCAACCTAGCCCTACGCATAAAAATCACCTGTTTGTAAGCCTTTCATAAAATGTATTTTTCAAACGCATACCACAAAACTGAACTTCTTTCTGTGCCGTCATATCTATCATTCCGTATTGACCATCGCCCTAAAGTATACATTCCCCACTGAAACACTAACATATTTTTGCCTCTTTCATTCCTAAAACTGTTAACGAATGTAATCCCCTGCCCCCTCCATTAACTAGTATAATCGATGTACAGTCTCAACGGAAAAAGATTGGCACAAGTGATTCATGACTGGAGCCGAAAAATCTCGACACGTGGCGCAATCGTTGCCCAGCGCACCGATAGCGAGAGTGGCAAGCACGTTCCATTTTCCAAGAAGGGGTGGCTGGCAGAAAGCAGCCCATCCTGCTGTCGGCCCATTCGAAAGCCCACATCTTGCATAAACGCTTGTGCATTCCTTATCGACAGACATGCCTATGCACATGATTTCTTTTTTTTTCCAGAGCTGCCAGCTACCTTACCGGCAAATATTTTCTGGACGACGCACTGTCAAAAGCAGTGGGTGGCAGTGCTTACGTCACAGGAAAGCAAGAGTTTAAAACCAGGTGTGGTTCGAATAATTTTTATCAGAACGACACACGACATAAGTTGCAAGCAGTTTGTGGGAGTGGTTAGCGCCGACCACCCCTTCTTAAGAAAATGGAATGTGCCTTGCGCTGTCGCTGTAGGAGCGCTAAATGACAATCGCGCCGCCTGCCACGATCATTCCGCTCTAGTCATGAATCACTTGTGTCAATCTTTTTCCGTTGAGACTGTACCTTCAGTTAAGATTGCCATCGAAAATTACTTTTGTTCTTTATAATTGCATTTATGCTATTGACTCTGTCGTGTATGCTTCTTGCATTTTTGTTGTCCACAATTTTTTTGTGGTGGTTGTTCCCAATCATTTGTTTCACTTTTGTTTTTTTTCTGGTGATAATACCAGTGACCTCTCCCTTCTGTAACGCCCTCTGGGCTTTGAAGGTATTGAAATAAATAAATGAATAAACCCTTCAAGCTAACGCACCCTTTTGGGAAGGAATTGTGATTTTTAAATCACCTTCAGTAGCCACTAATTTATTTTCAGCGCTTTAGTTCCTAATATGTGGAAGAACTTCCATGGAGGCAATGGATGAGCCCATCGTTTAGGAAAAGCAGCTTTGTTTACAATAATTACAGAAGCGTACTTTAAGCAGACATCTTGAATCCTCGCCTAGTTGTCTTCTTCTTCCGGGTATGTTTCCTTGAGCTCAGTGCCTGCTTCGTCCTCGTCTTCCTCGGCTGTTTCAACATTCTACCGCCGGACAAGAATGCACGCATTCGGGATAAAACAAATCGATGACAGCACTTTCCGAGTCCTTGCAATGGCGTTTAGACCATTCATGCCCAGCCAGTGTCTGAGTATGTTTTTTCTCATCTTCGGTCTTCCTTTTTTTGTAGACTGTGCCTTTCCTCTGACCTCCGATCTGTGTTTTAGGGGTGAAGCATGCTCGGGCCTTGCCCCGGCCGTACACGGCGCATTGATGATGATTCTGGCAGGATCCCCCTAGGGATTGGCCAACCGAAGATTGGCCGAAGAGGTCAAAACGCTCAACGCGTTAGTTGCTACCCAACAAGGTGGAGAGGAAGAGAAGAGGTTGTCGTTCGTTGCCTGCGAGCTGAAGACACGTACCGAGGGTACGCAACACAAGACGCTCTGCAGAAGTCGACGGCCAAGGTGGCTAAAATGTTATACACGAAATCGCCAACTCACCCATGGAGGTTCTCATCGTCCCAAACAAGCCCTACATAATCACAACAAACATCGACGTCGTCGACGGGCTTGTCAACGAAGCGGTGGAAAGCTTGACGTGTCGAGTCTTTATATGATGTGTGGGCGAATGTTTGACGGTTTTACCGATAAGAAGTTTAGCTTCGCCCCTCTCTTCATCATTCACTTCGTGGAGATGGCGGGATTCTTTTTTTTCACAATGACTTCGTCAAGTGAGGAGTCAGAGGCATAACCTTTCCGGTAGTCAAGAATGCACACTCACTTTAGGAGTAGTTTGAGTGAGGTCTTGCATTTGCACGAACACAGTGTCCTCCAAGTTCCTTCCACAACGTACAAGAATGTCCTCGAGGTTTCTTCAATTTCCGAATTCGTTTAGTGGCCTAGGTAATAGTCGATGTCGTCATGATCGCGGCAGCGTCCTTCTGCGATCTCTTTCCTGGAGATGCGCGGCATTTTATAGTAGCCCTTTCGTCGATGCGAAGGTGCTTCATCGCCGTTGAGTGGTCTGAGTTATTCCGAAAAGCGCGTTTAGGCAGTTCGTATCTTGGGGCACTTCCATCATGTGGTTGTAACTGATGCACTTTTGTCTCGGTCGTAAGGTCCCACCGTAGGCACTCCTTTAGTACAGTGAAACCTCGATATATCGAACAGCGCGGTGCCCGCGAAATAGTTCGATATAACCAGAATTCGATATATATAATCACGTAGAAAACACGTCATAAACTGGTACACATCAATAAATGAACGAATTGTACAGTAAATACTCACTTTGTGCTTCAAAGTATTTATTCTTTTGGCTTAAAGTACTGCAGCAGTCGGGCCTGGCGTGTTATAAACGACTTCCTCCACGTAGTCCAAACGTTCCACAAGCGACATACCGGTGCCTTTCATAGCGCTGCAGTAGCGGTGCGGTATAGGGCCACAACCGCTGAAGCCTCGGTCGAAGTCGGGAGCGGGGCACTATCAGCGCTTGCGGGTACAACCTCGGCAGCGTCTTCGTTTGTGCGCTCAGTAGTAACCTCCGCTAGGATCTCCACACCCGTGAACTCTGCCGTCGTAGCGGTGCTGTCTTCACCGCCAACTAAGTCATCAATGCACATGCTTCGTGGCTCAGCCCCAACAAAGCGCTCCAGCTGACCCAGGTTTCTTCAAGCTCGCATTCTTCTTTTGCACCGTCTAATTCAGCTTCGGTGCAACCGATGCGCAGCAGTCGGCAACGCCCATCGCGCCACCGCTATCCTCGAGGGTACTGCGGGATAGCCCGCCACCTGTCAACACAGCGCGAGCGGCCTGGGCAGTCTGGGGTGGCGGAGTTCGATATGCCCATTTCATGTCCGTCTCAGTTCAAAATAAAAAATTAAAAATGCATGTGATTTCCCGCGTGATATAGAAAGTGTTCCATATAGGCAATAATGCGATATACCCGTGTTCGATATATCGAGGTTTGACTGTAAGTAGTTAGTTAGTAAGTAGTCCGCTAGCATCCAGATGCGCATGTTCTCATTTGTGAATGTCCTTCTGCATACAGTCTGCACCATACTATGTGTCCACAGGGAAGGTCGCAAGCACTTCTGGCATGTTAGATCCGCTGTTGACACCTTCCGAAGCCCGACCGTCCTCGTCATCCACGATATCCTCTTCCGGTGCTGATGAAATTGACTTAGGTAGCTGTAAGGCTTTATGATTTTCTCTTCGTTTCGGATATAGTGAATGCAGTGTCATGGAATATCCAGGTATGAGCGAAGGGGGCAAAGTCGTCGGGCGTATCTCGTACGAATCCTCAGAAAATTTGTTCATAAAGGCGCATGACATCGTAGCTACAATTGAGACAATTATGTTTGAGATCCTTGGGGTATAAGAACGGTTACTGAAAATACCATTGATGTCGTTGAAGTACTTTGTGGGTCGAGTACCGTTATTCTCCCCGCGTTCCTTGCTTTCACTTGTACTCATCGATTCATCTATTGGTCGGCTTAGCTTTCTGTCTTGCTAATCGAGAAATCACTGCGGGGGGGGGGGGGGGGGGAGGGGGCTCTGTTTTATTCATTAAGTCTTCGTTGAAGTGAGTCAATTATTCTGTGAGCCAGTTCAACGGACTCCAGATAATCGTTGTGTTCACAGTCAATTCTGGTTCCACTGATTCCCGCAAGTCGGTCGGCGCTATGCTGGAACTTAGCAGACAAAATCGCGGCCTCAACGTCCTTGATTTGCTCGAGAGTTGCCGTTATTTTGGTGATGAGCTTCCGGTTGAAGTCGAGAAGGCGTTTCTGAATAATCCGGAGCCGGTTCCGCGTTCTGGACGCCTCCTCCTCGCTTCGGGGTGAGCATGGCGGTCGAAGAATTGAATTCCGCTGCATGGCTCACCTCGTCGTGTCGCTTGACGTCCTGGGTTTCAGCACCATCTGGAAGAACGTCCAGGGAGGTAAGGCAGGAGGCCGTCGTCGGAGAAAAGCCAATATATTTGGACTATGCCGTACTTTAGGTCGTACTCTAACCAGGCATTTTGAAGCTTCGCCCAGTTGCCTTCTTCTTCTTCCTGGTATGTTCTGTTGAGCTCGGGGCCTGCTTCGTCCTGGTCTTCTTCGAAAGTTGCAAGATAATATAATTTTACAACCTTTAGCCGCTGGCAAAATTCAGTCAACTCGGTTGGCAGGACTTGTCAAGATGTAGAAGAGGTAGCCCAAGTTGTTACGATTGCTTAGAACAAGTCTTCCCAACTGCACGCTAGTTTAGGCCGAAATTTTATCTAGAAAAACCTAAAGAAGTAACGCTACACCTAACCTTTCTCTTATGACGTGCGAATGCGTGAACGTTACTCCTCCAGCGAGCGAGAAAGCGAAAAAATTTTGATCGGCTATGTAGCCGAGTTATGCTCCTGTGTCGGATGTTGCTAAGTGTTCTCATACCGAGTTTAGTATTTCTGAGAGTGCGATGTACCAAAACGCACATATGACAAGCTGGGCATATTTCTAAGGTTTACATGAACGCATATTTCGTTTTGTCATTTTTACTTCGCGTATTTTTCTTCTTGCGTTCCTATTAAGTGCAAGAACCTGGGGCAATCGATGAGTCAGATATAAATTCACACCTAATTTTATGCAACCTAACGCTGAAAGTAATGATGTGGCAACCAACGGAAAACTCAATCTACATCGGCTGGAAGAGGCACCTTTCGCGTCGTTAAACTGGAAGTGTTACTCAAGGCATGGCATAGCACCACCACATGCCCAAGCTGACCGCAAGTGTTCACTACTTCATGCGATGTTTCATAAAGAATTATCATCCAAAATAAACGCATGCCTACAAAAACGCCGCGTCATTTCATTCGCTGGATTGACTAAGGACGTAATTTTCTTAACTGATTGTCGGATGTTTATGCTTTTCTTCTGTAATAAAAGCGGGGAACAATGTATCTACGCACAAAATATTTCTCTAAAAGAGCTTTCTGGGGCTCTTGATTAAGGTACAGCTGGTAGAAGTGCTTCTAACCATTCGCACCTGACAAGCCGGCAAGTAAGTCAAAGCCGCAGATGGGAAGGACTGCGGCGTTTTTTGCCAAAATTAGTTGCCCTTCGGAACAGTTATTAAAGTCGAGACTGGTACTTAAACGGCCTCTAAGATTCCACAATTGCAGTTCTACAGCAATGGCGGGTATTCAAACGCACTGGAGGTTCGTTTGAATACCCACCATTGGGGCTTCATGGAAGACGTCACGCATACACACAATTTGGCGGAAGAATCAAAATTTTAACCTACGCTGAATAATTTCTCGGTGAATACGGCATCGTTTGCTGCTGGGAAAGTGTTAGGGGCAGTATAAAACACGACATCGTTTGAAATAAATAAATTTGTATATTGTCTGCATGGCCCCTTTAACATGTCAAGGGCGGCAGTAGACTACCGTGTTTCGACTACAGTTTCTGCGAAGTGAGCAGACCCGGAGTCATTTTTTTTATCTTGACGGCTGATCAAGGTGCGTGTTAGCAGCTCACTAGAGATTGCTATCCTCGCGTGCCTTATCCGAAACAGAATTCTTTAAATGTTAATTACGGTAGTAGGTAAGAAAAGCACTCAGAGTTTAATACAGAAATGCACCGCACAGGCCAATGAAAAGTTGTTGTGCTACGTGGGGAAGTGAAAGTGCTCTTGCTGGGAGTTAAACAGAAAGGCAAAAATACAAAAAGGTGCGTTTTGATGGCGTGGCAACCAACAAGGCAATGTACTGGACTTATGCTTACCCCCACAAAATCTAACTTCGTGTTCGTGTTTGAGCTGGCGGTAATACAGGGAACCGTCTAAGAGCTTTCAAGGTAGTGTGACCAGAAACAAATATGTGCACCGCAAACCCAGGCAACGCCACTATAGAGAAAGAAGGAGTTCCTAATGTTAACTGGTGAGGTGAGCTCTGAGGGCGGCGAGACCTGCAACGCCATATAGAGATAACTTATACCGATGTTGAGTTGACTGTACTTCATTGTGGTGACAGAAGTGAGATAAAAAGGAAACATATTGATAATGAGTTACGAAGACATGGTGCTAGAAAAGGTAAAGTAGACAAGAAAATAAGAAAAAACTGTTAAGTTAGCAACAGCTTACATTACGAAACCAATCCAGGCCACTCGGGAAGATTAGGTGACAACTTATCCAACGACGGATCAAATAAAAATCCCTTCCCAACAACGTGATTACAGAGAAAGTGCAACAAGCCATGTGCACTTGTACCCCTGTGAAAGCAATCCTGGAATCGCAAGCCATGGCTTATGCCGCTAGCGTTCTTACAAAGTCTGTGAACGTTTCATGTCAAGGACGCTATTCCAGAAGCCCCGAGATAGCTCGCTCCCGAGTTTCAGCTGCTCGGGTTAACAAAGTAGGGATAGTAGAGAATCGGATAAGCTCGAACGAAACCGACGCAATCGCGTGGGGCTCGCTTGGCATTATTAGCGCGTCCAGTTGAAGCTTTGATTACTTGGAGGGTTTAACGCACCGACGCAACGCAGGCGATGAGGCGCGCCGTAGTGGAGGGCTCCCGATTAATTTTGACCACCTGGGGATCTTTACAGTGCACCGAAATCTCGCACACACGGGCGTTTTTGCTTTTTGCCTCCATCAGAAAAGCGGTCGCCACGGCCGGGCATCGAACCCTTGACCTCGTGCTAAGCAGCGCAACGCCTTAGCCACTGAAACACCGTGGCGGGTCGAGTTGAGGCCGCTTACTTTTAAACAGCATGGTGTGGGCAAACGTTTGCGTGCAGCGCCGTCTAGAATCTAGTTTCAATATGCACTCGTTATGTAAAGTAGATAACCCAGCTATTCCTTTTAAAACTCCGTCCTGACCCGAGCCTTCTATCAAAGCTCCGCCCTCTAAGACCGGCGCGGGGTGGCTCCGATTTTCTCGGTGTTCTGTTCTCCCACTGAATTCTGCTTGCGACGTGATTTGAGGGTGGCTGCAGTGCAGCTCAGTGCAAGCCCAAACCAAATACGCGAAGAAGTTCACTGTAGCCAAAGGAGCGCCCCCTTCTCCCGACTCTGTCAAATGTGAGCGGCTTTGTTTACGTGCCAAGGCGGACGTAGTATCAGAAATCGCCCCAATTCAGCGTGTAACGAGCGCGTTTGAACATTGAGAAGTGCGCTTTAGACGTTGAAGTCGAGTGATATGTCATCGATTGTGTTAGACTGTGTATGAAGATAGCTGCCATGGAGAAAATCTTGCCCTCTTGACCGCTCCTATCGTTCGGCTTAGAGCGAGTTCTTCGGTCGGACGGAACATGCCCGTGACTGTAGCAGCATTTGACTGACGGTGGCCTGGGGACTTCGGTCATTCTTTGCTGCTGAGCTTTGTTGCTGGAGCATCAAATGCAAGTGACTTCGTTGCTGCGATGGTATACCCCACCGGCATGGTTGGTTGGGGATTCGGTAGCTACGCCCCGCCCACGAATGGGCTGGGTGTGTTTGATTGACACGAAAACTCGGATGAGAACCCACGCTCCAATGCGCTATCCATTGTAGGACCGACATATGGCGTACTCCCACTAGTCATACGCGACTTCCCCTACCAGATATTTACGTCGACGCATCGTGCCTGTTCCCCAGAGAACATCCGGACCAAGTGGACGAGTATCCACCCGTATCAGTCTGCCGGCGTCCGGCATTTATTATTCAATTCATACCAATGTAACTGCCTCAGTAGCACAGCAGCCGCAACGCTGCCGACTTCTCCCGTGGAATGTCCTCAGCCCATGTGGTTTGAACGTAAAGCAGCCATTGCAAGGTTTAAAGTTGCCTTACGGCAACAAACCACAAAAACGAAATGACAACGTCGAAAAACCGGACCCCTGAAGTCCCGCAGCATTTTGCGATGATGGGATGAAAATAACGCTGGGGATAACTACAGGTCACAGTTTCCGGCCTTAAAAAAGCGCGCGTTAGGCGCCAAAAATTAGCAGGAAAAATAGCGTTTTATGCGTTCAACGATTTAAATATGGGCACCATAAATGTTTATGCAAATGCTAATAATTTCGAATGAAGACGTGCGGGGCCCATATTTACGACAGGAAAACCAAAAATGTTGTTGTTTATTATGGCACAAACGCGCAAACAGTAGAACATAGCTGTTGAATTGCTTAATAAAACCACTGGATTAATGGCGATCAATTGGCTTAATTTAGGAAGCGCACGTTTCACGTTCATTTTCAGTTGCCACTGGCACGTGCTCACGAGGCGCATGTAGTGAAACAGGCATGAAAACGAATACTCGAGAGCAGGCAATACTGATCAAAATAGCAGCACTTTATGCATACTTCACGCAATATAATTATGACACAACAAGAACAGACGCTATTATTACACTCGAGAGGCGGCTATATATAACAATAAATTAACATGCTCTTGCATGAGTACTGTTAAGTACAACACTGACAGTTTTCTAATAAACAATGGTATTATCCGAATTTTTAAGTAAAGACGTCCCAACACGGTAATACACACCGCCACAAATTAAAAAGCATTTTCAAAAGGTATTTAGCAGCCGAACCGTTCTTTTTATGAAAAACGTATCTTAGAGGACGTCGGCAGTTTGGATTTTAAAGGGTAAGGAAATACCGCTGCGCAGTGATATTTCGCCGTTGAATGTTCAATATATAAACAATCTGCTAAAAAATCGTGTTCGATGCTCAACAGTTGCGTTGCAAATATAGTTGGATTTTAGTATTATGTGTCTAGAAACTAAGATGCGAATGCACATGTTTGAAAGAAATCTGTTGTGAACAGCACACAGAAGGTAGCTTAAGAATCACTGTAAAAATTGGGAAAACAATAGCAACTACCCCCATTTTACTACTTTTTTTGTTCATAATTGTGCCTGTTGTCACTGCATACCATTTGACTGCTGCTAGCGGTTGTTTTCCAGCGGCTGGTTAAACTAGAGGGCTGAGTAAACTCAATAGAGTTCCTAAATTAACCAATGCTACATGCCGGATAACATAAATAATGATCTCAAACTGCACTCGAAAGCCAAAGTTGCGGCTAGATAGTGTTCCCACAGGCTCCGATTTCGAAAATAGCCAATTAGGGGGCTTGAGGCACAAACTCTAAAAATAGGCATTTATAGGCGCTACAAAAACAACCTAAAGGCACTTCTTAACCTTTAACTCATGCTCATACATCGAAGTGTCGCGATAGGAGGACAAGAAATAAAATGGGCATTTGCCTTAAATCCAGCCTCTACTGATAACAGCCGGTGAGGCATACAACTTGCAACCAAGCCCACCATGAACAAGACGACAACCAACCAGCGAAATGAACTAGCAGTGATACGATGCCAGGATCCGCAACTTGAGGGCTACCGCGTCCTGCTGATACAATATTTCAGCCTACTACAATTTTTCAGTTGGATCTAGCTACCTCGTGGTATCCATTTATTTACTTACTGCCATTTACCCGAGATTATATGGGAACAGAGCAAGCGGAAAATAGGGGTAAAAGGGAGGGGGGCAAGCAACATAAACACTAAAAGCACTGGGTGAAAAAGGATACACATAAAAAGTTCGCTCTACAGGGACGCAGGTGCATGCTAAAGCCTATTGTCAGCATTAAAATTGCGCTTCTTTATTTGTCAGTGAAATGGATGCGGTGCTAATGTACTTGTCTTTCATTGAGACTACGTGTTGGGCCCGACGATTTCTCCGCGAAACTGTGCTTTATGTCGAGATACCATGGTGGTCTTGTGAAATTGTGGCATACATTTTCGCGTACACGCAAAATCTCTGCAGTGGATGGCGAAATGTCCGATACCCCGTTTGGGACGTTATTCCAGGGTTCTCAGCCTACCATTAGGGTAGCATCTAGATTGACCAATATACCGGCTGCCACATGATAATGAAATTCAGTACGTGGTACCCCCTGAACAATTCACGTTGCGAGTGCGGTATTGCTTTTTGCATTTTTTTTTGGTTTTCTATGGCCTATTGATGCGGTTGACCAGTTTGGACAAATTATTGGGAGCAGACAAGACCACGTTAACGATGGCACGTTTTCCTATTTTTTTAGCTTGTGTGAGATGCCGTGAAGAGATGGCACGACTTGCACACTTCAGCTTCTCTCTTCTTTCTCATCGTGTTCCACGTTTGGCTGATAACTTGCTGAGCTGTTTCAGCAAGTTATCAACCTCGGATGCCAGAATAAATGCAGCGTATTCAGCAGATCTCAGACAGGAAGTTTGATTTTTGAAATGGTTGGGCACGGCATGGAAACATGATTCTATCACAGCTGTCACAAAACACTGCCAGCGACCCCACGTTTATTTAGCTTACAGTGCGCCGATCAAAAATGTAGAATCAGGTTTAGGTTACTCCGGTCATACCCCAATTAAGGCAATGACGCCCACGTTAGTGCATATTTAGGGGAATGGGAGAACCATGGATGTAAAAATGAGCGCTGCCGCCAAGGGAGCATTTGCTGACGTGTTGATAAGAAAAGGCGATATGCAGGAACGTTGAGATTGAGCCTTGAGACGTTGAGCCTTGCTGCACGAGAGCCTGTGCAGCTGCGTCGTTTTTTAGCTTTTACTAGCTCCTCTAGGGTATGCACCCCATTGCTTGGAAGCGCTCCATAGATGAAATGGCGGGTTCGTGGGAGGCTTTCGGATGATGGACTTGTGTTTTCAATTCTTGTGAACTTCTAAAGAGAAGTCACGTATATTAGGCGGCTGATGGTGAAAGTATGAACCAGGCGCATTAAAGGTTCATTCTTCGTGCATGGAGGGTGTTTGTTATGCGGGCAATAGGCCGGCTGACTCGCTCTGTCCTTCATATCAGTGCCTATATACCCGTTGTGTTGGATCTAGTTGGCTGAACAATAAGGCTGAGGACGCAAATACAGCCGACCCGTAGGATCAGGTTGTGCTGTATATAGACTTCAATGTTCAGGACATCTTTATGTGCCCCTGGTTCGCGGTTTGGTAGAAAAAGATGGCGCAGCGTGGACTAGTGGTGCAAGGCTGGAGAAACAGCAGAGGTGGTGGCCCCTCTCCCTTCGTCGGAGAGCCGGCTGCCGCCCTTCACATTAATTTCAGAACTTGTCGCTGAACGTTCTCCATGAACGGCCGGCCAAGATGGTTTGAAAAAGTTCGCAGGCTTTCACATCTCTCCCGAAGTGCGTCGTGTTAGCACGCGTTAGAACCCGCGGCAACCGGCTTCGTAGACGCCTGTAGTGTGAACTAGGCGTCTGTGCTCCCCATTTCAGGCGCAAACACACGTGAACTAGCCAGAAGAAAAGCACGGCAGAGATCGCGCCCCGAATGCAGGGCAGAGTGTTCTTGAAGGTCGAGCTGGCCGACACCGGGCGCTCCTCACTAGACGCCCGAGTATTTTTCTTGGTATTTCTTGTGCGTTCCTCGTGTGGCACAAGCCGACGCGCAAACCGGGACGCCGCCGCTGCACACGAGCCTTTATACCATGTGTTGCGCAGTGAGGTCACGGCTTAACGGGCGCCAGTGACGCTCGGTGGAACTATGCCTAGGCAAGTGGAGCGAGCGCGAAGCAATGCACAGCTGCGCCAGGTGCTGCTAGGAAACGCGAAGTGACGTCTTCGCTCGGCGAGGTTTCCCGTCTGACGGACGGATCAACACAGCTCCTCTCATTGAAGGATTTCAGATTTTGAAGGGAGCAGGTGAGGCCTTTCGGGGTGATGTATTAGTAGATTGCAACAGAAGGGCGTCGTAGCCTGTGTCGTAGTTACTGCCACTCCTCCAGTGACGAAAATTGTAATATCATCTGCGTTGAGCGTTTCTGAATTCGCGAGATAGCCTCTACAAGTGGCGGCAGCTTGATCATGGCCGCGTTGAAAACGAAGGCTACAGTATGGTTCCCTGTGCTTAGCCCTCACTTCGTATAGTATCAGTTCCGATTTCAATCCTCGGACAGAGGAGGCGTACCGTGCGCAGTGGTGGCACCTTGTTTCATTTATTTTATTTTGGGGCGCCCGGTTAAACCAGCTGCGGGCGCACAAATTTCGTTTGGACCCGTGTGTATCAGTGCTTCTCCCTCTCGCCCATCTGTTAACCCTCCCTGGATGGCAAGGGTGAAATCCGTGCTTGTCGCAATAAAGGTTGTTCTTTGTCCGTGCCTCCTCCATACTGCTGCACCGTGCGCACTCGGGTTACTACAGTGGCGACGAGTCCGCAAACCACCCATGCTGCGAAAACTGAACAGGGAGGCCTGCCACAACGACAAGCGCCGACGACAGCCATGACCAGACTCCAGCTCCCGGTTTTCGATGACACACAAGATAAGTGGAACGCGTACAATATTTGGGGTGAAGCGTATTTTCTAGCTAACGCTATTACTGACAAAAAAAGGCAGCGATCACTACGGGTTGTAGCACTCACCGCGGAGACTGTGCGTGTGTTGGCAGGGCTAGTTGCACATCCGACGTGATAAAGCGGCGGTAGCCTGAAACGACGATCCAAAGCGCCACGAGATAGCAGCTAGCTACCAGTTTGTTTCCTGCTGCCAGCATGAAGAGGAGTCGGTGCACGTATTCCTAGTGAAACTACTGCGCAGAGCAGACTATAGCAAGCTTGGAGAGACGCGCAACCGAGTTTTGAAGGACCGGATTGTTTTAAGTGCGAATGCACTTTATAAGCGACCCCAAACCTTCCACCGCCGGCGGCGGCGGCGGCGTCCGCAGTCCTCCTCTCCCTAGCAACGGCGTGGAGCGGAGAGGAGCGTCGGTAGCAACGGCGCAGTGACGTCACTCACCACGTGACGACACGCCCCTCACCACTCCTCGCGGCGCGACGGCGTGCGCGCGCGCGTCCCTCTCCCTTCCCCGCGCCGTGACGTCACACACTCCACCCCTCTCCCCGGCAGCTGCCGTGCGCCGCTGCGTGTCACTTTCCCTCCCCGCGCCGTAACGTCACGCACCCGCACCTCCTCTCCCCTCGCTCGGCTGCAGCTGCCGTGCGCCGCTGCGCGCGTCCCTCTCCCCTTGCGCTCGCCTCCTCTCTCAGCCACCTGGCTCGGTGCGCTCGGCGCGGCGTGCCCCCCTATATATGCAGCGATAAACTGCCAGACCTCCGTGGGTCGGCTCGCGCGCGCTCTCTCGCTAGTCTCCTGGCTCACTCTGCTCCAGTTTAGACCGTTCGCTGGCTGGGCGCCTCTCAAGGCGATGTCAGAATTACTACGCCGTGTACTCTCGGCGCAAGAAATGCATTCGCACTTCCTCACGATTCCCTTCGGGGAGGTGGGGGCAATTTTTTTTTTGCGGCGTAGGCTAAAGTAACCTACGACAGCAATTACTGGACAAGAAAGATTTAACCTTAGAGGAGGCTGAAGCAATGGCCTTAGCAGACGAAGCAAGTGACAGCGATGCGAAAAATAGGAGTTCAAAACCGCCGGTCGTGATCAAAATGCTTGTGCCGCATCGCTCGCGATCTCGACAACACCACACATAAAGCGCGCCGCACGAGTACGGGCGATGTGGAAGCCCGAAGCACGATTATAGAGCCTGCCGCTGGACTACCCCGTGATGCTATCGCTTTGGCCGAGGTGGTTATTTGGCGAAGAAATGCTGCAGTGGAAGGTTCGAAGGCGGGAAGCGAGCGTAAAAACACTGACAGCTGAAACTCCGGCGAGCTGCGACGACATTGATGGCGCACACATTTGGGTATTGATTTTGGAGAGAAATAACGATTTGGAACCACTGATGCGCCGTGCATTTCGGGGGGGGGGGGGGCATTGAACTGTCTATGAAACTGGACACCGTATCTCCAGTGGGCGTTATATCGCGGCACGTGTACGAGCGACACCGCGCACTGTGGCCGAGCCTGTAACAAACACTACCAAAGTTGTCATATTAAAAGAGAATGCTGATGGTGTTTGGTGAACTCCAACTTTCAGTGACGTTCAGCATGTGTAGGCAGCGTGTCCACTCATTCTGCTTGACCGTACAGAGCCGAGCCTATGCGGCCGTTATCTCATTGGTTTGCTTGGCGAAACGGGCATTACGCTTGGAAACCTGACTGCGCTAGACCCGATTACAGGAACTAAGCCAGGCGACCATATGGTGAACCGACTGCTCGGCTGGTATGCCGGCGTCTTCTCAACAGGTCTTGGAGTAATCAAAGATGCGCCAGCCAGCCTGGAACTAGAGGAGACGAAGACACGGAAGTTCTGTAATCCCAGAATTCTTCTTTACTCCATTCTCAAATAAATTCTCCCGTGAAATTGGTTGGTCTCTTTGTATCCTATCCCCCATGAAACATGGGGAATGGGTAGGCCTATCGCAGTCGTCTCGAAGAAGGACCGCAGCTAAGAATATGGGCTGACTTTAAGGTCACGCTTAACCCAGCATGCGAAGTGGAGTGTTACCCCTTGCCTGTAGTAGAGGACATGTTCGCAAGAATAAATGGCGGTGAATACGTCAGTACCTTTGATTTGAAAGATGCGCACAACCAAATCCCCTCTTGACGAACCATCCTATGGGCTGTGTGTCATTAACATGCACCGCGGGATTTCCCAGTACAACAGGCTTTTGTTTGGTATAACTTGTGCACCAGATATTTTTTAAAGGAAGATGGATGCAATACTGGGTGCGCTACCGCACGTCCAAGCCTACCTTGAAGATGTGCTTGCGTCGGAAGGCAAAAGTTACGACAGAGAGCGGCTCCAGAGTGCGTTGGAACAGTTCAGCGAGCACGGCGTTTAACTGAGGATTGACTAATGCAAGTTTCGGCAGCGTTCTGTCGCTCACCTTGGGCATATTATAGATTGGCAAGACCTCCACCCCCCTGAAAAGAACGTGGACGCCATCATGCAAGCACCGCCCCCCTCGCAATGCTAGCGAAATATGTTCATTCGTATTCTTACGTTTTGTACACGGTTTCTACCTAAAATGCAACTGCATTCAGACCGTTGTGTGGGCTCATGGAAGGGAGAGCCGGTTAGGAGTGGCTTAATCCCCAGCAGGCGGCGTTTGAGAGAGCAAAACAAATACTGAAAAATACGTAACTTCTCGTTCATTTTGATCCTACCAACTGAAGCTAACGTGTGACGCTTCCCCTATGGCGTGGGTGCGGTTTTGTTTCACTTAGTGGGGAATGAGCACAGGCCCATTGACGTTGACTCGAAAACGCCACAAAAGCAGCAGAAGAAGAAAATAACTTTATTTTTTCAAGGATCCCCTAGTCCGGAGCTCCCGGGATAGCCGACAGGGCCTTCTCTGCGCGTTCAATAAGTGTCCTTTGCCCTTCCGCGCTAGAGCCGGCCCGCCTCCTTTCCCATAAATTGGGGGTAAGATTGGGTATGGGGGGAAGGTTAGGGTTCTGTGTACATGTCCAGAGAGTGTGATAGATGCTAGGGTAGTCCCTGCAGTTAGGACACTTGGGGGTACCCGGTAATCGTTGGAATCGGTGTGTTAGGTGTGTAGTAGGTAGCGTGTTTGTCTGAATTTGCCTGAGTAGAGCGGCTTCCCGGCAAGTGAGTGTTCTGTGTGGTGTTGGGTGTTTTTGTCTGTTTTGACGGGCTGTCCGTAGCATATCTGTGGTGTCAACTGGTTCTTGAGGTCCTGATTGCGTCCTACGTTCCTTTGAATGCGGAAGTGCATGCTCAGGCGCGCGGTGGTTTAACAAACCTCGGGCGAGTGCGTGTGCGCTCTCATTTCCTGGCCCCCGCACGGGGCACCTTGAGTAATCTTGGTGATGGTGTTGGCGACACCGCGGACCACTAGCCCCCAAACCTAGGCTGTATCAAACCGTGGCGATGTGTTTATAGGAGGAGGGTGAGAAACCACGAACGGTGGCCGTCGGAGCCTAGGTCAAGCTCCGGAGGATGGGCTCCCTGTCTGTTTACCAGGCAGGGAGCTCTGGGACCTCTCTCGGTATCAGGGTAACCCGAGCGAAGGAAGTAACCTCGTCCCCTGAATTTATACTATAGCATATGGTATTTACACCCACCTCTCCTAACGTGATCGGTCTCTAAAAAGGGGTCGCACCGAAGTTTGTTTTCCTGCGTTGCCTTCGATCTCGCTCCCAAATCCAGATAACTACCCTCGTTTTTTGATGATTGAATCTGTAAATAAACCGAATATAATTTCCTCTTAATCCGTATTTGTTGTTTGGAAATTCCTGGAAGGTATCATCGGCACAACATACGACGCCAAAAAGCTCAGAACTGGTGAAGTGCTAGTTTAAGTAAAAACTCACCAGCAATCCACACTCCTCCTGAAACAAACCCGCATGGCAGATCTGGATATCAAGGTCACACCCCACCGCAGCCTCAACAGCTCTCAGGGTGTGATCTCGGAGGTAGGTCCCATTTATACAACCGACGCCGACCTTTTGGAAGGCTTAAGGGATCAGGGCGTCATGGCTGTAAAGCGCATATCCATACGCCGCGATGACAGATAACAACTAAACACATTATCATGACCTTCAATTGATCCACCCTGCCAGAATCCATAAATGCCGATTATATACATTGTTCTGTCCGCCCGTACATCCCGAACCCACGGCGCTGCTTCAAGTGCCAACGGTACGAGCATGGCACAAACTCTTGCGGTGTCCGACGTACCTACGCTAAGTGCGGCCAGCATGACCATCCTTCTGAAAAGTGTGAATCCTAAACTTTCCCCTGTGCCAGCTGCCAGGGATCCCATACAGCGTACTCGCAAAAATGTGAAAAGGAGAAGCAGATAATCAATGTTAAATTCCCCGAGAGCATCACATCCCCAGAGGCACGTAAGAGGTTCGCCTCTTTCCCATGGGGAGGTACGCCGACGCAGGTCGCCGGGGGGCGGAGCGGCGTCTGGTTTCGGCGGGGACCCCGTACCGCGAGTCGGACTTGGTACCGCCCCCGCCCCCCACCGGGCTGCCTCGGGCCGCCCAAACCGCCTCCGCACCTCTCGCTGAGGTGCGCAACCACGTCGGTTGCGGATTCCGCTGCATTCACGGCCTCCTCTCCACCGGCCAAAAGAATATGCGAGGGCACGGAGGAGATGGAGACGGAGGCAGCCGCAGCGACCCCCTCCTCAACCTCACTGCATGTGCCATCTGTGGTGCTCCCCACGCACTCGGCACTGGCAGCGCAGGCAAAGGACACCCGAAAGGGTGCCAAGTCTAGGGGGCCCACTCCGCTGGGCACCCCTTGCCTTCAGATGACGACATGGACGTCGAGCCGTTCCGGCGTGCACCACAGCGGAAGGAACGGGCTCCGGCGTCCAGCCCCGAAAGTAGACACATAAATGCGCACATATTCCAGTAGCTCTAAACTTCAATAATGCGAAAAGAAAATATTATGCAGGGGAACTGCAGAGGCCTTCTTAAAAATCTTGATGTGATTGCATTCCAATCAGCCAAGTTTGATGTGTCTCCAAGAAACCCATTTAAACTCCAGGCACACAAATTTCTTGAATAGTTACATGGTATTTAGGAAGGAGACAGATGGTGGTGGCACATCTTCAGGTGGTGTGGCTATCATTGCTCAAAAATCCTTGGCGTGCTATACTGTCCAACTACAGACCATCCTATAGGCTGTGCCTATTCGAACCATATTCTTTAATAGGCTTATAACACTATGCTCTTTTTACATCCCTCCTGAATTCCAGCTCTCGAGATGACATTTCGAGGCACTTGTAGATCAGTTACCTGAACCTTTTATTCTAATATTCGGCCTTAATGCACACGATTGTCTTTGGGGCCCTTCTCGTGCGGATGACAGAGGTCGCCTGATAGAGAAATTCCTAGCATCTTCGGGAACATCCCTGTTCAACAAAAACAGCCAACATACCATAACTTAGGACACAATACATACTCCAATCTTGACTTGGCTATTGGTTCTGCAATTCTCTTTTCATGTCTTTTCATACGGCAGTGACCACTTCCCCACCTCACTCACATATATAGGTAAAGGCCCATGCAGCCAATCTTCCCACAACAGGTTCAATGAAGCACGAGCTAACTGGAATACATTCACAGAGACATCCAAACTACACTGCACAACCATAACACACCTACACGCCGATGAAGCCGCTTAACTCCTCACGGCGCACATCCTCGACGCTGCCGAAAAGTCCATTCACCATGCCTCTGGTGCCCCGCGCAACCACAGCAGGCCGTGGTGGAAGGAGGACTGTAGGCGGGCGCGAGAGGCCCAGAACAAGGCGTGGGGTATCCTTCGTCGGTACCCCATGTCGGGTAACCTCCTGTTCAAGCGGGCAAAGGCATTTGGAAAACGGGTGCGTCGTGAGGCAAAACGAGATAGTACGCGCTCTTTCATAAATCAATGAACTCCTACACAGACACACGAAAAATATGGACGAGAATACACAAACTCGGACGAAAACAGACACACAGCCTGCCTCTGGTCAGCACAACACGAGACACACTTGAAGACCAGGCTGACACACTTGCACAACACTTCCAACACGTGTCCAGTTCAGCACACTGCACAAACAGTTTTATAAACACAAACTCTCAGCCGAAAAGAAGCCTCTACATGACAACGACAGATCAACCACGTCCTATAACGCCGAGTTTTCGCTTCATGAGCTGAGGGGTGCTCTGAGTACCTGTAAATCCTGAGCTCCAGGTCCAGACAACATCATATATACAATGATACAGCACTTACACGCAGACACCCTTGTTACACTCCTTCACCTTTACAACAAGGTATTGCTTTCGGGGCACATCCCAAAGTCTTGGAGGGCGACCATAGTTGTAGCATTCTTGAAAGAGGGGAAGGATCCTTCCACTACCGCAAGCTATCGGCCCATCGCCCTCACAAGCTGCCTGTGCAAGCTTCTCGAGAAGATAATAAACAGGAAACTCATGTACTTCTTGGAGTACAACGGTCTTCTCCATGTCTGCCAGGCAAGTTTCAGGGTGGGGCGGTCTGCAAACGACCAACTTGTCGCTTTTGAATCATGTATAAAGGATGCCTTCGTACATAAACAGTTTTGCCTTACGGAGTTTTTCAACACCGAGAAAGCCTATGACACCGCTTGGCGTACAGCATCCTTAGTGACCGGAAGTCAATCGGTGTTTCGGGCAGCATGTTGAGCATGCTTTTTAGTTTTATGTCGGAGAGAACCTTTCGCGTCAGAGTTGGTTCTGCACTGTCAAAGGTTCAGATGCAAGAAAATGGCGTGCCACAAGGTGGAGTGTTGTGCTGCACTTTTTTGATAGTTAAGATGCACTATCTTGGAAAGGCACTGCCACTTACAATCTCTCATTCAATGTATGTAGATGAGGTCTAGATATCGTTTAAGTCTTGTAATATGTCAATCTGCGAACGTCAAGTCCAGCTTGGTGCCAAGAAACTAGCCGGCTGGGCAGACAAGAATGGCTTTGAACTCAATCCTGCAAAAACTCTTGCGTTGTGTTCTCCAGGAAGCGTGGGGTCCATCCGGACCCAGATTACTTTTAATGGCGTGTCGCTTTCTGTGAACAAGGAGCAGAAGCTTCTATGTACTGTGTTTGACCGCAAACTCACATTCATTCCACACATCAAGGAACTTAAGCATAAATGCCTGAAAACAATGAATATCCTTACGTTTTTCTCCCACCAATCGTATGGGGCTCAAAAGAACTCTTGCTGCACTTGTATACTGCTTTGGATGGGTCTCGTTTGGACCAGTGTTGCGGAATGGGCATCCCAATTCCATTCCAATTCCATTCCGAGGAATTAAAACTTGTCGTGATTCCATTCCTTTCAGTTCGTCGGAATGACAAAATTCAGCCCATTCCACTCCTGTAATGGATGGGCAGTCCAATTCCATTCCCTTAATTCGTCAACGTAAAAACTCCCTCAGGTGCTCTATCGATTTATCGTGGAACGCAACACGAATCTGACGTTGTCATACGCTTTCAAAACGGCACACAAATATGCCAAACGTGTCGCTTGTCACTGATTTTGGAGGTGGTAGCAGGTTGGTTACATATCTCGTGCAGAACCACTACTCTTCTAATGCAAACGTTTACCATACCTTCCTAACTAAAGTACAGAGAAGTGCGAAAGCTAAACGTCCGTCATACTTTCGCTGAAAGTGAGTCCAACCGATCACCAACCCTTCAAACACCCAAATCGCAAGCGAAGAACGAACCCATGTGACGATTTTTCGCGCACGAAGTAAACACATCTACGGAGGTATAAATGTAAATGGTTACGTGGTTTATGAGACAAAGATTTACTATTGTACCCTGTCTTCATGATTGGCGGGTTTTTTGTCTTATTTAAAAGCGTTCTTTTTTCGCGATTTTCAATTAACCGTTTTTGCACCATGGAAGACCGCCTTCATACAGAGGCAGACAGACTATTTGCTGCCCCCGGTTTCCCGCACGCGCCGTGTGTCCAGATACGTTATCAAGGCTTTTCGGTTGAGGAACCGGTCTATGGGGAAATGTAATAATTTTTGGACACAACGCCATCGATCCCACTGAGATAGTTTTTTTAACTATCGCACTGTCGCACTGCCCCTTTTTGCATAATAAGTAGCGGAATCCCGCTACTCATTATGACATTTGCATCTCAGAATGTTTTGACGGTTTGTTCCTGGGCGACGCGAGATGAAGAAGCTATTACGTTGATGTCTGCTTTTTCCGTTTGGTGTCACAGTCTCTCACGTTCTTTCTTGCTATCTGCTTTGCGTACTGTCGTACCAGCGTAATGAGTAGGCTGTGGATGACTCGCAGGCATGTTGCGCGGGGATTTCTAACATGTACACGCATTCTAAATGCTCACTTGAATAATTTAAAGAGAATTTACAGCACTGAGCGCTAATGCTACTGTACCAACGTGAGAGACGGGAGGGCAGCGTCACAGAATTCACCGTTAACAGTTTTGCGTTCAATGCACGAAAGTCGCCACCGCTTCCCCGTTGACTTCAGTACATGGCATTATTTATGACCCCTTGCATGTAAAGTTACAGAACCACATCGGGGCGGGGACCCTGGCAAAATAAGGAAGTGTGGTCAGATAGTTTGTTTCCATAAACGCGCAACCAATATGCACGAGGGCCTGATAAAAAGTTTGAAACGAGACCTTCCTACCTGAATAGTGGTGATTCTCACACTTTCAAACCACGGACTAAAGCTTCAGTTATCAGATGAGGTTGTACCCAGCCGCAAAGGCCACGTGTACAGAAACACAGCAACTAAACCACGAACCAGTTTGGCACAATTGGAGGAGAGTGCCGCACTTTCGGATTGAAGCAAAGCACGGTGTCGCACTGTTGAGAGCTGTCAAAACACTTGCAAACAAGGGTGCTAGTGGAGCCAGAACTGTTAGAAACGAACGCCCTTTGGCAGCTGTGTCTTCTGTATTGTCGTATTTAATATATGGTATCTCACAGCTGCCCACTGCTGTAGCAGAAAGTGGAGGTAGAAAGCCCCGTAACACATCCGCAGCTCGCTTCTTACGCCTATGGCGGGTTCCGGGCAAGCACGGCCCTCACCCCCAATTTTTTTTGCTGCCTTAGTTTTGATTTGCTGGAGCCCCGGTGGCCCGCTTCAACACGCGGACAGACGGTCGACAGGTTGGCGCTGCATTCGGCCGGCTTACAAGCTACAACGCTATTCATTGAGCGCCGGGCACGGAGACTGGGAGGAGCACGCCAAGGAGACTCGTTTCATGTTTCATGCACAAACGCTATGTATTGCTAGCTCCAAGATTTCGAAGCATCAGCTTGTGGTGAGGAACACCGTGGCTTCGGATGCGTACTGTTCGTATTCCGCAGTCCATGATTCTCGATGTTATACCCCGCCTGCTGCCCTGGGCACATAGCACCTGTAACTCACACGGTGATCTGCCAGCGGAGCCACTGACAGTTAGTTGTACAGAGAAAGCTAACCTCAAAAAGCCTGCCAAAGAACGAAGAGCCGACCTAACGTGGCGACCGGCCCGGTGGCCAGACGAGCTTGCACAGCTTGTGTTGGCATGTGTTGCGTCATAGCCGCGGCACTCTCTCTCTCCGCAGTCTCCTCTCCTTCGGGCGGGCTGCGCATATAAACCGTGTGCCGCTCTCCGGCGGCCTCTCGGTCGACGGTTGCTCTCCGGTTGCGCTTGAACCCCCTCAGCGTCGCATCACACCAGGGTTCCCGCGAGGGGAGGTGGGCGTAATTTTTTATTCACACGCGCTGCCGCAGGCTGCACAGATTCTGTAACTCAAGATGCTGGGTATGTGTTCTCGTTTTTGTCGCCGGTGCTCCGTTGAGATATACCGACGCAGTGATCGCTAGAGACCCATTAAGTAGCCGGAAGGCGCCAGCGATGGTGCCGCCTTGGTCTAAAAATCACCGTTTCATTCCCATTACATTCCGGGAAAAAGACACTTAATTCCATTCCCATTCAATTCCTTCAAGCGTTGTCCTCATTTCATTCCCATTTCATTCCGGCACCTCCAAAAGCTGGAATGAATCCGGAGTGATTCCAATTCCGGAGGGGTAACTCTGCAACACTGGTTTGGACTGTGGCAGTGTGGTGTATGGGTCGGCGACTAAAACAGTGTTGCGAATGCTTGGCCCAGTGACACTTGGTACGTCGTCTCGCGTCGGGTGCTTTTCGCACTAGTCCGGTCCAAAGTCTGTATGTCTAGTGCAACAAGTGGAGCCTTGAGAACCAACGGACGTACATGGACTTGCTTTATGCTTTAAAATTTCATCGCTGAATAACCATCCCTTTTATCCAGTATTTAACAATACATCCACATCTCTGCTGCTCGTGAATAGCCCATTCGCTCTTCTGACCCTTTTCGCTTTGAGTGAGAGGGCGAGGCTCGGATCTCAGCACTTCGTTTGTAGATGTGTACAGATCATTCTTTTCAGACATTTTACCGCCTTAAAACGCTCGGCATGTGTCCTGCGACCTTTCTTGTATGAAACTTCACAAACATCGGTTACCACGAGCTGGAATACTGCACCACTCTATGTCTCAGCAGTTTAAATACCCATTTGCAGAATTGTACAGTGACGCTTCTAAAACCTCCACTATGGTGTTCTGCACTGCTCATGGTCCGAATTTCAATGGAGCCAGAACCATGAGCGTACACACAACCATTTTTTCAGCAAAAGCATATGAAATTTTACTCATCGTACAGCACATTCTTGACAGTCAGATTCTTGATTCCGTCATGTATACAGATTCCGTGAGTATGTTCGCGCACTATCATCGCACAAGCCCCCCAGAAACCACATAGTCAATCTTGTGTTCAACACCATCATGTCTATCTATGCGGAAAAGCATGAGCTGCTACTCTGCTGGGTCCCAGGACACTCTGGGATCGCTGGCAACGAGATGGAAGATGAGAGGCCCACTGCTGCTGCACTCGGGAACACTGTAGACATAACAACGGTAGCATATACAGACCTCAAGCCACACATAAGACAACACTTGCGCAGAACATGGCAAACACACTGCAATGAACAAACAGACAACAAACTATATGTATTAAAGCCACACTTGGGACGGTACACAGCTGACTCACACAACAGACACGCGGAAGTCGCCTTGGCTAGGCTACGGGTATGGCACGCCCATGCGACGCACTCGTATCTGCTAACGGGATCTTCTAGACCCCAGTGTAGCGGGTGCGGAGGGGCCCTATCCGTAGTTCACGTACTCATTCAATGCAGAAAACTCGATACCACACGACGCAAACATTTTCCTGAACGTTACAGACAACACATCCCGCTTCACCAATCACACTTCTTGGCAGACAACCCAATATTTTCTAACAAGTGTGTGTCAAGTTTTCACAGCTTCTTTGATATCATGCATAATCACACTGGCCCTATACACCAGCCATCTTCATGCATTCGCTTGACTTTTGTTTTTACTCGACAATTTAGCATTTATTTGCACATCTTTCCGCGTCAAATAACTTTGTATCTGGCGCTCTTTTCCCTCTTTTGCCTTGCGCCATTAAACTCAAACCATCATCATCATCATCATCTGATTTTCGGGCATGCCTTCGTGGCCAGGTATCCATATAATCTTGTAGCACTTCTCACTTGAAGCGAGGACTTTGTTGAGTTTGTTGGCGGTATTTCTTTGCATTCGGTTGCAGAGAAGGTTTCGGCATGCAGCCTCAGAGTGGGTGTAGATGTACACTGTACTGCTGTCTGGCACAGAACGGTAAGAGTGCTCTATAGCACGCGCGATTGCCCTTGTCTCCATACCGGCGGTTGCGTTGAGGTCAAGTTCTGCGCCTGCAGTGATGAGGGCATGACTTCCGTCTACAACGGTGACACCCGTCCCATCAAGGAGGCTGGCGTCAGTGTAGTAGGGGCCGGGTTGTGGCTCGGTCTTGTTTATCTGCTTCAGGATGGCCTTAACACGAAGGGTTCGTCTTTCCTTGTTCCTCTCCGGATACATATTGCGGGGTAGAGGAGCAGAGCAGATTTTATTCCGTATGTTAGGTTTCAGTTGTCCGTACATGCTTCCCTCATATTGGCTGGTGTCGCATCCTGTGTTGTGAAGGATGCTTATGCCCTGTGCCGTGCTTCACAGTCATTGTAGCTGATTGATTTTGTGCGTGTTAAGCAGCTCCTCCAAAGAATTTGTCGTGCTGGTGTCTTCCAGTGCCTTTGTTGAGGTATACGTGGGCACCCCGAGTGCGATCTTATGGCCCTTTCCTAAAAGCACCTCTGTGCTTTTCAGTTGAGATTCCTTCCGTTTTTGGTATGACAAATGATAAAGTACCCTGGAAGTGGTGAGAGCTGCGTGAAGGCGAACGACACCAGCTTCCCGAAGACCCCCGTGCCTGTTCGTAATGCTTCGGGGCATGTGTATCACCTGACTTCCCTGATCTAAAAGTTTCCGGATTTATGGTTGGTTTTTCTGTTGTTTTGTAGTGTTAATTCGAGTACTTTTATGTGCGAATGTTGGAGCATGGCTCTGCCGTGCAGCTGCACCTTCAGTTGGACTTGTTTGCTGTTGTGTTTAGTTACTACGAGAAGCTCTGATTTTTTAGCAGAACAGGCGAGGCCACCGATACTGGCGTAGCGCTCCACCTCTTCGGCCGATTGTTGAAATGCTTCTTCGACTTTTGCTGGGGAGCCTTTGGTTGTCCATATGGTGATAACATATTTTTGCTGTCCATATGGTTGTCCACATGAGGATATCATGCGGTTAAGTTCCGCTGAGAGGTTCTTCATCACGGTATTAAAAAGGAGGGCGATAGTATAAAACCCTGAGGTGTGCCACGGTTGGAGGCTTCCTTTGCACGGGACTTGATTGATCCCAACGGGAGTGTTGTCATCCGGTCACGCAGAAAGCTCCGTACATAAATGTAAATTTTTGAGCCGCAGTATATTTCTTGCAACTTGGCCCGTATTAGGTAATGCAAGACATTATCAAATGCATTCGAGAGGACTAAGGCGAGAACCGCTCGAATTTGAGCAGTGCTTGGGTCGTCCAATATATCCTCCTTGAGTTGGAGGAGGGAGTCTTGTGCCAAGATCTCCCTGTAGACAATGAGCGTGTGCGGAAGCGCGTTCGTGTTCTTAAGGTAGTTAGCGAGCCTGATTAATATTACCTTTTCCATGAGCTTGCCCAAACAGGACGTTAATGATATGGGCCTTAAATTGTGGAGATCAAGTTTTTTCCTGGTTGAGGTATTAGTATGACCTGAGCCGTCTTTCATGTTATCGGGATCTCCCCTTGTTCCCAGACTTTTTTCGTGAAGGATGCAAGGCAGGCATAGTCCTCATACGAGAGATTTCGGATGAGTTTGTACTGCATTATGTCCGGTCCCGGTGTCGTGTTGCGTTCCGTGAACTCCAGGGCAGCCTGTGTTTCCTGGATGGTAATAGGACCATTCAAGTATTAAAGATCGTTTGCGTCTCGTGCATAGTCTCGACATTCCGGGTCATCAAAAGCAGCGCGACACTACCATACTGGAGCGAGAAGCATTGTCACTCATCTTTGATGTCTTCCGTTTTCGTGACTCCTCTAGGTTGGCAATTCCCTTAGGTCACCGACCATCAGCCGCGGCTTGACTAGCCCCACCCAGACCGTCGTACGCCACCTATTACCGCAGCACGAATTCAACGATGGGCACTGTACTTGGGTGGCTGCCAGTACAAGTTGCTGTACATTGGGGGGGAATAACTGATAGCAGACGCCCTGGCAAGGTTTCCATTACAGACAACGGAACCGGTAACCTAAGGCGAACTCATGGACATGTCCCGGAGTGGGAAGTTCTTAAAGAGTTGCAACTCACGAGTTGCAGGAGCTCACTACCGAGGACCTGTTATAAGCCCTGGTAATGCGCTACATATTGTATGGTTGGCCTCGAACCAAAAATGGAATGGTACCTGATTTGTTGCCTTTTTTGATCGGGAATTAGAGCTGTCATTGACTCGGTGCCTAGTCTACTGCGGTAACAGAGTGGTGATACCACGAGAAGTGTGGAGTAGAATTCTTCAGCTTCTCCATGAAGCGCACCAAGGCTCCTCTTCAACGGAACCCGCTGTGTGGTCTTTGTTTTGGCGACCGGCAATGGATAGGGCAATTGAAGAGTTTTAGGCGCAGTGTAGGAGCCTAGTGGAAGACCTTACAATAACTAAGGCAGCCACAATAGTAGCCTGGCTGAAACCAGATAGGTGGTGACGCACTCACATCGACTTCGCTGGCCCGTTGACAGAAATGATAGTCTTGGTGGTAGTGGACGCGCACACAAAGTGAATCGAAGCAGTTCCAATGAAGCATGCGAACGCAATTTTTACCATTCGCTGCTTAAGGAGAATGTTGAGTCGGTTCAGCATGCCACATGCGATTGTGTCCGAATAATGACACACAATTGTGGACCTGCGTCGGCCGCTTTCCATCCCCAGTCAAACGTAGCAGCGGACAAAGCAGTTCGAACCACGAAAAACGGATCAAGAAAAATGCGAGATGGACCGGTGGAAGATAACCTCATGCCCCTGTTATTCGAGAAAGGATGGCTTCGCAGAAGGGCGGAAAGTCACCATCAGAAATGCTTCTCGGCCAGGAGCTCCTGTATCGTCTTCTCCCATGCCTGCCTCCCAGGGATGCGAACTCGCCACTGGGTGCCGATGACCGGACCATCTAGCAGGCAGCAGCGTCTACATGCGCAACTACGGTACCGGTTAAAGATGGACGCCTGGACGCGTAAAAACCACTGCGACCACGAAAATGATGTCAGTGGAGACGTCAACTAGGGTAAGGCAGCGTCACATCTTCCAAATGCATTGCCGTCCCGAGGCAACCCCGGAGACTGTGTCTGTGGAGGCGACTGCAGGCACGGAGGCTGAACCTGAATCTGACAGAGCGGTTACTGCTGTCCCGTTTCTTTTGCTGACACACGGCCCCAGGCGGAATCCACCGGAGGAAAACCCGTCCTGCCAGCAGGGCGTGGTCGGACTGAGGCTCCAACACAATATGCGACGGAAGCTCCAGTCATCGCGGCCGACCCTATTCCGGGGACGGCCCTCGTCAATTAACGCTCAGGCGATCGAAAAGAATTAGAAAACCTGTACAGCAGTTCTGGTTTTAAGGCGGAAGAAATGTGGCATTTGTTTTGTTTTGTGGCGGCCAGCGAAACCAGCTGCGGGCACACCTATTTTGTTTTGGTTCTGGGCCGTCTACGTTACCTGTGTAACCTTCTCTTTATGTCTAGAGCTACCATTTGTCGCAATAAACGCTTTTGTTTGTTGCCAGACCCTCGTCCAAGCTGCTGACCCTTGGGCACTCATGTTACTACACACATTGAGCTGCTACTCTGCAGACTTGGTTAAAATTTTACTTGAATAAAGAGGTGTTTTTTATTTGCCCTTTGGAGCGGCCGCCATTTTCTTGATCTGGCAACAGCAAAACATGCTTTTTGCAGAATGGGTACTTATGACTTTCGGCTAAATAAACATCACTTCCTCTTCTTTGCAGATGTATCCGAACATGCCAAGTGCATTAAAGATTGTGGTTACTGCAAGTGCACTAATTGCTCAGAGTAAGTAAATTTTGGTGTTAACATTCAGTCGGGGCAAACAATGACAATGTGTGACCAGCGTATTTCTTTATCAACGTTCAACCTGACTCTCACTTCTTATAGTCTGTAATCATAACGCATTTAGTTTCTTTGCACCAAGCAGAACACAAAAAAGCGCTGAGCAGACTATGATATTGACCTTGTGCTTAATAGCCTCTCAAGGCAGGCAAAAATACTGCAATTGTCATGAGGACTATAATATATCGTCACGGGGCGGACAATGCCGTATGGCGCCATGGCCCAGCATCGACGATGACGACGAGGAAGTGGCTGGCATGCTGTCTGCTCGGGCTCTATCACGTTCGCTTTGTAAATATACTGTACCGAAATCGTTCATCATTCGTAATCATTGTTCCCCGCATTTCCATCCTACCGCCCCATAACAATATTAACTCTTCATGGGGCATCACACCGCCAAGGACAAATTACAAAAGAAAGGGACACAGAACAAGCGCTGAGTGTCAAGTACAATTTATTGATTAAGATTCTTTTGATACAAAAATCTGCAGCGGTGGCTCAGTGGATAAGGCGTTGTCCTGCGGAGCACGATGACGTGGGTTCGATTCCCAGCCGCGGCGGCCGCTTTTCGTGGAGGCGAAAAGCAAAAAAACCCGTGTGTTCTAAATTTCGGCACACGTTAAAGATCTCCAGGTGGTCAAAATTATTTCGGAGCCCTACTTTACGGCGCGCCTCATCGCCTGTGAAGCGTCGGTGCGTAAAGCACCACAATTAACTAATTAAATTATTATATTATTTAATTATTCAGTTATACAACAAGTGATAGTCACTCGGCGCATGTGCAAGCCAAAAACACATAAACAAACATTAAAGTCTAAACTTGAAAGGAAGTAGATAGAATGGTGACACATGAGAGGCATGAACTAACGGGAACAGTTACTTCTTATTGCCGTAGTGGCTTCTCCAGGGAACCAAATTCTGCTTGTCTCATGGCTAAAGATAGCTTACTAACGCACGCCTTCCTCATCCTGTAAATGTGAGACGCTTCTATTATCTGAGTATTTTTGTGATCGATGCCGTGATAGTAACTTCGTGTTTTGCGGTACTGGCTCGCTGCCATGCTCCTGGCATTGCGAAGCAGGAAGGGAAGGCGAAGACTTGCCTGACAGTCCTCTAAGCCTGGTGTTGAGGCACCTTCACGTCTAGCCCATGTTTGAAGCCCCACAGTTGAAGGGAATCTGATACACGACGCCCTCACCGCATCGGATGAACTCGAATCGTGTTTTATGCCGCAGCCCTTACGCGCAGAAGGCTGAATGGCTGCAGTTTTCCACTCCACTGCAACACATACTCTCGATATCGTCAAGGAAGGCGAAAAAAACCACCGTGACTCCGTATATGGGAGCAACATTCTTTAAACGATGGGATAGGCGGTAAACATAAAACAGCATGAGTTACCTGAAATCTTGTTCTTCTTGAAATCAACGAGTGTACAATGGGAAGGTGGCTTGTATCTACAAAGGAGAGAAGTCTGTATCAATTCAAAAGTGGCTCCCAATCTCAGTGACATTGTTATTAGCCGAATTGGTCATGTTCTTCAGAAGAACCTGGTCGGAATAACTAACAAAATTTTGTCACGGCCATTGATAGCGGGAACAATGCAGTGCGTGTCCACGTGGAGCCTTATGGCCACGCTCTTCGGAGCGCCACCACTGACGCTGCGGCATTCTTGCAGCCCATGTGAAATTACTAAAGTGAGGGCCCGAGGTAGAGGTAGCTGGCATTGCTTGCGCATGGACCTTCAGATTTCCGCAGCACCAGTGGTGGCGCTCCGAAGAGCGCGGCCACGCACTGCCGTGTTCCCGCTATCAGTGGCCGCGACTGTACATTGATGACTCCCTTGTTTTTATGGAAGACAAAGTGTGCTGTCTGTGTAGCATCGACATCCTGAAGGTTTTTCGAGAGAATGGTTTTGGGTTGAGCTTCACGGTGGAACTTCCAAGCAATGACGAATTACAGTTGTTCGGCATTACGTTTAAGGTTCTCGATACAACATGTGTGTTGGTTGTATGAGCCGCTGGCTACAAAGCCGATTCTGAGCTTGTCCTCCAGCAACTCGAAACTGGTAAAAAACGGCGTTGCGTACTTTGTTATGCATTCAGCCACAATGAAGTCATGCGATCTAACGATCAAGGAGAGCTTCCATGAGCAGGCGACCAGGCTGCAGTCAGCAGATTACCCTAACAACGTTCTTCGAGCGTCTTGTGACAAGCTTCTGAGTAGCAAAAAGACCGGGAATGGCTCAGGAAGAAAACGCCATTGATATATAGAGAAACAAAAGGTGGTCGTGCGGCCTTATGTTCAGCGCATGCCCTATGGTTTAAAGAATGCTGCTGCCAGATATAGAGTCACGGTTATTTTTTTGTCTCTTTTGAAAATATCTAGAGTATGTGCGGCTGTTGAGAGGATAGCTGCTGCAATATAGGCTTCTGAGCGTAAGGGCTGTGGCATAAAGGATAATTCGAGTTCGTCCTATGCTGTAAGGGGGTCGTGTAACAGATTCCCCTCCCCTGTGCGGCCTCATACGTGGGCCAGACGGGAACGTGCCTCAACACCATCCTCAGAGGATATATGGCGCTGTTAGGCAAGTCTGCGCCTTCCTTTTTTGCTTCGCACTGCCAGGAGCATGGCTACGAGCTAGTACCACAAGACATGAAGGCACTATCAAGCCATCGGTCACGAAAATACCGCGAGATTGTAGAGGCGTTTGATATTACAGAAAGAAGGACGCGTGCGTTAGTAAACCAGCTTTAGCCCTGAGACAAGCAAAAATTGGCTTTCTGCAGAAGCCACTACGGCAATAAGGGGTAGTGGTGCCCGTTACATCATTATTTTTTGAAGGTTAAGGCATGTTCTTTTCAAGTTAGTTTAAAATATGTCTTGTTGGCAGGAAGAGAAGGGTCACCTTTTACAGTAATAGATTGAGAGGTTCCAGAGAATTATGACTCTGCAAAGTCTGACATCGAACTGTATTACTGAAGCCGCGCAGAATTGGTTCATGCAATATTGAAAAAAAATCTAGCCGACATCTTCTGCCTCGACAAATTTAGCGCAAATGATTCTCCAATTCGAGGCTGACCAGGTTAGCTGATTTTATCCTGTTACGTTCACACAAACATTGGGTGGCTCACAAGGAATGAAGTTGTCCTCAGGAAGCATTTGTTCAAACTTGTCTACTTGGCTGCTTCTGGAACGGTTTTTATGCTTTCTAGCTACAGGCGAACGTTCCCGCCTAGTTAGTGGCTGCGCATCAAGAGTCCTTTTACTAGGCTCTTGAGTAGGCCGCAGTAACCTGCTTGTATCTTATCCTTCGGAATAGGGGCATCCAGTGCGTCCTATATTTTGTTAACGAAGTCAAGCATATTACCATCACATGTTTGTAGTGCCCGTTATATTATTGAAAGACGTATGTGGATACTGCTTAAGCTGCACAAGTCTCTCCTAAAGTTCTTGCATAACAATCTCGCAATGTTAATTATAATGTGTGAGTCGACACAATTTTCTGTTTCCGTTGCAACTTTCCCTCCCTGTTCACTCACCAACTTTCACTTCTTAGAACTCACGAGTAATAAAATCCGTTCTTTATGTTATCGCCTTTGTTATCGGCTTTGCGAAATCTCACCCCGGACTTCTCTTCACTGAATGGCTTTTTATACATTTTGCTACCAAGAAGGACAACACAAAAAATAATGGCGGGCCAGTTTCTGCAGGAGCTACAGAAAAGAAGAAAGCTAATTACTCGCAGGAACGCAGAAGTTTAGTATACTCTAATGAAGTACACAAAGACACCAATTTAGAGGGCCATAAGTGAGTGGTCACAACTGCCGAGTGGTTTTCCGATTTTGGCATACTTTTATACAGGCCTATGAGAGGTAATTCTTACCCAAGGCTTGTTTACTCAGTAGCGGCACGCTTAGCAGAGCATCCCGCACCCGCATTTCACGCGCAGCGTCACCGTCTGGGGCACAGCTGGATTCTGAAAATTCAAAGAGCAGGAGTGCAAAGCATACATACAAGCGCCGACTTCAAACTGGAAATAAGCGCCTTTGTTGTCTTGAGCGATCTGGTCTTCGTTACTACCTTTGTTTTATGTCATCACTAGCGGTAGTACCGGGGTCATGGTCGGGTGGGCCACTACGCTAATGACAGTAACGAGTAACGAGAATAAGAAGTATTTAGTTATTCGGTATTTCTCGCAATTAGTTCACCATAGTGTCGTACACAGTTAGAAACTCCATCCTGCGGTCCATTCATGGGCTCCTACTAAAGTCGTGTTGTTATAAGAAACGGCTGGAGCTCGTGTTTCATTAGAACTATCCTGGAACAAATTAACTGCTACCAATGTAGACTGCTCAAACGATTGCTTAAATATAGTAAGGGTTATCTCAGTAAGTATGGTGGATAACCATCAGCTACAGTTTTATAATAGATAAGATGGGCTGCTACGGGAGGCGTGTGGTTACACAAAGTCTCAACGGATGACGTGCGCTATTCGAACGAGCTAAACTTGAACTGACGTCCACCTCCGGGGGGCGTAATATAAAAAATCCCCAAAACTAGTTTACGGACATTTGTATAGGTAGAATATCAAGAAAAAACAATTTGAACACATGAAAGGGTTGAATAGTTATTGAAGAATCTGTAACAACACGTAATTTTCCGAAACTTCTAGCTCTTGCTACTACGTGGCCGTTGTGGCGGAACGTTGTGAAGCAGTTCTTAGTGATTTGTATCGGTTACATATATCAACAAAAACCCGTGCGATATGTCCGCGCGCCTGCGATAGATAAAGCAATTTGTAAAAAAGGTAATTTACCTCTTTCCCTCTCTTTGGGGTGCAATTTAGAAAACTGCAGCAGCATTGAGCTCCGTTAACATGATAGAAACGTACCCCTAAAATGTGAGACGTTTAGAACCAGCAGTATGTCTTGGCGATGACATCACTATGTAGGTCTTTTTGTCCCGTCAGCAGTGTAATTCCAAAAATCCCAGGTCCAGCTTTCCGGCTCATGGCAAATAGTGTGGTTTGTTACCGCGACGTGCGGCATGAAAATCAGCCTTTGAAATTCTCGGCTTCAACGTCATCACTTGTTTATCTACACCTACGAAATGAAGTGCCCGACTGACTCACTGATTCATCAACGCCCAGCTAACAGTGCTGGACCTATAGACTTCAAATTCGTGAGTAAGTTTGTGTCATAGCGTAAGGCATCACTAAGGGGGGTTACCCCTAACCAGGGAAAATGGGGAATTGTGTTTGCCAAATTCGTGATTGTCTCGCGTACACTTTTAGATATAGAAGTGCGTTTTGCTGATATGTATTATATCATAAGTTTCTCAACACAGTAGTTTTAACATTTTGCCCTAACTAGCAGTAATGTTGCGAATACGCATATCGGAGCCAATGGGGTGTTACTAAACATTCCCCAAAAATACTTTAATTATTGATGCATGCAAGTTGTTTTACTGGTACATTTTATTCAATCAGATGCACAAATGAAATATTAAGGATTCTTCCCTACGATGCCGCCATATTGTATAAAAAGATATTTTGATATTACACCACTGACTGACCGAAAAAGACTAGCAGGGGATATCAACGCTCAGCCAAGCGCAGCCAAACTGCTGGTTTTAGGTACTTCTAATATGAGGAGTACATTTCTATTATGGTATGAGAGCTCAACATGAAAAAATTTTCTAAAAAGTACAACCCTGAAAGATCGATACTCCGGTCACATACTGTGGTCCACGCTAATCGCACAAACGGGAAAAACACAAATTTTTGTTCTGTACCAGCGGGCACACTAATTATAGGAGTCGACAAGCAACAACAATCTGTCTTTTGCCCTGAATCTATCATTCGGCCTTTAAAGTAAAGATCCAGTCCTTTACAAGGTAGAGATGAAAATTTCACTTGACGCCATTCCCGTCGTGGTTGTAGAACATTGGTTTATTATGTGTTGGTGGCGGAGTTTGGGGTTTGGTACCGGCAGGTCGTGATGAAGGCACGACCAATGGATTGCAGGAGTCCCCCGACATGGACGCTGAAGCGAAAATGGTCGGCAAAAGATAGTGTGCAAATAAGCAGCAAGACGGCACAACTAATATCCGCACTAAAAGGTATCAGCGCCGCTTACCCTTTAGTTATGCGCACGCTTTCACGTCGTCTGAAGTGCAAGGAACGTACAGGAAGAAGGCAGCGGGTGTGGTAGAGTTTTTTAACCTCTGGCATGTGCATTTGCGTTTATTAGAAGCTCGTCTCGAGGTTGGTACCGTTCCAACCAAAGAAGAGAACTTGAGAAAACGCCAGGATATGCGAAATGACAATACGTTCAGCACGCAAGTGGTCACAGGCTATGCCTGTCTTCTAGACGGTGCATAATCATTTTAAGCAACCAGTTTATCAGTATAGGCTACATCAAGAACAGTTGTTCAATTTGGGGTACATTCTTGTGCCAACCTGTTGTGGACGTGATCATTCAAGTCTTGGTTGACTTAAATATAGGCATAACCTTATTCTTCGAATAATTAACAAAACCACTCTTGCTTTTTGTGCATTAGGTCCTACACCGACTATTGTTTTGAACATTGCAGCGTAATTTCTGTGTGACTGTTGTTATTTTGCTATTTCTTGGCGCCAGTCAGGTATTGCCATTTGAAGCTAAAAAGTCAAGTGTGAATAATAGGCCATTGGCCTTGCTTTTATCTTAAAGGTTTCTGGGCGCAAGCGGACGGACGTGTGGCCTCTAGCTTACCCGCAGAGTGCCCGCCTAAGACTGAATTACAGACATATGCATGGAAGGTACGTTTGTTCAACTGTAACTATACGGTTGCTGGCATTGGGGCACATGCTATACATAATAAAGTTGGAATATGTACTGTTACCTTCTTTTCGAACAAAGCGAAAACCACGCGATATGTTTTATCTAGTTTGAGTAAACCACACCAGTAAGTTCTATAGAAATGCACAGTTTTTGGTGCACAATAAACATGAAACCCTAGTATTTATAACAATATACGCTATAGATAGTGATATAAACTTACGTACAGGAGCAAGAACCAGCGAGTCTCGAGACCTCAGACCCCCGACATGTTTTTTATCAGGCGATCACGCAGCCCTTGCGTTATCCAAACGTCGGATGACATGTTAAAGGGCGAAGTACCGTGTCTTGATAGTTTTTCTGGCGTGGAATAGTATGGCTTTGAACTATGGTTATTTATTACATGAGTGGTATGATTATTCTTGGTGTAAACTTTTTGTTTTTCAGAACAGTAACTAACGTTGCAAGTCGGCGCCTGTGCAGTGCCGTCTTCTTCTCTGTCGTTCGTCGATTTACCGATGTTTCTTCTGAGATAAAAAGATACGAACTTGCCCAGTTTTCAGTTCATCGGCACTATAGGCTTTATGCGAGATCTTCTGCCCCATTACCGTCATCGTGAGCGCGGCCGACGTGTTTACGGGTTCAACAAATGGGGTTACTTGGGGAAAATTTGCACTTTACAGTTATTTTTGTTTGTATTTAGCCTAAAAGAGAAAAAGGGAATTTTTAGTATATGCAGCGAATTTTAGGAGTCGCGGAGAATAATATCCGTAAACGGGACCTCGGATCAAATGCAGAATCAGAGCGGATGTTCTCTTGGTTGGGGACGCTTTTAGCGCAATAGGCTGACCAGCGAGACTGGCTGCCACCATGGTAGTGTGCTCTGGATCCAACTCCAAAGGGATTTGCTGCAAGGGTTTCAAAGTTACGCCAAGGCGCACCGCTCTTCACCCACATGAGAACGCCCGAGTGCGCTGAATTAAGTCTTGATTTAATCCGGTATTACATAGGAGTAGTACTTAATATATGTCAATAAAAAGGCCGAATTACCCAACAGTGCCTGCTTTTCTCATATGGACAGTTTTGAGTTACAGCTTTAGTATGCGAGGTAAACATGGTGGGGCGTACAAAACGTGAAATGCATAGTAGAATGCTGCCGAGCAGCAGATGCAGTCGAATATAGTGCATGCTGATGCTCTGATTCTCTGAACGGCGTTGGCGTAGAAAAGGCTACCTAGAGTTGACATAGGTGGCGCCGGTTAACGCCCAAAACCGACAGCAATCCAGGTAAACACATATAAACTGCAAGAAATGCGTGTAAATGTGCAGGAAATTCTTAAAAAACCCATGGGGAAGGTGCTAAAAGTAGGAAAGTTCTGAACCTAGACATGGGCATTTTTCTGACCAGAACGGAACGTCACTGGGTTGACCCGGAAAGTGCAGCTACTAACTGCAGAGAGTGTTCGGCAAGCTGGCGTTTTCTGTCATCCAGGATGCCATATACCGTTGTGTGCTATGATGCACACTGAGTGGGAACAGTGATTTTCAAGAAATATATGTAAGAACTCTAGAAGTCAAAGTGGTCCAAGTACTATAATTCATCTACTCTCGCACGTACCGCAACGACCATGGATGTTACTACTTTCTCGTCTATGAGTGTCACGTGTGCTGTGAGTCGTATCCGTTTCAATTTAGTTCATGTTACAATGACACGAAGAAATTATATCTGCGTGATAAGACAGGTGTTGCTGCAGAACTGCCTGGTTTTCGCAATTTTCCATTTCATTCGCTCAAACGCTGCGGTGATTGCGAACAAGATCAAGCCTCTAAAACTATTTAAAACGAATACTAAACGGAACTGCTACGTGTGTACGTGTGCTTAGTGCTGATAGCTTAGCGTTCGTTCATCGTCGTTTGGTGTATAAAATGTCTTCATTTTTTCGAAAGAAACAATGTCAACCAAGCTTTGAACAGAGAGCCGTCGTCACACTGTTGACATACAAGCTTTGTGAGGTTAAGGTAAAGTTCACTGCTACCACTCGTGGCCTGACGTACTTTCTCTACTGTTTGCAAAAATTCGTGTTGTCTTCGCGCTGAAGATAATTTTCCACTAAGTTTTGCACGCGATGCAAGCAGCACTCCCTGTCCTCATGAAACAACACGCGGAGTAAACTAAATAGGGTCGCCTGATAGAACTTTGGGCCGAACTCAAGGTTCCGCGATCTGTGATTGGTCCTGCGATAAATAGAAATTATCTGGCACAATTAGATCACAGGAGCGCCGTGCATTAGGTGAGCTAAAAAAAAACGCTCCGTCAAGATGCCCTACAGCAAAAATGAGGGTGCCATTTGAGTACATTTATTTTAGGTAAGTTTGGATGCTTCAGTTCGGGGATAATTGTTTGTTTTAACAACATTTTCAATGCGGGACTGAGAAGGTACCGCAAAAAGGAAGCGATAGGGGTGGCTGTTTTGTTAACAATGTACTGTGTAGTGATCAACGTCATTTTTGCTTTAATTTTCGCGAGATTCTTCTTTACAAGCTGCCCAGGATGTACCTACAATATTTATTTGCGATTAGAAGCTAGCACAAATGATTAAACATTGTTTACAAGGCTTCAGTGCCACTTTAATGAAACAGCATAAAACGCTGCATTCAACAGAAAAAAATACCGCCATCTCCAAGAAATGAATGATGATGAGAGGGGCCAAACCAAAATACTTATCGGTGAAAACGTGAAACATTGTTATAGGTCTTAACAGCGGAAACTAAGGGTGAGACAGCGAAAACTAGGCATCCTGATGTGCTAGCTCGGGGCTATAACACAACACAAGCGCACAACACAAGCGCTACCGCACAACACAAGCGCAGACGCCCAAGCAATCTGGCATGTGAGCTTAGTGATTCCTATTTATACAGATTTAAACTAAATAGTTTCGTAAGTTTGAGAATTCCGAGAAAGCTGAAGGAAGTTTTATAATCGCCATTTATCGGAACCTGTGGCTCCGTTTGTGTTTTGTAATACCTGTTGCAACACAACCGAATTGGTATTCGCAGTTCCATTCGTGACAACCAGTGCACAAAAGGCAGCGTTTCTCTAGCGGCCAGATGTTTGTAAGCGGTATCTAGATTTTGTGTTCCCGCCCTGCAAACCAATCCTTAACGTACATTTGCCGTATGACCACTTAATTCCGTTGGGTCCGGGTGACCCAGGAGGTGCTGTCGAACAAGTTAATCAAGCGGTGTGAAGTAAGCGCCCAACGGAAGCGACGCTGCGCCAAAGCAGGCCCAACACCGTCGCTAAAGCAGACGGCAAAGCGAACGGAAGGGTCCCGCCGATACGCCCGCCCAGGGTGAGCACGGGGAACGCTGGGTAATAGCGCCATATCGCCGCGCCATCTACACTGTGCTCCATGAACGAAAAGCACCCTCCGCCTACCTAGGCGCGTTGGGAGTTTCTTGTCCCGCACAGGAGTTTCTTGTCCCGATAACGATCGTGACTGGTCATTGTTGAGGGTGCCTCTTCAGCTTTAATGTTGGCTCATCAGAGGTGACGGGGGTGAGCGCCGGACAAGTCTCTCAGGGCACCCATTGTCGCCCGTGGACTGTGCACCCTTGCACAGGACACACCGAGGTGTGCGCACATGTTCCTTCGTGGGGTTGGAGAGACCTCACACGGCTAATTTCATGGTGTCCGGTTTTGGGCACAGGTAAATGGGATGTCCTACGTCGTGGCAGACGTAGCATACGGGGCGTGTGGGCCGATACAGGCTGCAGGGGAGCATCGCGTGTTCGAAGATGACGCCTCCGGGCACCCGCTTTCCGGCGAAGGTTATTAGGGCCGTTGATAACCTTCCCAAGCATTAGGGCTGTTAATATTTCGTATCAGGCGCGTTGAGATTGTCGACAAGTTCGCTGATTGTACTGCCGGGTGGAATGCCGTGTACTACTCAACGGGATTAGTCATCCTCGGCAGCGATGTACACAGTGATTTCACACTCGTTGCCTAATATACGTAGGGATTGTAAGCCTCGAATGTGTCGTGCCACGTATTCGTCCGCCGTACTTACGATGGCAATGTTCTGCACTTCCTCTACGCGTGTTTGGATGAAGGCTTTAGCTGTCCGCTTGCTGCCGTGTTGCGTCTTTTCAGTGACCGCTCGTGAGGGTAACAATCTCTATGTTAAATATTTTCAGTGCTCCCCTTGGGCGTATGGTGATTTTGTAATCATCCTTCAGAGGGAAGGGAGTCTTTTTTTGCTGGTTAACTGAGGCCCTTAATGTCGACATGTTGTCCGGCTTGGGGCTTCCGACGTCGGGGTTGATGGATTGGGCTTTTTTCTTTTTCTTCCTGACCCGTCTTCTTCACTGTTTTACCCAGTCGTCTTTCTCCAGTGCTTTTTTTCCTGATGTGTGTTGTCCATGTTGTCGGGGTCTTCCATGTCTCATTCCATGCCTGGGTCATTGGCCGGAACCATTGGACACTAGGCCTAAACTCGGTTTAGCTTGGGGCAGCCGTCACCGCCGTTCTTCGGTGCGCCGATGTTTGAAATAGCGTTAGCTGGGCCGGGCCACTTGAGATAAAATATCTGGCCGGAAAAAGCCAGCCAGGGTTCCTGTCTTCCAAAGTTTGGCGTCCTCAGGTAGAAGATTCTTGGAGACACTCGAATCAATGTTTCTTTTTGAGGTGGGTGTCGAATTATCGCCACACAAACTCAGAAAATTCAGAGCCCATGTGGACTGTACCTGAACAGCTCGGCCCCCTGGTCTTTTTTGCGTGGAAATGATGGGCGTTACACAGTCCCTGCTGTGCGCTACTACGAAAAAATGTTGCGCATCAAAATAAAAATAAAGTGAAATAAAGGGGAGTAAAGCCATTTGAATAAAGCCTTTAGAGTAATAGAGCCATTAGAATAAAGTGGTGAATAGAATAAATCCATTACAATAAATTGGCGCAAGGCTGGAGAAACACGTAGCTTCTTCCGATTGCGCTAAATTTTCCTAGGTTTCGGTAGGCATCGGCGCGAAACACGGGGTTGGATGGTAGCCGTCTCATCGCTGGCTGCCCCCAAGTTCACTACACTCTTGAGCCTTGACCGGCGTCTGTACCCAGCCGCGTCTGTGTTCATGTGGCCACGTCGCCGTAGTGACGTCATTGCTAGGCGAGGGTTGACTCCGTCTACGCGGCTGCGCAAATGTGCTGCCCAAGGCAGCTCACGACTATTCAGCCCAACTCGAGCCGAATGACCTTGGCCAGTGAATTTCTATCCGACCATTTTTGGCAAACGTTTTGGGCCCGTGTTCAAATGTGGGCCTTTTGGCCATGTCCGGCTGCACTCCCGTGGCCATTCAACAGCCAGCCTCTGTGAGCCAGTGTACTGGCTTATGATCATACGGCCAAACGTCAGGCGTAAGATCCGGCTATTCGACAGCCACCAGAGGGCGGCCGGACTACGGCCACCGGAGCTCAGCCGTGGTTCGTTGGCCGGACTTCAGCTGGGTTACAGCTACCGGAAGGCGACCGACAAAATCCGCCAGAGTTCAGGCCGCCCCCGTGTAGTTTCTGAGCGGCTTGTCAAAGTTTTTTCGAGAACTGCATACAGGCCATTCCAAGGGAGACGAAGAAGAACTGACCTGGAGACTTTTGAAATGGCGCTCTCTCATCGACGCCATCGTCCAACATTCAATAGCATCAAAAAGAACGAAAACGTAGCTAATACCACCTTGCATAAAATATTAATTTATTTAATTTTGCCTATTGTAACCTGCAGTTTGTATCGCTAAAACTTTGTAAATTGTTAGTTGTTGCATAATTTGTTGAAAATAAATTTGTGTAGTGTAATAAATTCGCTCTCATAGTTCTTTATCTACCGACTGGAATTTTTTGTATGAAATTGGAACTCCAATTTAAATAATACTGAATTGTACGTAGCGTAGTTTCAGGATGTAAAGTCGGTAGAAATAAACAAAGCATGCAAATTTAGTTATGCATCAGGTATACACAGCGTGGGTCTAGCATATTGCATTAATCAATGTTTCAGCACCGATTCTGTGCTTCGAACGAATGATATGGTTCGCATAGTTTTTGAGCAGAATTGGTCTGTTACTTCAGGATCGTCCAAAAAAGCGGACCGACGTGTATATTTCTAGAAAACAAAGGAACTTCTACTGTAGAAAAGGTTGTTTCACAAGCTACGCATTGACCAGGTTATCTTTTTTATTACAGGATGGCCAGAAGCAGGTAAGTGCTTTGATCAGAAATTTCGGGAGACTGGGCTCGTGGCTAAGGTCACCTAAAGTATTAGTGGGACATAAAGTGAAGGACTACTGTCTCAAAAACCCAATTAAATGAAGCAATGTTCGTGGAACTGACGCGGGCATCACTCATGGCTGTAACGGGCTTCTAAATAACAGTGCTTGTTTTTTAAAGCAGGGATATTTATTATCACCATAACACTCAGTTTTTTTAACCTGGGCACCGTCTATGTTTGAAGAAAGCCAGATAGTTCAGACTTTTACAACTGCAGCAACTAAAATGTCAAATACTCTTACTCCTTTGGCGGCCTCTTGATCCGCCTTGTAGACTTCGACATATCCCTTTTCGTCCGAGGGTTAAAGACCTACCCCAGCGTGCTGCATTCCTTTGCGTCTCCGACGTATATATGCTAGCTTTCGTTTGCAGCATACCTGTCTGCAAATACATACAATCTTTCTGGGTCAGCGTGTCAGTAGCTACTACGAACTTGTTTGCTCAGCAGTAACCAATGTGCACCTCTACACGCTTCTCGTTCGAGTATACAACTGCTCGCTTTGCTTAATATGAATGAACACATTTATGCTTGCTTAATACTTAACATGTCCTTGTAGATGTGCCCAAACCTAATTTCCCTGCAGAAGAACCCAAAATGATTGAGTGAATAAGGGGTTTAGCCCGCTGAAACTTCACCTGGGCTATGTGGCGTGTCGTAGAGAAGCGTTCCGGGTTCATTTAGGCCGCCTAGAGGTCTTTCAATGAGCTGAAATCTGGACACTTGGGCATTCTGGCTTTTCGCCGCCATCAGAAAACCAGCAGCCGCAGCTGGTAAAAAGAATACAAACAAACGTGTCTTTTTAAACCAGCATGACCCTGCTCACACATCCGTTGCCTACGCAACCGCTCGCGCTCGTCCGTAACCGACAATCTACGCTCCCTTTTCTAAACTGTATTGATCATTCTTGAAACGTTCCCTACGTACTGTCCTGCGCAATCGCGTGAATACTGTATAATTTTGCCGGATTTCTATGGCGCCATGTATAGGCTACTGTAAATTTTGTGCTCGCATTCAATCTTTGGAAATGCATTCCGTACTTGCTCTTCGGTTTTTGAAATGGTAAAGTCCAAGCTTGAATACGTGAGAAAAATAAGCTTTTAAATAGCGTCTTTGCACCAAGGGCTAGCGGGTTTTAGGAGTACTTTCAATGAAATGGGTTTTATCGGTCTAGTGGAGCTGCTGAAAAACCTAATATTCTCGCAATTTGACGTATTTGATTCAATCTGCCGTAATATATCATTATCTATATTCCTTTTATGGCTCTAAGCTGCATTTATAGACATCAAAATTTATTCGCGCGAAAGCATTCCCTTAAATAGCTCCAAAAATTCTTTACAAATTTCGGCTTAACGTACTTAAAATTGCGGTGCTGTCCACTATTCGTTAGTGCAGATAAGCTGGGAACTCTTTAAAACAAATGCCGACTGAGGAAAAACAAAAATAAAAGCCGCGAAATTGTATGCTTCGCTTCACGGGCCATCTCATTCGTAGGTTTGGATTGCAGTAAAGGAAGTACCACAACCATCATACCCCACAGCATTGTTACGGCAATTCTAAGGCTTTTGCGAAGGCGCCGTAACCAAACCGTAGGCGCCGTAATCGTAACCAAAGCGTAGATGGTACGGAATTAACCAAGCCCAGGTGAACAGAGACTTATCCCTGCAGGCAATTTATTTTATTACTCTTGTCAAAGTGTAAAAAGAACGGGTTTTTCAGTGGCTGCTCAGTCCCGCTAAACCTCGTGATTCTAGTGGTCACGTCCTTGAAGACAAACGCTAATTAGGAACAATTTCATAGAGAGTTACCGCTCCCCGATCAGGGACAACGGTATATTAGAGACCCTTAAGTGAAAATTGTACATTTATTGATTTGCATTTGTTGCATCGTTCAACTTCCCCGTTAGGCTCTTGAGACCCTCCCACGTGTTTGAAGTATTTTTTCACGTTTCCCATGGCAAGTATTTCGAAATTGTATGCATTGGGTATTGCCGGGTGTTATGTATTTATCACTTGATTTTTTATTCAAGGCTCCGTTTGCGTCTCTCTGCCACAAACAACGAAAAGTTTCATCAGGCGACCTTAAATCGTCACTGGTGAACGGCGTAGTTCTTCATTTATTTTCTCAGCAGGCAATGTTCGCAGTGAAAAAAAATTGTTACTGGTTATCCGTACACTTAATGTCCAGTTTCTTTGCCAGACACCAATTACGGTGACGGATGCCGTGTGGATCGCTGACATATCAAACGATATTGTGAATGAACAAATTTTTTGTACAAGATGCCTGTTTCAGCTTTGCATTTCAACGAAACAACGAGGAGTTGCTGTTCGCCCTGCATGAACAGGTGATTTCAGGGACTGAAACATTACCGTAATTATCCGATTCTAACACACCTCCGATTCTAACGCGCACCCTATTTTCCTGGCAAAAAAACCGAAAAAACTTGCACTTCCCATTGTAACGCGCACGAAACTTTGTGAGCAAGAAAAACGAATGCGAGATAAACGGGCGATTTATTTCTTTAAGTAATCTCACCCATCTCTCTCCTCGTCGCTCACCGCTGACCACAACATCTCGTCCTTGGTGCCGTCAAGAGCGTTCGCGATACCACACTTCATAACGAACGTTCAACCATGATCGATGGGATCATGGCCCACGCCTCGCACGCCCATCCTGCGATCTTCTCCAGAGGCGCACGCTTCAGCCGACCACTCGTTTTGAACGCGCGTGAGCCGCTGCTGCCATTGCTGTTATCAAGTGCGCAAGTGGAACGATTTGACGATTTGTGTGAACGCCGATAGAAAAGCCTGGACGCCTATGCTTCCCGCGTCCGAAAAATTGTTGCTAAAGCTTTGGCGCCATCTTGAGATGGCCGAGATGGCGATGGGCGAGACGAAATTTCCGTTGTTTCGGCAGTTTCGGATTCGTATCCGATTCTAACGCGCATGCGATTTTTCGACGTATTTTTCCGGAAAAAAGGTGCGCGTTAGAATCAGGTAATTACGGTAGTTATCCCAACGCTGGCACCGAGCGATACCCCACTTCAGTTACACAAATGAAACAAAGTAGTTAGTGGTTGTTCAAACGTTTAAGGATAAGAGGTGAAATAGCATACTCAGCAAGCTCCCAATATGGGTGGCGAAAACATGACGGCTTTAGAAGAAATGAGGAAAAAACCCCTGATTCCACAAGCCTGCCATCTTTTAATTAAAAAGGTATAAAACCAGAACGCACGAAAAAGATCATTATTTATTTTCTCCAGATTTACCTTTGGCCTTAAAGATAGGCTCTAGGAGGACCACTAACCTGAGACGACTTGTCCTTATGGTAGTGTGGTCTGGGTACTATAAAAAATATTACTCGTAAAGGAATCATTCCCTAGATTTCTCGCAAGTAGTGACACTGACAGGGCTCTTCCCATACGCAGAATTTTATGCCTCTCCGTACTTGCTACTTCTAACATACAAATATGATCATTTACCATTGCCTTACCTTGATATGTGTTATTGATCTTTTTAGGCCATAACAATTAACAACACCGTTCTCACGTGCAGTTGCCAAATGCAAAATGGCACCAAGTGGGTTGCTAAAAATGGAGCAGGATGTATGGTAAGAAATGAACAACGTTAATACTTTGCTCTTTATTATTTTTGTGAACATTGGATGTGTAGGCGCGTAGCATTCGAAGTCGACCTGTCACGGTTCCGCATTACTACGCAAGTGTTTATAACAACCTGCCCAGCTTGCACTGATTCATTTCATCTTAAGTACTGAAAAAATGCATAGCAGACGCTTGACTAGAGGGCTGGATTTAAATTTGCCACCTTTCTTGGGGGTATCTCTTTGGGATTTTCGCTTGGTGATGGCAGTATATTATCTATAATCTTTAGCGTAGCTTTGCAAGTTGTAAACGCTACGGGGGAAGTATTTATTACCCGAAATTGCGTAATAACCAAGGGCTGTATACAAGAAAGTACTGCTCAAAATATTAAAATCGTGATGCCTGTTATAAACATTGGTGCTATTCCTCAGGGCAAATAAACCACACAGCTAATCTCCAATAGAAATGTTGGTTATCGCAATCACAATCATACCAACCTTACACTGACCGTAAATCAGAGAGGAAATCTAGAGGAAAGCAAAATAAATACTTCCCACAGGCAAGTTGCGTCCCGGCACTATGTTACGCTGTACGTTTAAATTGCGCAATTTACTGATGCTGACTATGCCAAAAATTATTCTACTATTTTTTTATGGCTGATTCCCCTTATATCATTTCAAATAAACCATAACGGTATAATGTTAAATAAACGCTAACAAACACTAACATCTGCAGTGGAATAACGTAAAAATCCTGGACATCAATCATAAATGCGAGGAAAAAACCACCAGTGCCATTCCGTGCTGCGGTGACGCCGCCGGGATTACTGGGTGCCACTGTTACCAGCGGCTTAGCTTCTGTAAAGTATTGACCCAAAAATCAAACTCACTGTTTATTCACCATGCACTGAGGGCTTTAGTGATCTCAACTTGCCATATTCTGGTTAATTTTATGTCCGAAGCACAATGTACGTGCCAACACTTTAAGACAGCATAGTGTTGTCAGGCGCAAAAACGGCCTTATTCAACTAACAAGGACTTAGCACAAATTTACTAATTCTGACTTCTTAACGACGACATTCAAGCCAGTATACGCACTCGCTATTTTCGTCTTCTTTAAGTGGGTCATATAGATTTAGCAACGTCGTTTTAACGCGAAGCCAAAAGGTAGTTTGAAATTCAAACATTTAAAACCCTTTTTCTTGCTGGGCCCCGAAAGTCTTTTCGTGGAAATTGTATAGGGTCGGATCTTCCCCACATTAAAAGGGCTTGCATTTGTTATGTGGCCCCTTTAATAAAGCAAGAGTATGTACGGGGAGTCTGCATGGCACCTTTACGATAAAACGGTGAAAGTACACTTCAGTTGGCTTGTGGGCACCTCATCAACGTCATCATTTGAATCTCACTCCTCCTTCTCCTCCTCCACCTCCTATCTTCATCATAATCATAATCATCATCATCATCATCATAATCAACATAATCAGTAGCAGCAGCAAAAGCAGCAGCAGACGTAGATACACTGCAAGACGAATCCTTCCCCATAACCTCCAACCGCTCCTGTACTGCGCTGCTCGAGTCTATTCTTTGCCACTGAACTTCCTCAATTGGCATCGAGATACGGCCCTTCCCTTCTAGACCCGCCTCTTGGTGACCACTCTGTTGCACTGGTGGTCTACCGGTGGTCCTTGCGGGTACTACACGACCTGTCGAAGTCCATTTCTTTCTCGTTATTTGAACTACGACATCATCTACTTGAGGTTTGCTCGCTGATTCAGGAAGCTCGTTTTCTGTCCTGAAGTACTACTGCTGTCATTCTTCGCTCCACGGCCCATTCAGCTGGCCAAAGGTTGCTTTCTAGATGTTTAGGGCGAAGTTTCCGCTCCATATGTCATCACCGGCAGGATGCATTGGTTGTATATTATTCCTTTTAGTGGTAGAAGCAGCTTACTTTTCGCTATTTGGGAGTGTTTGTCATAGCCATACCTCGGCAAAGTTGGCGCGGCTCACTCAAACTCACTCACAATTTTTTTTTCGAATCACCACTCACTCAAACTCAGACTCAATGCTGAGCAGCACATCCGCGCTCACTCAAACTCAAACTCACATTGAGCGCAAAACTCAGAACTCACTCGGACTCAAAACTCAAAATGTACTCAGAACTCAAAATGTACTCAAACTCAAAATGTAATCAAAACTCAAAATGTACTCAAACTCAATATGGACTCAAAACTCAAAATTTACTCAAAACTCAAAATGTACTCAAACTCAAAGTGTGCTCAAACTCAAAATGGACTCAAACTCAAAATTTACTCAAACTCAAAATGGACTCAAAACTCAAAATGTACTTAAAACTCAAATGTACTCAAACTCGAAATGGACTCAAAACTCAAAATGTACTCAAAACTCAAAATAAACTCAGAACTCAAAATGGGCTGAAAACTCAAAATGAATTCAGAACTCAAATGACCTCACAACTCTCTCATGCTAGGAATTTACTTGGGTCAGATGGACTCTGTTTCATTAGCAGTCAGTGTTTTCAAATTCACGCGTGGTAAAAATAATACGGGTGCAAATTCGTGAGCTCAAACTCTTGCATTCGCCACGTCATGACACCGTAGCTCCTGTGAGGTCGGAAACAATTTTCGTTGCAGATTTAATACAGCTATACCTGCTGCCCATGAAGAGTAGCGCTGGTTGGAAGCAATTGTACGTATATATTGGATACCAAACTCTTTATGTAGGCTCCGTGTTAGTGTTCATGACAGAGTTAGTCCAGGCTCGATGGTGTGCTGGGTCTCCAGGTCGAAACAAGCAAGATTGGGTGAGGGGACGTGCGCTCACTGCTCCGTTCATTAATGTAGAAGCTGTTGAAGGTTACGGTTCCGTGCATTCTTGCTCTGCATCTTGAAAAAACGCCTTGTGTCATAGCGAACTGTCCCCGCAAATCTCTGAAGCGCGAGGCGTTCATGGATATACCTTTGCTGTTTTATTGCGTAGCATTCTTTGCCGAGTACACCCCTCCCCCTATCTCCGCATGATCTTGTAACGCCCTGCATATACACAAAAATGCAGATATCACAGAAGTTCAACCTGTAATCATTATAAAAGCGTAAATGTAGAGAGTTGAAAAAACTAAATGTAAAAATCTAAAAAAGAAATAAGAAAAATATCGAAAATGGCGAACCGTGTAACATGGCAGTCATAAATTGTCTCAGATTGGGTGAAAATGCAGAGTGGTGTGGCGCTAAAGATTTGGGGGTATCAAATTGAGGGTCTCGAGAAGGGAAATCACGTGGGACAAACAAAAAAGTGCCTCGTTGTTTGCTGAGGCACTTGTATTAGTTTTTATTAGCATTTGCTAGGTGGGATGAGCTCTCGTAGCTCGGAAAAACACCACGCTGTTGTTGTAAGCAATGACCGCCACCATACCCAGCTGTTAACTTCCAGCATGCACGTGTGAGTTTGTGTGTGTGTGTTTGAGAGAGTGTGTGAGATAGAGAGTGAGCGAGAGAGAGTGAGAGTGAGAGAGTGAGAAAGTGTGAGAGTGAGAGGGAGAGAGTGAGAGAGAGAGAGTGTGAGAGTGAGAGAGTGTGAGGGTGGCAGAGTGAGAGTGGGGGGTGAGAGAGTGTGAGTGAGAGAGAGTGAGAGTGAGAGTGTGAGTGAGAGACTGAGAGTGAGTGAGAGTGAAAGTCAGTCAGAGAATGAGAGTGAGTGAGTGAGAGAGAGTGTGAGAGTGAGGGTGTGAGAGAGTGAGAGTGAGAAAGTGAGAGAGTGAGTGTGAGAGTGTGAGAGAGTGAGAGAGTGCGAGATTGAGAGAGTGAGAGGGAGAAAGTGAGAGTGAGAGTGTGAGAGTGAGAGTGAGTGGAGAGTGTGAGTAAGAGTGAGTGTGAGAGTGAGAGTGAGAGTGTGAGTGAGAGTGAGAGTGAGAGTGTGAGTGTGAGTGTGATTGTGAGTGAGAGTGAGAGTGAGAGTGTGAGTGAGAGAGTGTGTGTGAGTGTTAGTGAGAGTGAGAGTGAGAGTGTGAGTGTGAGTGCAAGTGTGAGTGTGAGCGTGAGTGATAGTGATAGTGTGAGTGTGAGGGAGAGTGTGAGTGTGAGTGACAGTGTGAGTGAGAGTGTGAGTGTGAGTGAGACTGAGAGTGTGAGTGAGAGTGAGAGTGTGAGTGAGTGAGAGTGAGAGTGAGAGTGAGTGTGAATGAGAGTGAGAGTGTGATTGTGAGTGTGAGCGTGAGAGTGTGAGTGTGTGAGTGTTGTGATGAGTGTGTGTGAGTGTGACTGTGAGTGTGAGAGTGAGTGTGAGAGAGAGTGTGAGTGTGAGAGTGAGAGTGTGAGACAGTGAGTGAGAGTGTGAGAGACAGAGAGTGAGAGTGAGAGTATGAGAGTGAGAGAGTAAGAGTGAGAGAGTGTGTGAGAGAGTGTGAGAGTGAGAATGTGAGATTGAGAGAGTGAGATTTAGAGAGTGAGAGTGAGTGTGAGAGTGAGAGTGTGAGTGTGAGTGAGAGTCTGAGAGTGTGAGTGAGAGTGAGGGTGTGAGTGTGAGTGAGAGTGTGAGAGTGAGAGTGCGAGAGTGCGAGAGTGCGAGAGCGTGAGAGTGTGAGAGTGTGAGAATGAGAGTGTGAGAGTGTGAGTGTGAGTGAGAGTGTGAGTGTGAGTGAGAGTGAGAGAGTGAGATTGAGAGTGTGAGTGAGGGTGTGAGTGGAAGTGTGAGTGAGAGTGAGAGTGTGAGTCAGAATGAGACTGAGAGTGTGAGTGAGAGTGAGAGTGTGAGTGAGATGGTGAGTGTGAGTGTGAGTGTGAGTGAGAGTGTGAGTGAGAGCGAGAGTGTGAGTGTGAGTGTTAGTGTGAGAGAGTGTGAGTGTGAGAGAGTGAGTGTGAGTGGGAGAGAGTGAGTGTGAGTGAGTGTGAGTCAGTGAGTGTGAGTGAGTGAGTGTGAGTGAGTGAGTGAGCGTGTGAGTGTCAGTGTCAGTGTGTACCTTTTGCTATATACCTTTTGGTATATCCTCATAATTATTACCAGAAAGCATTTTTATATTTGTCCCACGTGATCCCCCTCGACGAGACCTTTAATTTGATACCCCACACCCTAGCAGGGTCAGATGGAATTCATACCAGTCAAACTAACCGTGACTCTAATGACTGTAACCAGGACGTATTATTTAAGTGTCCGACGTGATTCCCCTAGCTGGAACCTTCAATTTGATGCCCGAGATGCTTCAGCGGCCTCACCTTGAATTTAACCCAATCTATGACTCATAATGACTATCTCATGATTCGAACTACGAAGCCTTTTTTCATTTGTACCACCTGATTCCCCTCGTCATGACCGTAAATTTGATACCCTACACGCCCTAGCGGGGTTACTTAACACTCACCTAATATAAGACTCGCCATGACAATGTCATGGTTATAACCAGGAATGAGTTTTGTATTTCTCCCACGTGATTCCGCTCATCAAGACCATTAATTTGATACCCATCACATCCTAGCGGAATCAATTTTAATGTTAAACCAATCAATAACTAACCATGACTATCTCATGATATAGCCCTGCCACATTTTTGTCCCACGTGATTTCCCTTATCGGAACTTTCAATTTGGTGCCCTGCACACCCAGTGGTATCATTGTGAATTTTAACCTAATTTATGACCCATTTTGACTATGTCATGACAATAATCAGGAAGCACGTGATTACCCTCATCGAGACCTTTAATTTCATACGCCAAACGCCCTAGCGTCATGAACTTGAATTTTAACCGAATCTATGACTTACCGTGACTACGTCATGATATATCCATAACGCATTTTGGTCCCGAATGATTCCCCACATCAAGACCTTGAATTTGATTCCCCACATGCCCTCGTAGCGTCATTTTGAATTTTAACCCAATCTATGACTCATTATCACTGCCTGATGACTACAATCACAAAGCATTTTTTTATTTACCCCGCGTGATTCCGTTAATCCGGACCTTTCATTTGATACCTTACACGCCTTAGCCTCATCAGTTTCACTTTTCACCCAATCTAATGTGGTCCTTATTCTGTCTTGCTAATGATTTCGGCGCACGTTAAAGATCCCCAGGTGGTCAAAATTAATCCGGAGCCCTCCACTACGGCGCGGCTCATCGCCTGCGCTGCGTCGGCGCGTTAAACCCTACAATCAATCAATCAATCCTTATTCTGTCTTAAGGGGCGCTCGCTGCCAAGTCAATTCAGCTAATTCATTTGAAACAGCAGAAAGGACAGCCCCCGCCCCAATTTCCCCCCAGCTCTCACCTCTTCCTCTGTGACCCGTAGCATATCAAGCCGTTAACAGTAGCAGGCGAACAACCAGCACGCCAGCGCCGCCGTGTGCTTTCCCGCAACCCTTTCCCACCCTCTTAGTGGATCCGCCAGGAGGAAAAGTTAAGACAACCCTTTTTTATGACCTCACCCGTCAATTATCACTCACGCGCCCAGCCGCGAAAATTAGCTCTACAGCAAGTGCTTATGGCCATGAAACATCAACACGAAACTAAAAAAAATCAAACACCCTTTCCCTCCCAACCGGTCATGCAGATCGCGATTGGTGCCGTATCCGCAGGTAACCTAAATTCCGAGCCCACAGTGACGCATGAAACTTAACAGCCAACCATAGCTGCCTGCTAGGCTACTCATCTGTACTCAAACTCAAAATGGATTCAAAACTCATATGTACTCAGAACTCAAAATGTACTGAAAACTCAATATGTACTCAAACTCAAAATGTACTCAAACTCAAAATGCTTTGTGCTTTGTGACTGTTCTCAAACTCAAAATGCTCAAATGTACTCAAACTCAAAATGCTTTGTGCTTTGTGACTGTTCCGCAAACCACCTAGTTTTACAAAGGCTGTGACAAGCTCTCGTTACTAGATGTTGCAAGTCTAGAATGCAAGCGGTCTGGTTGCAAATTAACGTGCTTGGCGAGCTGCCGCATCTGCCGCTGCGTTGCCGGAAATATTACAGGGACCTGGAATCCATTGAAAAACAATACGGTACACCTCAGAGGCTCTAGTGAATGCTTTGAAAGTTTCGTGTACTTAAGGATCATTAAAGCCGCTGCTGGTGTGTTTCACAGGGGCTAGCACTGCTTCGGAGTAGGAAAGGACCAAGCAGTTTTGGGGAAGTGCCACACTGTAGATGAACCGCAGTACCAGCAGAACAGCATAAAGTTCCGGCGTATTTGACGAAGTGTAATAAGACAGCCTAATTTTGTGTTCTTAATGCAGTGTCCGTATCAGAAATGCAGACGTAGAAAAGTTTACAAGGCAAGAACCATCGGTGTAGACGTGAGTGCAGCCGGGGTAGTGCCAGTTGCTGCGTGGCGACTGCAGGTCCCTTTTCGGAATAGACCCTGCACAGAACACTCTATAATATGACGTTAGCGCAGCCACCTGGCCAATCCTTATGCATAGCTAACATGCTTTTATTGCATTCAAGGGCCCTCTGCATTCTACAACCTTTTTTTTGTAGAAGACCCTGTTAGAGATGATGACAACATGCTGGGTTGATATTCGAACGAAATTCCTAGACGTTTCAAGAGTTTGCATCTCTGAAAAATGAGGTTGATGAGCTTCAGCAATTACAAGAGAATTGGTCGATGGTTTAGGAACACCCCTAGGCTTCCGCTAGCAAGAACACCCACGCAGAGCCCATATTGAAGCAAAAATGGGTTCTGCGTGGGTTAGCTTGCTAGCGGGAGCCTTGGGTTCATTCTCCTGGGACTTCGATCCGTACCGATTTGAGGCTTGCAGATGTCTGCGCAGGCGTAGCCTGCACGTTAGCCGCGCAGTCGATCTACCTGTCGACGATGAAGGCAGTCGTGGCCACCCGGCAAGAGAATGCTGGTACGTGAAGGGCCGTCCGGTGACGCGGCATCCCTACATTTGAGCCTTGAACATGGGCAGCCATGATTCTGAAAAAACGACACAAAAGCTTAGCAGCGTGACCCTTCTGCCCCAACTGCTTCTGCATAGTTCTCTAAAAAAGGTATGGACAGACTCCCAAATTTTTATTAATATAGTAGGAGCGACTACCGATCGGGATGTCAGCACCTTATCATGGTGTTCACCGGCAAAATAGGCGAGAGTACGCGCACGCGCATACAACTCTTGTCAGAGCGTCGTGTGCTCCGCTGGTTGCGTCAGGGCAACGCACCCTTTGTTTTAATAGTCTTGCAATGTCGTTTTGCACAAACAGCGTGCGGCAAAAGTGTTTATTTTAAGTGCGAATGCACTTCTTAAGCGAGCCTGAAGCGTCCGCCGCCGTCTGCATATCTTTCTCTCTCTCTCTCTAGCAACAGCTGCGGGTGCGCGCGCTCCTCGTCTTCCTTGGCAACGGGGGGAGATGGGCGCGCGCTGCCTGGCCGCTGACATGGTACATACCCACGTGGGGGATTGGCCAGGAATCTCCTCGTCTTCCTTGGCAACGGGGGGAGATGGGCGCGCGCTGTTTGGCCGCTGACATGGCACATACCCACGTGGAGGATTGGCCAAGAATCGGGCGTGAGAAGGGCTAATGCACCCGCTTGAAGGAGTACTGACACGAAATTTCAAAGCTGAGATCCGCTGTAGCAATCAAGTACAACGACAACACAAATAGGTGTCTGTGAATAAATACATCTTTCTTTCTTTGTAGTTGTGTGTGTGTGTGTGTGATCTCTCTTTCGCGAACATTACTGAACCGCGCAAATTCAACTCGTGCATTCTCACTTTCACATTCTTCCCCTCGGGGAAATGCGGGGAATTTTTTTTATCAGATTTGTTATTTATTGCATTATATCGCACGACGGGCGAAGAGCAATCCAGCTATAAAACGGGTGCTGTTATACTTTTATTTATTTTTTCAGTGGCAATCCTCACGCTGGGATTGTGATCCGGAAGAAAAATCAAACGCGCATTTGATATGCGCACGCTCATATCAAATGCGCGTTGATAACCATGGTTTCTCGTGAACAAAGTCATTCAGATGCAGTGGCACGGGGTGTACCACTCTCAAGGAAACCGCGTAGCAGACGACACTCATACAGCCTATGGCCCTATGCGCGTGCGGGTACTCTCACCTATTTTGCTGCTGAACACCGTGATAAGACACTGACATGCCGATCGCTTGTCGCTCCCACTATAATATTAAACATTTGTGATTGTGTAGTCTAAAGAAAGACACAAACTGAAAGTTAGATGCCGTTCTCATCATGGTATAGTTTGTTTTTGTGTGCTGGCTCGGCTTCGAATTCATTGCCAATGCCGAACTTTGTACGCACAACACTTCTCTACTGTTTTGTCATATAAAGTACTAGAGTGATTTGATGGAGGATAAAAGCAAAAACGCCCGTGTGTACGAGATTTCGGCGCACGTTAAAGATCCCCAGGTGGTCAAAATTAATCCAGAGCCCTCCACTACGGCACGTCTCATCGCCTTCGTTGCATCGGCGCGTTAAACCCTACAATCAATCAATCTACTAGAGTGATTTGAAAATCGTTCAACCAAGTTACCCTGGACATGCGCCGAACTTGTGGTCTCCACAATTCTGCTAGGGAGCATCACTCTTACATTGTAATGTGCTCCGGAAACTTTTCTTCAACAAACGGAATTTACATAGACAGATATTTTTGCCTCGTGAAATGCTTCTAGAATTGACGAACTAAGCGCTCGAAGTGATCAGTCCTACAAGTACAGCCCAAATTGCTGAGAATGATTTGGAACTTGAACCCTTATATACTTGTATTCTTGCACACCTATCAGAATGACAATAGTAGTTTGCCGCTCCTGTCATTCCCTCTGTTCTTCACGTCCTGCCCCTCAGGCTCCTCCCCCGCTTTGAAAGTGTCCTGTAATTGTTGAAATGAATGATTTTCAAACCCCACAATTTTCCCGCATTTGCATTGCTGACGCCCCATCATGTCTTATTATATTATTTGCCGCTATTTCTTATCTCTTGGACACTGATTGTAACGCGAATTTTTTGTTTTTTATTGTAGAAAGAATTTAAAACTGAATGCTCTAATAGAGAAACGCTGGTACTCTCGATTTACTTCCTATAGTTTGGTTTATATATTACGTATATGAATACGTACATGAATGAGCTGTTGTGATAGTTTTTTCAATAGTTTGGAATGCTCGTGCCTCTATATAGTCCGTGTCAAAGCATTATTTCACTGCTATTTACCCGTCGGGAAGCAGTTCGACAGACAGACAGACAGGCAGGCAGGCAGGCTCAACTTTTCGTTTTTACTTAGCAGAAGTTGGGCCAGAAGTCCACAGTCGTTCACGGTGGTCCCCGCTAAGAAATTTCGAGGAGAAGCTAGCTTTATGCAAAATACTTCCGCGTGTAATAATTTTTTATCGCAATAATGAGACCAAGACGGGAACTCACAACGCAAACACGGGAACACTATACATACATTACTCTGAGGCGTTAAGTAAAGAGAGAAAAATAAATTGCCCCTGCGGCACCGCCGAAATTCAACAGGCCTAAGCAAATTTTTCAAATAAATGAACGGGACAAAAGGCAAGTAAAATGTGGAATACGCAAGGGTACGGATAAATTAATAGGAAAATCTGCTGAGCCACACCACGGCCAGAAGAGCGGTTCCGGGGAGACTCCCACTATCTCCACTGCGAAGTAGCGGAAGGGGTTGGGTTGCGAGGAAACGTGTAAGAGTAGAAGGGAAGGTATATTGGAGACGGAATGGGAAAGGGGCGAGCAAATTTTTCTTTTATCCTTAGAAGTCTTACACCTGCTGAGGCCGCAATTGATTCGCAAGGAGCTGTACATAGTAAGGTTTACTCAAGCTGGTAAGAAAATGATGCTTGACCGCTAAGACGAAACGTTGGCCACCATAATTATCTGCCTTCCTTTAGGGTGGTAAATGCTATAAATGTTTTGAATACAGCTAATAATGAGACTATAACCACCGCTCATATTGTAACATTAGGTTGTCTCGGGAAAATGCTTGTTAACTGTGTTTATGGCGTCAATGCATTCAAGAATTTTGCATTACTTTCCCACCACCATTTCAATTTGATATACCCGGGATGAACATCGCGCCTTCCTTATGACCCAATGACTTTGAAATAACGTGCCTAAACGTTTTTTTTTTTTTACTTTTCAGGTAACAGCTCTTGGTTATAACAGCGAATACAACCGAAAAGCCGGAACATGCCAAAATGGGACCTGCGTTTATACCGAAATTCCTTACGGGTGCCCAAATAGCCACAAGGAGAAGCCCGACGTATGTAGAACGAAAAAAGCTCAGCTCAAGTTATAATTATCACCGTCTTTATTCAGATAAAATTTGTTGACAGATCGATGATCAACAGACCACTATTGAGGGATGGACGCTGCATTTTTTTAGCCGGCATGGGCTATCATAAAATCACCGAGCACGGGTTGAACGAACCTGGAGTTATTTTGTTTTTGAGAAGTATTTATTCCGACCAGGCAGAGACGGATGAAGGGTGTTGACGACGGAAAACAGCAAAATATATTTACGACTCATATAGGTATCAAAATGCACAAATGACAAAAAAAGTCTAGTTAGTAGAGTCACTGCAAACAAGCCCATCCCTCAAAAGTTCGCGCTCACGTGTGGGCACCTGTCGGTCAGCTGGATCGGTGCGCTAAGAGTGGTGTGCTGCTTCGGTGGCCTTGTAGTGTGTGGTGCTGAGGCCGACAGATGACACGTCAGAGTCCTCCCGGAGAGCCTAGTTGCCGGAGAGCCTAGCTGTGTACCGGCGACTAGTTTCACCTTACTCCGGCACCGCCCCTCACAACGTGTCTCGGTACTTTTATGAGGTGTACCGAAATCTTTGCACTGAATGGCTCATGACTTCTTTGCAACCCACGGAATCCTCTGGAGACATGCGAGCGACTACGCTCAGGGCTTTAAAAGTAACACAGGAGCTAATTCTGGTTGTTCACTTTCCTTTTGGCGATAACTGACCAAAGGAGACGTGCTCAAATCTCTGGATATAAGCGTCGTAGTCGTTTCTATTATGGTTAGAAAATAAAATAAGCTCATGGGCGCTGATAAAATCTGCACAAGTCGCTCCACGAGCTCCTCCGTCACGACTGTCCTTAGCGTCTGGCGCGTTAGCTCTTTTCTCCTCTCGACGTAGTTGGCGTTTAAGACCTTTGCGTTCTAACTCTAGCCTGTGAAGCTCAGCATCTCTGGCATGTTTCGTTTCCTGTCTCGCGGGTTGTGCTTCTCGTTCGACCCATTTCGTGAGAGAGAGAGCGAGAGAGAGAGAGAGAGAGAGAGAGAGAGAGAGGGGAGGGAGGGAGAGAGAGAGAGGGAGGAAAACGTGATTATTGCTAAAAGCAGTGAGGATCTGTCCTTAGCCCAAGACCCCTTCAGCTTTCGCCGCCTCAACAGCCCTCATCACCAGCAGGCGCTGATCATTGAAGTTGGAGATGGTACGTAACAAGAAAGGGAGGGATTTCGCAACTGTAGTGGGGCGTAGCTCAGCCCACTGTCATATGAAAGAGCGGCCCGGGGGCTTGACTGCAGCGGCATTGCGCGGAATATTCGGTGACGTGCAATTTACGGCACTTCGTGAGCTAGAAAAAGGTAGTCGTTTGGAGTTCACGGAGCTGCCGTTCCGCCTCTTCCGTTCGGTGTTGATGCGGTACTGAATAGATGACGCGTTCTAATTTATATTGTTGAGTTATATCGTGATACGTAGTCAACGGGGTTGGCCTATCCTGCTGGCTTCCCAAGGCTTGGTGGGATAACTCTCCGACCAGATTGATTGTAGGGTATAACGCGTCGACGCAACGCAGGCGATGAGGCACGCCGTAGTGGAGGGCTCCGGATTAATTTTGACCACCTGGGGATCTTTATCGTGTGCCGAAATCTCGTACACACGGGCGTTTTTGCTTTTCGCCTCCATCAGAAAAGCGGCCGCCGCGGCCGGGAAAACTCTCCGACCAACAGGTGGGCGATTTAGTTGCCCGGGGCGGCAGAGTGGGCGGGTCTCAATATGATCATATTGAAGCTGTGTCGTGCAGGGTGGCAGATGACTTGGTTGATTGTCCGGTGAGTTCGGCCGCACGCGATGTTACAGCGCGCTTGCTGCGAATCTGCGATGATTACTTTGACTGTAGTTAGCGTTATGGCGAGAGCGATGGCTGCTTCTTCCGCTTGCAAGGGGTCGTATCCGGGTACGTTTAGGGTACTGACGTGCTTATTGTGCTGGACAAACAGGGCTGTCATTGCTCTTATGCGGGGATACGAAGACGCGTCGTATAGGCTGTGTAGGGTTCTTTCCCGTAGTATGTGTGGATGGTCTTGGCTTTTGCTTTCCTGCGCCCAGTGTGATGCACGGGGTGCATGTTACGAGGGAGTGGCGGAATGCAGAGCTGTGTTCTCATAATGTGGCGGAGATTTGTCATTTCAGATGTCTGACGCTACAGAGGGGATGTGAGCCACAGATGAGAAAGAAGAATCGTCCCTGGCCTCGTGACTGCCGGCCTCAATCTTTGGCTCGAAAGATGGGCTTGTATGAACTCGTCGGCCGTATTGTGCAAGCCGATCTTTATTATCTTGTGGGTCGCCGTGGTGACGGAATGTCCGACAGCTTGTTTGTGGGCCTTCCTAATGATAACATCCACCCTTTCAATTTGTCTTGTGATTGTGAATGCTTTTACGAGACGAAGGGTGTTGACCTCGCGCATTTCCCGTGTTTTGGTGGTCACACGCCTGATCATGTGTGTAACCTGGTCCGAGGTATATTTCAGCCTGTTTACGAGGATGGAGTTTGCACGATGCGCTTGAAATTTCATACCAAGGATCTTGATATGCGGGAAGGGAATGATGGTGTGGCGCTCCATGTGGATCGTGATAGTGGGTGACCTCTGGAAGAGTTTCTTGTAGAAACAAGGAGTTCTGATTTTCGTAGAGCACACTGGAGGTCGCAAGAATTGACGGAATGTTTACTATGTTGGCTGCAGTTTGCAGGCGCTCCTCCATCTCCTCTAGGGATCCTGTATTCGACCAGATAGTAATATCGTATGCATACACGCCGTGATAGATGTCGTGAATGTTATCCAATAAGGGAGGGAGACCGATGAGCGAAATGTTAAAGAAAAAAGTGGGAGATCACTGCCCCTTGAGGGGGTGTCGCGGCTGTCGAGCAGAATCGGGTCTGTGGCATGGTCTCCCAGTTTCAGTATAGTCCTACGACCCGTCGCTAAGTCCGCAATCGACAGAATTTAGTTGCGAGGGAATGGCGGCATGTTTAACGTTATCAAACGCCGCCTTGAGAATTACATGCGGGAGTCAGCACAAACAATTTACGGCTGTGTCGTCTTGTCACGAGGTGAGCCCTCGCAGAGTCATCATATGCTACGTATATCCTCCGCTTATATCCACGTCGGCGACTAAACGCGTCTTCGAAAAATCATCATATGACTCAGAGAGTCAGCAGAATCTAGCACAAAAGTTAAATAAGAGGGCCTTATCAGATACCACAGTCTTCCAACGACACCTTTTATCCCTCGTGAACTTACCTAATACTTCACAAAATGTGTCCGCCGAGTGATCAACTGTTCGTGAAAGTCGAAAACCAAAATAAAAGGGAACGCGCAGCGTGTGTGGGTGATTACTAAAACGGTAATTTCTTGATTTCGCTCCGCATTTGTACACAACTATTGTTACGCGCCCCTCTCCCCCCCTCCCTGTCTTGAAAATATTATTGCATTTCGCATCTAGTTGCTGTAGTGAGTCCTACATTGCTTAAGTTAAGACGAACGTATCTAGAATATCGTAGCTGCACTGGTTTTTTTATTCCCGGGTGAGGTATATTGCTTTTATTTTTCGGTGGTTTCATTAAATCTCCTTGGTCCTTGCTATCAGGCGGGAGTGGGAGCATATTTAGCGACCTACAGACTCGGAATATACTTAACATGTTCACGTGGCCTCTATTCCTTTAAATGTACAATTTATTGTCAGGTATTAGGTAATAACACCCCCGAATCATATTTTTTACGATGTATATATTCGAAACAAAACCGAATTAGTTGTTCGCACTGCAAAACGAAGCCAACCTCTCACTTGCCAGTATCAGGTCTAAACGAGGCGTCAATAGAATTTACTTGCGCCTTGCATATCCGAGGGAACAGTGGTGATATGCTGCTGCCGTCCCCGACGACCGTAAAAGCAGCGAAGAAGCACGCAGTACCGCGTCCCCGGATAGCTCTTGTTGGTGTTCGAACCCTCTATCATGGCGCAGCTGTTTTTTGGAGTGCCCTAGACGGACTATTTGCTTACAGACATCAGCATATCAAGTTGTTTAGAGCGGCGAGAGGCAAAAAAATCGAAAGAGGGCCAAAACACTGTATGTGTCGCTATCAGCTGCGCAGCGGTCATCCCGTAAGCGCGGCGGAGAAGCGGCGACAGGCGGCATGCGATCGCGAAGCTCCAGGCATATATACTGCTCTGTCGCCGGAGACAATCTGCTGGACATTGGCCCCAAACAGCTTTATTGAATAAACTACTTGGCAAGAATTACGACCTCGGCCCTTCAAACCTAATAGAATGCCTAGTCAAAGAGTATTTTCTAACGGATATGTGGCTGTGATGATTGACATCCCCGGGCAGCGAGAGTGCGCCAGGAGACGACGGAGGCGAGTCGGCAAAGGAAGGGAAGACGACGACGAGCGGGACCACGCGGGGGGAAGAAGCACAAGAGGGGAGGGTGCCGGAGTGACTAGCGACGAGACAGCGCTAAAGGAGCGGGAACAAGGATTCGTCTCGGGAGGCGGTTGGAGGGCAAGCCAGGAGCGTGCTCGCGCTGTGCCCCGAGAAGCGTCCCGGGAGCTGTTCCGTGGCTCCTCTGCTGCAACACGGGGTGCCTATTCCCGTTGGCGAGATCTCGAGGCGTGTTGCGGGCCAATGTTCGGGCGAGGCTTTGAGGGGTCAGGCACGAGCGCGGGCATCGGCGTTCCAATCTGGGGCCTCCGCGTCTCAAAAGGCGGCACCGAGAAAGTGTCCCGCCACGTCTTCGGATCACCAGCACCGTACACGGGGAGCGCTCAACACGTTGCACCGACGTCATTCCGCCCATCGTCGAATAGTCTGGAACGTGAGCGTATCGCCTCTATTGTTCCCTCCGCTAGAACTGTGCTTCGGACTTGTGTATTAGTTTTTTCTCCGCGTTGCGCGTGTGCGGCATTTTGTTACAGTTCAAGTTTCTAGTGAATTTCTCTAGTGTTTGTGGGTCCGCCAAAGAATACCTGCTTTTTCGTTGTACTCAAACCACGGCGTCAACTGTCGTCGATCCTCCTCTGCAGGCCACAAGCTCGCCTGCTTAACACGCCGCCTCACAATTTCTGGCGTCCGCGACAGGACTGCGTGCTCTAATTCCATCTTGAGACTAAGCCGGCAAGTGGGTGTGGCAAACGAGAATGGATCTAGAAAAGTTGATGTCCGTCGGGAAGGAAGTAGGACTATCCGGATCAGCTCTAAAGGAATGGATCGATGAGGAACGCACGAAAGAAAGGGACCAGCGCGCAACTGAACGCGACGCGGCTAAGGAAGCGGCAGTACTAGCCCAGAAGAGAGCGTTCGAAACCAGAGCTTGCATTGAGGCTGAATGGGCCCTGATAGAACCTAAGCTGCGACTTCAGTAAGGGTCGCAGCGTTCTAACGATGTGGGAGGTGACCCCGCTCCTAATGCAGCACAAGGCGTCCACAGCCCTCACAAGTTCATTCCTACCTTTAACGAGGATCGAGATGAGCTTGACGCATATATCCAGCGTTTTGGGAGGGTGGCAACCAGTCAAGGGTGGCCCTCAGACAAGTGGGCGCTGTCCCTACACCTGTGCTTGACTGGTGAAGCGCTCATTGCGGTTGGTCGCATGTCTTCCGATGATGCCATGAATTACCCTAAAGTAAAGCAGACCCTGCTACAGAGGTTCAGGTACACCGAGGAGGGCTACAGGGGCAAGTTTCGGGAGTCCAAGCCGCAGAACTCGGAGACAGGCCATCAGTTTGCGGGCCGCCTACTCGGCCACTTCAACAATTGGCAGGAGCTGGCCAAAACGGAGAAGACGTACGTAGCGCTCCGAGAAAAAATGGTGGCTGAGCAATTCTTCAACAGCTGTCACGAGAAGCTAGCCATTTTTCTCAAGGAGAGGGGCTACAAAAACCTGAACCAGCTAGTCGAAGGCGAAACCACCGACCACTATCTTGAAGCGCAAGGTCTCACCAACTTGGCAAGACGCAGAGAAGACGAGAGGGGCTGGCAGCCTGAAGTCGACAGGCCTTCTGACCAGGAGTATCCTAAGACGAGGCCTTACGGCTTGTTATGTAACAAGCAGGGCCATCGGCCAGCAGACTGTTGGATGAAGTCGATGTCTCCGGGTTCCAGCCAGCCCAGCAAGGAGAATGCCTCCTGCTTGAGGGGCCGCAACCTCGGGCACCAGGCTGAAGCTGGCGCAAACCTGCCCGAGAACGAGGGTCAAGCAGCAAGCTCAATGCCTGGACCCAATTCCTTTGAGATGGAAGCACCGACCAAGTTTCAACCACGCCAGGCTCCGCCAGACTATGACTGCGGAAAAAGAGGTCGAGCCCCAAGTAATACCTGTCCCCAAATCTCTTCCAAGGATAAGATATGGCCCAGATACTACCAAAGGCTTCAATTGCATATTATGAGAAATAAAATGCAGTAAATAGCACCATTTTGCAGATATTTGCAAACTCACTTTTTATAACGAAATTGTCCTATGCGCGGGTACACCAAGATCTCAGTCACGTCATATCTGTCACGGAAGTGACGTAGCCAGAAAAAGTGGAATTGACGTTGCGAACCCAGGATTTGAGCCCACGCCCTCTCGAGCCGTCTCGTCGATATGGGAGGTACTTTCGCTCTACCGACTGCCCAATGAGCAGGGACGTGAGCAGGTCTACGAATGCGCCTTATGTACTTTCCTATGGCTGATTCAGATGGTGCTTCCGTGTAGGAGAGCCGAAGCGAAGTAGCGCATCATGGCGCTATCGAGCGGCGACAGTTGGCGTCTGGATGCCAGCGCCTTCGTGTATACGGGGGACGCGCGTGAATTGAGGCCCCTCCGCTGTGGCGTTGTTCCCATGATCATTGTGTTTCAAGCTGCTGTTTCTGTGCATATAATTTTTGGTTTTGTTGTGGTGTATAAACCGGTTTTTTGGTTCTTGCATGTCGGCGTCACTTCACCTGGCGGGGTCAGGCTCGCGGACCCTTCGAACAAGGAGGTTCCTTTAACATTCAACTGCTTCTGTGAAGGCACCTTTCACTTTCGTGTTCTACCGGTTACTATGAAGGAGGGATCACCACAATTTTTGTATTTTTGCCCAACCGGTTTTCTCCGGAAGCTCTTCTTGCAGACGAGTATACGTCCTGCGGGCAAACATCACCGAAAAACCAATACCTCAGTACGGCTAGCAATCTACAGAATAAAGACATTAAGCCATTGACACTACAACGTCCTCGCTTAAAATAACGAACATCAGTCGCCTACATTCACAGACGTATATAAAGCGTCAGAAGTGTGAAGGATCTGTGCCGTGGCGTTTTGAAACCGTTGCGACTATTCTGGCCTTCTTAGCTGACTATCAGTGTTTAGAGTGCATAGAAGCTTAGTGCAGCACGTTTGTTTAAAAAACTGTCTCCACGACGAAGTAAGAGTATCGCATCGTGCATTTGAGTCCTGAAAGTAGATGACGTCCACCAGTTCTCCCACTTTGTTACGATCCTGTCACCGTCCCCGCCCATCGCTACTCATTCGTGAACTTAATTATAGGTGTGACGGGAAGAAATTACCAGTGTGTTTTCTTCAACCCGTTGTTTATGGCTGCAATGTTCGTGAGTCACGCACAGTGAGTTTTTACCGCTGCTATCTGACCGCAGCCTGTGATCTTCTGTTAGCGATTCACGGAGGACAATATTCCCGCGATGGCCTCTCATCAGCCTTGTAAGTTCGAAATAGACACACCTCCTAGCTCCTTCGATGAGGAATAGATTGCTGATACTCGAAAATACCCATCATGAACCGAATAAATCCCCGGCAACTGCAGATAAAACGATGGCATAGAGTCTCTCATCTTCATGTCAGCGACTCTGAAGCAAAAGAGGATATATAAACTGACATTCAATGTGCAAAAATCACTTCTAGTCATGATCCAGTTGGAATATTGCTTATTATGGGTGAACTTTTAATGATAATTGGGTCAGACACGTAAAACAAACTTCTTGTATGGGTGCAAGAAATGATCATGAAAGTGTTACTTGGCATGTAAAGCATCATCCTCGCCTTAACTTGGCAGCTCTGTACTGTGGAGAGGCGGATTCAAGAGCTCCAAATTCAGATGGACGGTCGGATGAGTAACGTGCGAGACATTTCAAGCACGCGCAGCCTTTCTATGATAATATCCTGTGAGGCGACTGGCACATTTCAGCTGTCCGTCCTGTATATTTGGTGCGAAGCACCTTAGGCTCTCGGGCTGTAGGCGTCTCATCACGTCGTCATCTCCTGTCCTCTAATTCTTATGTGGTCGGATATCTCCCTATGTTTCACGCTAGTGGAGATGTCCCGGTTTTTTTTATGCACAACAGGGTTAACGTTGTTGATAAATCATTGCCCAACGACTTCCGCCACTCAAGCTCTCCTCTAAACGCGTGATTTTTCTTTTTTATGTTTTGTCGTGTTGCTATTCTGTCCAAGGCCTTATTACCCCATCTAACGTCTACATTGGACAACAACACTTCCGGCAATCGCGTGAAGCAAGTGAGAGTTATTGCAACAGGATTGATACTCACAGTGATTTAATCCTTTAAGGATCACTCGAAAACCTGGGAACAACTCTTATGCACAATTCTCACTTTAGAAAGCGCTAGAAATTTCCCGCGACCCGCTTCGCTTACTTCAATTTATAATATGGGGCACAGACTCAAGCAGGCTTACTGGAGTATTTCGAGCAACTACCAGTGGAATAAACAGCATTGGTATACTGGAAGACGTCCATAAGCACCGCGCCTACCTGAAGGATACCATGGTAACAATATTCACATTGTAGAATTTTCACCCTGCCGATACAATGTTTTCAGGACCGGGAGTGCAAATTGATCATAGGGGAATCGTGCCCAATAAAAGAACACTTCTACATCACTGCCGGTGGAATAAGATCCTGCTCGTATGACGAACTAGAAGTGTGTCGAGAGAGACGTGCTCACCTCTCGGGAGGGCCGGGCGTCAGAACCCGACCACCCATGACCGCAGATTTATTCAGAATTATTTAGCAGATCAGACATTAATACAGTTAGAAGGAGTTGATATAATTAGAAGGAGTACGCGTTACGAAGAGTTCCAGTGCGATGCGTAAACGAGTGTCCCAGTGTTTTCGTACTGTGAGTACATGAAACGATGGTTACGACGACGACATAAGACGTCAACAGACCGAGCCCCTAAGGAGCTTCGCCCCTAAAATCAGACGACCCCCGTCCCGTTTGTTTAACTTGTGCTGGACTTTCAGTTATGCATTCAAATGATCTCACTGTGCTGCCCATTCTACTGGAAGTTTTTGAAGCCCGGTTTTGGCTATTTACATAAACCTGAAAAAATGATTTTGCGAAATAACCTACTAAAATAAGTGTTGGCCATTTTGGAGAACGTTTAAAAAAGCATGGCATGCTGTAGAGAAAAATGGGCTCACGATTGTGTTCCTGCCTTTTGAAGGCAGTGCGAACTGCAGGTTTTTCGGTGGCAGCGTACAGCTGTTACGTCTAACGGAATGAGGCCTCGCCGAGCATGTTTGCGCGGCCTCCGCATACCGCCCTACTCTCGCATTTCCGCCATACTTCCCTACGGCGCTTTCCCGCTCGCTCGATCTCGTCTGTCTTAGTTGTCATTTTAATTCGCTCGGTTCAACGATGCCGAAGCGACGTGCAACTATAGGAGCGGGTGATTAAAAGCTGCGCTTTAGAACCTCTAAAACACACATGCCGTTCGAAATTATACGCGTATAACGGTAACGTATCCTCAGTACGAGGATTCAAGTCCGTGAGCAACGTTTAGTCTCGTACGGTGAAATATGAGTTCTAAATTTAGGGTTCCTGGTGAATTCTGTTTTTTTCAAACGTGGTAAAACAAATTACCGGAATCCCAGGCAGCCCAGGTCCGTACGGCTTACCTAAAACCGGTGTACTTTGGCTGGTGATTTTCTCTCCAGCCTTTTTCTGGCAAACGTGTTCGGCCCATGTCCAAGGGTGGGCCTTTCGGCCGTATACGGCCGTACTCCCATGGCTGTCCAACGGCCAGTGTCCTTCAGCCACTCGACCGGCTTACGTTCATCCGGCCAGATTCCATCCTTAGGGATCCGGCCATTCCAAAGCCACCCGTGTACGGCCGAAGTACGGCCGCCGGAGGACAGCCGAGATACGGTCGTCGGACTCCAGCCGGACTAAAGCTACCGGAATACGGCCGTGCTACGGGCATTGGAGTTCAGCCACAGTTCATGAACTGTACTGAGGCCGGTCACTGCATGTCGCGCAAGCACATGACTCAGTCGCGCTGTGCAGCATCACAAACCCAGCATTTTGGGTCCAATGCAGCCACATCAAAGTGAGCCCGCACACCACCACCGCCTGTCCAGCCTTCAGCGCAGCCTTGCTTAATTATCAGCGTCAGTTGGCAGCAAAATTCATTTATTAAACAGTGCTTACAAATGGTCGTTCCTTTAATTGTTGTGCCTTTTTTACTGTCGAATACAGCAAATGCTAATTTCTTTGCAGAGCTGGAATAGTTGTTCTGTCCAGGAGCTGATATCTTCTGTTGGGCGGCTTACCTGTAATAAACGGAGAAGAAGAGGGGGAGGGGGGGACAGAAGGCGCATACTTTAGTGGCTTCAATTTCACAAAGATGAAAGTGTCGCTTTTGGCCAATTTCTTTTAAGACAATCCTCGTGAATACTTCCATTCTCTCACTAAATCAACTATTTTTACAACAGCTGCTTGACCAGTTTAGTTGTATATAAAACTGGCGTGAATGCCTTTACGAAGTGCTTTGGTACGCCACAAAACAGTCAGGAGCATTCAATATAATTTCTTTCACATATACATTATGTCTAGTTGTTAACTATCTTTCATGCAAAGAAATTTTCTACTCAATCAACTTTTCTGATGATCTTTCACAGGGTGATCCTAGGAGAGATCGAACACGTACTTTCATTTTCAATCTATTTTTGATGTTGTTTTCATAAGTTACGTGGCCACCACTTCATAGTTCAAAAGGACTTAAGTTTCCTCTAATGTCGTACTACGTTAAAAAAATTCTAGACGCGTTGCGAATAACGCCCTGCTTTTGGTGGCTGCAGTTGTATTCCTCGGTGTTTACGCAAGGAAAGGCGCAAGACTAGAGCTTCATACTTTGTTTCAAACCAATAACATAGCAATGGTAGTTGCATACAGCAAACCTTGCGTACTGCAGGGAATAAAACAATAAATATTTTATTGGTCAAGTTTGAATGCGTAAGACTCTCGACCCGTCGAGGGCGAACTTGCGGCTCCGCAAGTTTATTTATTTACTCATTTTTATTTATTTATTTATTTATTTGTTTGTTTATTTATATTTATTTATTTATTTATTCATTTATTCATTCATTCATTCATTCATTCATTCATTCATTTGATACCGGCTTCGCCTTTACATGCATTACAGCAGGGAGATACATAACACTAATCTTCAAATTTGAGACCAAAAACAATATAATTCTACAAAGCGCGGTGAAAATCGTCATTATAAGCTGTGGATAAAATCGTACATGGAAGATAATTACACTCTCGTATTGTTATAAGATAAAAAAAATCGCGCAAGGCGTCACCATTGATGGAAAGTTAATCATTTGCTTTAGGATTGCGGTCCCACTTTGGGATATGTAGAATAGCCCTTGGATATATACATCTCCCCTTCAATTCCAGTGTTTGAATGATAGATATTACGAAAAAAAAATTATCTTAGGTTTCGTCTGTGATCTTTCACGTCTTACAAGTTCAGTTTACTTTTACTTTCCCTCATGCTAAGTTGGCAGTGCCAATTACCTAATACGAATCGCCCTGTCCTATTCCCCATGTTTTCGAGCGTATCAACCAGCTCTTCGGTTCAGGTTTTACAAACACAGGCGTACTCCAACATTGAGCGCACATGAATGAAATACGGTTGTTCTTTTAAGTAAAATGGAGGTTCGCTGAAATTTTCTCTCAGAAAGCCAAAAACACGTGAAGCCGTAACTTTTATGTTGTGAACGTGCCTTTTCCCTCTAACCTCTCGTTAACTAAACTCCCAGTTATATATATATTCCTCGGCCGTTCTTAAAGCAGCGTAATTAAACCGTATACGTGTTCAATTGGAATGAAGGTTTTCTTGTAAAGTTGACTTTAACACACTTTTTAAGATTCAAGGACTTTTCTGAATGAGCACACCAGGATGTTACTAAATTCGAATCATGCTGCAGGTATTCGGAATCACGTTCTTTCGCTACAGTTCTGTAAACTACACAGTCATTCGCGACCATTTGGAACAAACGCATGAGGCCAATAGTGATATAATTTATGTATAACAGAAACAAAAGAGGGCCTCCAACTGAGCCTTCGGGAATTCCTGAGGTCACGGGAACATATCCGCACGAACAACCATTGAGAGCGACCGACTGCTGTCTTAGAAAGAGATACTTGGCTATCTATGCAATAACCGATTCATTCAGTTTATAGACCGCAGTGTACTAACAAGAAGCTCACATGTAACACCGCCAAATGCTTTTTTGCATTCCAAGATAATACAGTAAACTACTTTAAGCTTACCTATGGCTAGAGCCAAATCGTGCCTGAACTCAACAATCTGCGTTGAGCAAGAAAAACCAGACGAAATCCGTGTTTGCTACGATGTTTAACCAAAGGAGTCATATCCCAAGTGTAGCTACGCTCACCTTCAAACACCGCAAATAAATTAACCTCCAGGCTTCGTCATTGAGAAGGCTGTGTTGTTATCACAAATATAAAATGACACTTGGTTTTAAATAGGCAGTCATAAAATCTGATAAAATAACATAGTGCAGAGCACGAAGGTAAGCCTAGAAATGCACGAGCTTGGCCTATTCTACGTTTATCACCAAAAAATAGTGCAACATTGTTTATCGCAGTCTTATTGCAAGAAGAATAGCCGAAAGCTTGCGCTTCTGCGCGCCTTTGCCATTCTTTGGTGGGGGCTCCTTCAGATGGCACCGATTGAGCTCCTGGGTGGCCACTTGTTTGACGCCCTTTAAGGCCAGTTATTTTCGGTGAACCACCGCCATCTCGGGTCGGACATCTCTGCCGGGCCGATGTCTCCAATGCTATCCATTTCTTGAGGGGGCGAATAGGCTCGAGCTGATGTGTCGACGAAGCCGGTGGGCGAGGCGTGGTAGCGGCTATGACTGGCGAGGCTTAGCTCGCCCGTCCGTGTGGACCAGTCTTCTTAGGGCAATAAATGGTATTTCCGTGGCCTTAAAAGGTTACCTATGTCCAGCGAGTCCTCGCACCTTCCCCGGTCCCCTATAACCACTCATTACTGTTTGACAAACGAAGTTCGTTCATTTAAAATGTAGAAACGCCGAGCGGATGAAAACGAGTAATCGTCGTTCGGCTACTAACGGCTTTTTCTTCAAGAGAAAAATCGGTCCGCTTCAAACCAATAGTGCATGAGCTCCGGTGCCCAGACGCATGCCGTTATTCGGCTGTACGCCGCTTACCGGAAGAATGACGTATAACCTGAGACCTTACGTCGGCTGTCTCCTCCTGAACACCGGTTGCCAAATACTCTGCGGCCGTTCGCTTGCCGTAACTCGGCCGAGGATCGCTAGCCGAATGAAAAGCGTACATTTTGGGGCCGTACGTCGGCCGGTCTCCTTCATAAAACCGGTTTCCCGAAGAAAACAAATACTCCCACGCCGGACGCGCGGTTTAGCGTTGACACAGCGAATGCGCGGCAGCCGCGCTCCGTCCGGTCTCCTTTCGAACACCAACTGCCACAAAAATACGAATGTTCTGTGGCCGGCCGCTTGCCGTGCTTCGGCTGAACACCGCTTCCCAAAGGAAAAACGGATGTCCTAAGGCCGTACTTCGGCCGTTCTTTCTGAACATCGGCAGCCGAAAGTGAACTGAATATCTGGCAGCCCGGTACCTGCCGCTGTGTGTCTGAATACGGGCCGCCGGAGAAATGCCGAAGCGTTGGTTGCCGAATGTTGGCTGTTAAACGTATGATCAGTGGCTGGCAGAACCTGGATGCTGGCCGGACGTGCCAAAAGCGGCCGTAGACGGGCCAGTCTTGGGACGCACTTTCTTTGCCGCCTGGGATCTTGCGATTGAACAATGTGCAATCTCCTCTGCTCAGGAGAATTCTAGTAAAATGTTTTGTGTGTTCACGGGTTCCCAGTCTGAAATAAATGTTTTTTATGAAAATACGCTTACATGTTTTTATATGCAGGGAACAGAAATTCCAGTCGGGTGCTCCTTCACTTGTGATCATGATGGCAAGGGTAAAAAATATGGCTTCTATCCGGTTGGCACACCGTGTTGGGTAAGTTCCTTAATTTTTATTTCTCTCAACTAGAAATGACGTGGAAGGTGTGCCAGGGCCACAAAATGCATATGTGTTGTGGGCTGACACTATCATATCTAACCTTGAAATATACTGTTTCAAGCTCATTGCATATGCGGGAAGCTACATATAGAAAGATCAAAAACAAATTTATTCGGGAGATGGCTTCGACGTGGAGACCATAAAATCTTTGGGCCACAATAATGTACAGCTGCTGTATTTTTTTCCCGCAAGAAGTGGGTACCTCATTTCAATGGTGATATCAAAAAAGTCATCAGTGATGACTATACCAAACAAAACAGGACTGTTCAGACTAACTCAAGCCGCGGTACTTTGGCCGGTGATTTTCTTTTCGTCCTTTTTCCGGCAGACGTGTTCGGCCGAAGTCTAAATGTGGGCCTTTTGGCCGTACACTGCCGTACTCTCATGGCTCTTCAATGGCCAGTGTCCGTCGGCGAATCGAACGTCTTACGTTCATACGGTCGACCTCCAGTCGTTGGACTCCGGCCATTCGACAGCCATCAGTGTGCAGCCGAAGTACGGCCACGGGACATCAGCCGAGATGCTATTGTCGGACTCCAGCCGGACTACATATGCCGGAAGGTCGGCTGTGCTACGGCAATTGGAGTTCTGGCGCATTCCGTTACGTGTGCTGAAGCCGGTGGACGACCGCTGCACGCAGAGCAACCAGATGACGAAGTGGCTCTGTGCAGCAGCACAAACCCAGGATTTTGGGTTCGGCGCACCCACAACAATGTAAGCCCGCTCGACACCACCAGCCGTCAAGCCTTCAGCGCAGCCTTTCTTATGGATCAACTTTCTTCGCTCTCAACTTGTCGTTCTATAATTTCTGTGCCTCTTTTACTGTCGCATGAAGAAAATATTCATTGCTTTCCTATAGCTGGAATTGTTGTATTGTGCTGGCGCTGATATCTTATGTTCGGCCTAGCTGTAATAAACAAGGGAGGGGGGGGGGGAGGAGACGGCGCGTTGAATTTCACAAAGAGGAAAGGGCCTCTTTCAAGCAATTTCTTTTAGGACAAGCTCCCTGAACACTTCCATGCTCTGATTAATTTAACTATTTTACGACTGTTGTATGGACAGTTTAGTTGTGTAGAAAACCAGCACGCATGCCGTTACGACGCGTTTTGGCACTCCACAAAACCTTGAGGAACATTCAATATAATTTCCTTCACACAAAAACTATGTCCAGCGTTTGACAATATTTCTTAGAAAGAAATTTTATACTTGATTTACTTGACTGATGATGATCAACAAGGATGATTCTAGGATAGATCTAACAACTATCTTCATTTTTTCTCTATTTTTGATGTTGCTTAATATGCAAATAGGCCACTTAATGGTCCAAAAGAACTTAATTTTCCTCTAATGTCGTGTTTCGTTAAAACAATTGTAGACATGTTGCGAATGGCGCCCTGCTTCTGCTGGCTGCAGTTCTATCTAATCTTGTGTTTTACCAAGGAAAGGCGTAAGACTAGAGCTTCTCAATTTGTTTCAAACCAAACATAGCAATTTTAGTATGCATAAAGCAAACCTTGCATACTGCAACAAATAAAACATAAAGGGTATTTAATTGGTCGAGTTTGAATGCTTAAGGCTCTCAACCCCTCGGCGGGGAACTTGCGGCTCGGCCCTATGTATACACACGTTCCTCCAGCTTTAGAGTATAACATGGCATTTGTCGCACGCCCCTCGAAACAGCGAAAACCGTGCTTTGCACTATAACCATTCCAGAGGCCACGTTTTCGCACTTTATGCCGCGTCAATGGCTGCGTGTTAGCGCTTTTTTGGTGCGGCAATTGACGCTCAGAAGAACCAACGTTTGTACCCTGCTATTCCTATTTGCTAAGGGATGCCCACAGTGAGGCACTTTTTACAGGGTGTTTATTTATTTATTTAATACCTGCTTCGACTTTGCGTGCATTACAGCCGGGGGATACATAAAAGTAAGCATCAAATTTGCGACCAAATAACAAAGTAATCCTTCAAAATGTAATGAAACTCGCCATTAGAAACAAAGGAAACAATCGTAAGTGAAAGATAATTCCACTCTCTTATTGATCTGAGAAAAAACGAATGGTGCAAGTAGTCGTCTTTCAAGGAAAGTTGATAGTTTATTTAAGATTGTGGTACTACTTGGGGATATGTAGATTGGCCCTTGGATACACTTCTCCTCATCCATAACAGTTTTCGAATAATATTATGAAAAAAGTTTGACCTGAGGTTTCGTGTGCGGTCTTTCACGTCTTACTATTTAAGTTTACTTTTGCTTTCCATCAGGCTAGGTACACGGTCTAGATTATATAAAATGAATCGCCCTCCCATATCCTGTATGTTTTGGAGTCTATTCTGTATGTTTTGGACCAGCTCTTTGGTGTACGGATCGCAGCAAACACACGTGTACTTCAACATTGTGCGCACATGCGTGAAACACGGTTGTTCTTTTAAGTTAGATGGAGGTTCCCTAAAATTTTGTCTCAGAAATCCCGAAATATGTGCAGCCTTAACTTTTATGCTGTGAACGTGCCTAGTTCGCCTTAATCCTTAAACCTAGTTCACCTTAAACGGGCCATGTAGAAAAAACACAAGTTTTGTTCATTCGAAAGATTGCCTCGTTATAATTATACTGACAGCACTTTTAGCCCACACTCAGCACAGATAAGCCATAAAATTAGGAAAAAATGAAATGACCATGCGACCCACTAGCTCAGTTACCGCAACACAACCTATGATGTCATAGTGCGTGCCCAGCTGTGCGATTAGCCGAGGCCGGCAAAAGCAAACGCAGATTAGACACGGCTTATAAGCTAGCCGAAAGAGCTATTTTATTTATTTATTTATTTGATTTATTGGTACTGCAGGCCAATATTTACGCCCAGACAGGAAAGGCAACAATACAAAAATGCTAAGCAAGACAGCTCTAACATCGTCACAGACAATGCAGGAGGTACAGGTGCCGTCATAAGTAATTGGAGCACGGGAGCTGTGGCCGAACTGCATAGGAGCGCCGTGTAGCTGCACCAGCGGTAAACGAAAGGAGTAAAACACGCATGCGCGCCTGCTCACGGTGATAGCCCATCTATACTTCTCAACCCACTTATTTTAACGTGGCTTCGAGCATTATTCGCTGCATACTGGTCTCACCGATGGCGCTGATAGTAGAGCGGTATCTGGCAGCGTCGCTCACACACTTTCAGCGCACGCGAGCTGCTGGAGAAGAGGCGCAGTCGCAGGGATCTGAAGGGACAATTTTTTTCTAATATTTTTAGCTGGGTATGCTATCAGCGCCAACGCTGAGACCGGTATGTCACGAACAACGCTCGAAGCCGCGTTAAAAGAAGTGGGTTGGGATTCATAGAAGGGCCATCTGCGTCGGCAGGCACGCATGCGTGTTCTGCTCCTGTAGTTTACCGCCAGTGCAGCTACCCGGCGCTCCGATGCGGCTCGGCCACAGCTCCCGTGCTGCAATTACTTTTGACGGCACCTGTACATAAAATACAACAAAGAACTTCATACAATACAAGAACAGACGTCAATCACTTCATAACTCAGTGCAGCCCTAGGCAAACAAGAGAAGACGCTCCAGTTCTTCTAAAAATTTGCCGGATTCAAGCACACCTGGCGGCAATGAGTTGCACTCTGACACTGTGCGTGGGAAAAAGCTGTTTTAAATGCAGAGCATTTCTTTAACTCACGATGTCACCCGGCGTTGTCGGCGTGCCCGGCGTCCGCAACGGCCGTTCCAGGTGCGCCCTCTCCCCACTCCTCCTCTCCCGCATCACGCTACCCTCCTCGCTCTCAACAACAGGTCCGCACCCCTCTCCCTACACTATAAAAAAAATAATACTTACCGTCGCCTGGTTTCGATCCCACGACCCTGCGGTCGGAACGCAAGGTACATGGAGCTCTACCCACTGCGCCACAAAGCCGACACAGAATGGAGGGCTACGAACGCGCCTTATATCCTTGACTCATTCAAACTACGTCAAGAAGCTGCTGATACAACGCATTCACTACCTGTGGGCGGAACGCGAGGTACATGGTGCTCTTCCCACTGCGCCACAAAACCGACACAGAATGAAAGGCTACGAACGCGCCTTATATCCTTGACTCATTCAAACTACGCCAAGAAGCTGCTGATACAACGCATTCACTACCATCAACTCCCCAAACGCTCAACGTTAACGCAATACACCCACCCCTTATGCGACGCATTTACTCGAGTCCCCCTCGCGGGGAGATGGGCCCTTTTTAAAAGCAGTTGTGCGAGCGAAAATTGGTGCGCTGAAATGTAATTACATTTCCCCTGAAATGTAATGCATATTCATTTTACAACAATAAGAACGGTGCGCTAAACAATGCAAGTTACGAAAATACGTGTAAGCATTGAAGCACCGATGCCCAGTGATGTTGGTACTGGGCGCACTAAGCTTGTTTTAGCTCCACAGCAGTTTGCCTCTTTGTAGTGGTCTTACACGACACTGTCAGGTTGGCTAAGCGACATTATTTTACGTGACCCTGTTTTTCAAGGATACCCCATGTTTCACGAAGTGATTACGTTCTACAGTTACAAAAACAAGCCAGCCGCCAATGCGGTCCAAACAAAGCAACGGCGGACAACGGTCCGTGTGGTAGCGCCCTCTGGGAGGACGGACGGCAAGCAAGGCTGCTGAGCCGATTGACGCAGTGGAAGTTCGTTGGAATACACCCACTTGTGACTTCATTGCTGACTTCCGAAAATACACAATTTGGCAGGAGAATTAAAATTTAAACAAGAATTGATTATCTTCTCAGTGAATATGACACTATATGCTGCCGGAAAACGCGGTGGGCACTATAAAAAACGAAATTTTTCAAATAAAACAAACTTGCATTTTGTCTGCATGACCCCTTTAATAAACTCCTAGTTGTTTATATTCCCTGGCGTTTCTTAAAGCACCGTCATTTACGTTATACGTATTCAACTAATATGGGCGTCTCCTGGTAAAGGAGACGTGAACACACTTTCTAACATTCAACAACCTTTCTGAATCGGCACACCAGGATGCTATTACATTAGAACCATGCAGCAGGTATTCGGAATCACGTTACTTCTCTACAGTCCTGTAAACTACAGTCATTCGCTAACGTTTCGACTGAAGATTTGAGGCCAATAGTAATCTCATTTATGCATAACAGAAGCAAAAGAGGGCCCACAACTGAGCCTCGGGAAATTCCTGAGGTCACGGGAAGATATCCGGAAGACCAACCGTTGAGAAGGACTGACTGCTGTCTTAGAGAGAGACACTATATTATGTATGCAATAACCAATCATTCAGTTTATAGCCCCGTATTTTACTAACGAGGTCACAAAGAACAACATCGAATGCGTTTTTGAAGTCCACGAAAATACAGTCAACTACTTTACACTGATCTACTGCTAGAGCCAAACCACGCGTGAACTCAACAAGGGGCGTTGGTCAAGAAAAAATTAATTAATTCCGTGTTGACTAGGATGCAGGAGAATTTGCAATAGTAAACGTCACTAATAAAACTACAAGCACATGCATTTATCGTGAGCACAGATAGGACAAGTAGACATCGTGCATGCATGGCAGGATCACGAGTCAGGACATCAGAAACATAAATTCATTAAGTCGTGAAAAAAGGCTCCTGGGGGCGTAAAAAATAATGTTGATATACTATTGCCCAGAACTTCTAGGCCTTCAGGAGGTGATTCGCTATAAAACGTACTGGAGGCAAAAAAGTACAATGGCATATAATTCGCTGAGGCATATGTAAATTTACGGTGTGTAATAAATCAATTGCGTCAGTTTCAGCATTTATGACCCTATAGAAAAACATGACGTCACGACAACATCGGCGACTAACTAGATCGTTAATGCCCATTATATTTAAAAGGGAGTAGTATTCATAATAAACTTTTCGTTGGAAATACGTGTTATAGATACTTGACACACCAGGGCTTTTGAACTGATTCGATTAAGTTAGAATAAGTTTTTGGTAGCTGGTTCCATGTGAAGGAACCAAATTCTACACGTCATCTTGCCCATGAAGGCAGCGAGCCGAATATGATTACAGCAGTCTGTTTAAAACTAAAACATGAATACCTAAAAAACTTAAAAAGAATTCCTGTCGTACAACAAAAAACTTTGTTGTGACAACACAAGTCCTGTTGTTACAACGAAGCGATCTGTTATTACGACACACATTTCTGTTGTTACGAGGAAGCGAATTTTCTGAACGATAAACATTCCTGTAGTCACAACAGAACTATCATTTACGCTACTGTGCGCCAAGGGCAATGACATTCAAACGATGTGCAAATACTGATGGAACATCAGGATCACGACAATACAGGAATTCGGCAAGCTCAACACCAAATGAGCACAGGAATACGATACCCTAATGAACATCAGAATCCCGACACGACAGGATTACAACACGACATGAGTACGACAGGCGAAAATACGACAAAACTACAGAAATTTGAATTGACATTTTCGACTGAGAAGGACTATAAAATTGCGTGTGAGGCGCGACATTACGTTCAGAAGTTTGAGACTGGTGTTACTAAGATACGCAACGTGCAGTTTGAAATTAAGGGGACTATCATGAGTACACCAAAGTCCCTAATAACGTTTACGCGAGAAATTGTTTCTTTGCCCAAATTGTATGTAAATTTAAGGGGTGCCTTGTGATTTGACAGAGTAAGGATTTTTGTTTTAGATGCGTTGAGCGACATAATTTTTTGTACACCACTCCGAGTTGCTAAAAATATTCCCCTGAAGATTTTGACAGTCCTTTGTTGATCAAATTATTGAAAACAGCTTCAAATCATCAGCGTTTTTGTCACTGAAGCACGTTTTTGTCACTGAAGCCTGCCAAGCAAACGCATTTATACATTTCCAGCTCTATGGAATTCAGCATGACTGGAGAACAATAAACTAGGTTTTGGCACACAACATCATCAGCCCTAATTTTCGATTTATAGTGCTTTGGACAAACAACCGATCGTCTCGTGAAGCTGACAGGTACCGTTTATTATGGTTCATTATGACTTGCGCAGAACTTGCAATTGACTCTGTGGTAATGCTCCAGTTTGGCACAAGTGACCCGCATTGTTAACCTTTTCCCGCTAGGTTGTACAGCCTCAACGAGAATTTCGCCGTGATGCAGACTCCGCCGAAGGAAAACGGTCTCCCTTCCGCCGTATAGCGACATTAAGCCGTAATGCAACACTTAGCCGTAGTGAGATTTTCCGCCGTGTTGGGCCACTTAGCCGTAATGCCCTTCTTGCCGTAGTGAAGCTCTCCGCCGTCTTGCGACGCTCCGCCGAAACGGAATTTACGCAGTAAGGAGACTCTCCGTCGTGTTGCGATGCTCAGCCGTAACGCACTTTCCGCCGTAGTGAGAATTTCCGCCGTGTTTCGACGCTCAGCCGTAAAGCACTTTTCGACGTAACGCGACTGTCCGCTGTAGTGGAACGATGCCGTGGTTAAGTGCATTCAATTGTCTGCGGTTTCACTCTTTGTAGAGCCACGTGTGTGAATTCAAGTGACGTCACATGTGCAGTCGTTGTGGGGGTCGTTTAAAGCTTCGCTTTCCAACCACCGTGACAAGGTGGATTGGCGCGGATTTTTTATTTCTGTATCGCCTTTTGAAAACACGACATCAATTGCCTATTGAAATCTTTTCTTAGGTCTATATTGTAGGGTTGATCGCATGAGGCCCATGTGAATGTCTTCGAATTAAAAACGCATGCCTGATTTTTCTGCGTTGTTCAGACAGACAGGGGTATTGAAATATATTTCCACACACGGTCATTCGACATTGTACACTCGATCCTCAACGTGACCGTCGCTCACGTGATCGTTTGATATTACCGTGGACTCGTACGAAGTATGTGAGCGGTTGCGCACCTTTTATGTCCTTTCGATTCTAAATTCTCTTCCCTCCTAACTGTTCTTCTTCAGAAAATATGCTCGCATTCGATCCGCTTTTTATTTACGTGGTTGAGATACATGCGTTGTGTATTTGGTTGTGTTTTTTTTATACTGCTGTTTAGTGTTCATTGTTTCTATTTTTCTTTATTAAGGACATATTTGGGTATCGTTAATCGCTGGGCACACGATGAGTGTTCAACTGCCGGGCAAGGTCCGACAAGCCTTTTCTGGCAGTTGGGCTGTACCGCACATTTAACGTAATCGGTACCTTCGGTAGACCTTACCGCACCTGAAATGGCTGTAAGGATCCCCCGGCCAAACGTTTCTCTTTCGGCTACCTAATTGCGGTCACCAGAAAAAACAGTACAGCGGTCTGTGAAATACTGAGTTGCAGAAATCTTAGAAAACCATGTCTCCATTAGGCCGACTATGTCAAAACAGCAAGCAAGAAAACCAGAAAAAGTTAATCAAACCCGAAGACCAAGACAGCTTTGAAAATGATCTGTCGGGGTTCAGCCTTTACATTGGGCAATTGCGAAGTTCCACATGACGCCCTTGCTCGATGTCGGTACTTCACCACCTTTAAACCATCGTTGGTCACGTCTGGTGGTGAAACTGCATCACAACCACCGGCAGCACCACTGGCACAACCACTAGCGGCACCGACGACGACAGCCACGCAGTCATCAGTAACGCGGGCGTTCTTTGAAGATGGTTCCTGACAGTGCTTATTGAAGTTCTGTTGACCTATTTGATTCGAAGCACCAGCACGAGCTGCGTTGGAGGGGCTTGGGCACAATAAGTCCACCCCACCACCAGAACTACCGTCGATAAGGGGCGTGACCCCAGTGAAGGCAACGGTAGAACCTTTCGTCGCAAGTTCAGCCGCTCCGAGCGCAGGTGGCTGTTTTGAGCTCTCAAGCATTTGACTTGTTTCCAGCAAATCCGGCCTGTTTAGGATTGTCGAGATGCCGCTGATGAGGACAAGGGTACGTAGCTTTCCAATTTCAGCCGAGGTGCTTGTTAGGTGCACTTCCATTGATTCAGAGCCTGACCTTGCGTCCGCATCACACGATACGGACGGACACCCTGCGCACGATGAAGAATTGTACGAACTTTGGCCGGACTCCATGAAGTTATATTCTTCACGGTGAGCTTTTATGCATTTACAGTGAATGCGTCTTTCGCAAATGAAACACTGAAAAATTGCTGCTTGGCGAAAATGCCAGCGGTACACGAGCCGCACACATCCTTCGAGGAAGCGTTCCTTGAAGGTGGATTATCTTCCGCTGTATCCCTCAGCTCTTTTGTCATGGTCGCAAGCGAGCGCGTGAGCATGGGTCCGCTCAGATTCAGTGCGCAACATTGAATGTTTTATGATGTGGTTAGCAAAAAGTTGCAGATGACATCTACGTTTGGGTCCTAAGATGCACGATGAGATAGCGTTACTTTGACTCCCGGGGAGCGCTTTAGAACAGAATTGCTGCATTTACTATGTTTCACGAACACTGATGTTACGCCAAAAGCGAAAAATAGAAGCTAGGGTTTTTAATCACGGTGTACCCGAAAAGGCTGAATCCTTCTGTGCTTCTGTGGGTTAAGATAGGGACGTGACAGGGTGCGGCTGCGCGGTGTTCGGACAAGATGGTGGCAGTATCGGTAATTGGAAGTTTTTATTCTCTAACGTTTGTACCGCACTGAATGTTTTTGCTTTTTTCAAAGAGAGAGCGAGAGAGCGAAGACCTCTGTTGTGGAAGAAATACTGGGGTTTTCGGCAAAATGAGTAAACATATTAGAGAGCTCAAAGGTGGAACTTGCAGTCTAGGGTCATCGATGCAGCAGCTCCTTTCCTTGCCACTCCCAATCATCTCGCGCTGATACTGAGGCAACGAGCTGGTCCAAGGTTCTTCCCATGTTTTTATGGATGCGGAATATGTTGTTTGAGTTGTTCGCCCCTGTTCATACCCTTGTACGTGCGTAGGTTGCTTGTAAGAGCGTATATGTTTCCCCGAATTTGACAGACCTTTAAAATAATGTATGTTGTCCCCACCCGATTTCTTCGCCCACATTTATTTGTAGATAAATGTGTTGGTTTATCCGCCACAGAGTTTGTGATTCTTCGGCATTGATACCCCTTTGTAGCACGGAGGAAGGTTGTGTCATTAGCCGCAGAATTACGAGACGTGGCGCTGTATCAGGCAGGGGGCGCGAGCAAAGCGGAGGCGGGAAATTTGAATTGCATTGGGTGGTAGCAGTGAGCGGGTAATGGCGCTACAGCCCATTATGATGAATCACTGCTCTGCACTTCCGACAGCTTTCACGTTCAGTGGAGAGGCATTAATGTTTTGTGCTTGCTTTTCATCCTGCACTGTAGGCGTTGCACTGCCACTTTTTTTCGCTTACTATCGTAAAAACGAACCCAACGAGCGTACCTAACTAAACAAACGTGGGCTCGGCCGGTTAATTACGCATATTTCGACTGAAATGTACGTGCAGGTTTTGCAGGGCTAAACAACGGGGAGATGTAGGCCATGCGCAAGCGGTTCACGAGTTTCGAACGCTTATGACTTTATAAACCGCTTGGCTTTCTAAGCCTCTGGGATACGCCGCGACGACGGAACACCGTGTGGGGCTCTACTTGGGTCCAGCGAGCGAGCTACGACGACAAGGCGAGCCCGTAAAGTGCTCTGCACTTAAAATTATGCCATTCGCTCGGTGCACTGCGCAAGGCGCCGCCGGTCGCCACTTTTGGAACATGCAAAGCTCAGCGCTCAAAGTCAAGCAAACAGACCTTGGAGAGACACTGATGCGCACCCACTTATTTCGGCAGCGGGCACCACGCCACAAGGGGTCATGCCAACAACCTTCGCGCACCGCTAGCTTTGGTCCGTTTTATTTTGTGACCATCTACCCAGAATGGTTCATAACATGATTTCAGGTAGATTTTTTGTCTGAATTTTCTCAAGTACAGCTTTTATTCTAATTATCCAGGCTGAGCCTAAAGTGGGCAGGCGGCAAAAAAAAAAATTATGTACGACCTTACGCCTTGAGCGAGGATGAAACGGTTTACGCGGCAAAGATAGAGAAAACAGCTTTCTTTCTAACACTCCTAAAATATTTTTATCACATTTGAAGGTAAAGCTTTTTCTCTGAATACTTGGGGGTCGAGGAGGCTTAGGATTGGCCTAGATATTTTTGCAAAGGGTGTGCGTGCAATGTTTTGCAACTGGGGAGACATGATGGTTTCCTTTTGCTTTTTATTTTGGCAACACCGATTACACCGCGTCATGTCAAACCTCCGGTTCCTTCGAGTTGTTCTCGTTATCACATTCTACCTGCACGGTATAAATTGTTTTGCCCATTTGCCGAACCTACGCCATATTACTGCACTACTTTACTCAGTCTTAAAGGGGCACTGACACAAAAAATTTACATCTTATTTTTTGTTTTGCGATAAGTAGCTAACGACCTGCTTATCCCATGTGGAAACCTCATTTCCTTCAGCGTGGGACAGTTGTTTAATTGTAGACGTTTTTAATCCAGCCAGTCGCAGTTTCGGTTTCAGGGGGTGCCTCGAAGTGTGATTTTGTATAAACAAAGCTGTCCACGTGACCGCCGGAGCAATATCACAGAGCCTAGCCGCCGTAGCACTGTCGAGTCCAGTTTTTGTGAGTGCCCCAACGTATTTATTCATATCGTCAGCCACTTAAAGAAAAAAATGGCTGCTGCTTAGCTCCGCTAACTTTGGATATGAATAGCAAAAGCTTGGCTTAGTCTGGTTGAGTCTTGGTTTCGCTTGGTTAACCTTTGATTTAGCTTTATTGCCGACCACGTCTTAAATCCGTTAGGTTCCGTGCAACGGTCACAGAAGGAGGCCGGGCGAACGCGGCGTTCATTTATGGTGAACGCACCATTCCTCTTCGCCGGGCGCGAGACGGTTCACGTTGCTCGAAACGACCCAGCGCCGCATGCATGAGAGGCTGCGGGGATGGTTGACTGCCTCGGCCGCAGCGGCGGTGGCGACCGTTGCCGGCGCCCGCAGGCGCCAACAGTGTGCCCGGCGAATCACGCGATGCGCTTCGAGGGGTGTGGCGCCGCGGGGGTGTCTCCGATCAAAAGGTTATTTGGGCATCCTCCACGAAATCGCTGGACGAAAGTAGTAAAGCGTTGCTTTAAAACCCACCGTGGACGTGACGCAGACGTTGTGAGTGCAAACTGCTGCCGCGGCTACAGGACGACGCGCGGCGCTCGACACAGTAGGAAGGGATACGGGCGCTGGAAGCATCCGGCCGGTATACCTACATGTCCGCCTACAGATGTGTTCGGCGTAAAGAGGCCATGCAAACAAAATACAAGTTTGTTTTATTAGAAAGATTTCGTGTTTTATATTGCCCCCAGCGCTTGACCGGGTGCAAACGATGCTTTATTCACTGAGAAATTAATCAATTGAAGTTAAAAATTTGATTTTGCCCGCTAAATCGCGAAATCGCGTGTTTTCGTCGTCTGCAATGCCATCACAGGAACCGACGGCTCTGCAGCCGATTGCAAAGCCTTGTTTACCGTTAATGAACCTAGGTGGCGTCATTATTGGCGGTGAGATCTTTGAGTGGCGCCCCCTGGCTCTGACGTCGGCTTAGGGATTCGCGCCGCTGTCGTCTGCTACACTCCGCTTGTGAGGGGCAACAGTGCCTGGGCTAGAAATCACCCGCTTCGTTGCTGTAGTGCGCTAAAAAGCATATTTCTAGCGACTCAGTTATTTTGCCAGCTTCTGACGCATCTGAATAATTTGAAGCTGCACCCCCACAAGTTTGCAACACACGAAGAGATAGAGAACAACTTTCTTCAGAGTATCGGTCAGAAGATCGTGTGTAACTTGTCCTTTCTTGCTTATTCGCGAGGATCAGCGATCAGAGCTTCTCGATAAGTATTCAAAATGCGTAGGCTTCCCTGCAGTATTTTTGAGATGCTCCTATGAAGACTCAACAGTCTAATACTACGTACCAAGCAACGGCCTCTACACGCTCATCGCACAGCAGGAAATAAAGCGGCTTTCTTCTGTTTCTTTCGTTGTTGTCTTGTATCCGATTAATGTTTCTTGTTTTGTTTTTTTTTATGCCCAACGCATTAATTTTTCTGCGCCGTCACCAACTTCTTATTATGAGGTTTCGGGATGTTTGGGAGCCTCACAAAGGTCGTGTGGATATTTCCTTCATTTTGTATGGCATACATTCCCTTCTTCACAAATTGGCTTTCATTACGGCTGCGTGCAGGAAGGTGCATATCCGCAGCGTGCTTTGTTTATTCACATGCAAATACAATGAGAAGGTTTGTGCTACCCCACCGCGATCGCGCCCTAAACAACGTGGTCCACAGTACTCGAAGGCGGCTTTTGTGCTCCGAATTTCTATCGTAATTATATCGTTATCATAACGAACTGACTCTAAACTCGAACAATGATGGCATGATTACGGTGTTGAAGGCATGATATACTCGCTAACTAACGTAATAAATAGTATACCTGCATATATTACAAGACTGGACACCGAAGAATTCCAAGTAGATCTTAATTGCTTTTCAACCCTTCCAGGCGCGAAGAACAAATCCTATTCTACTCGGGGTGGCGTTCTATGATTTGAAGAAAATTACTTTTACTCTCTAGTCCTGTACTGAGGACCCGGCCCACTAACCAGATCGATTTAATTGTTAAACAAAGTTTTCCCCTCCTCCCCTTACTCCTCCTCCTCCTCTTGAGTGCAGTTTTCCTATAACGCATATCCGAATATCGGGAAGATATGGCTGTGCAAAATGTTCCGAAATATCCCTCCAGGTCTTAACAAACATATATGTGTTACTATAAATTTAACGAAGACGTGACTCGTTTTGCTCAATAAACCTCCATACTGGTTAGATGCCTGGTATAGAATCAGCACGCGCGTATATACACACTGGGTTATTTGGAACTCAACCTACAGTTTTTGCAGTCTATAGTGCATGTCGGCAAACGTTCATGCCTTGACAACGTAAAGTGATGTGACAAAACGCGTTCGAGCGTTCGGCAAGGTTGCAAAAACTGTTTTACCTTACATATGATTACCGGCAATCGCGATGCCGTCTGCCACAGCCGACAGCCCTGAAGGCCTAGAATTTGTTTTGGTCTTCCATTTTCGCTGTTTACGGTTATTAGCAGATGACTGTTCCTTTTGTTCGAATGCTTACATGAGAAGCTGACGCCTAGCTCCGACTCTTCGCGCTCCGCACATGACCGGCTTTGCAAGGAATGGGGTGGCGCCGGCAATGTTTCTCCCGTAGCAGTATCCAAAACTATACTTTAATTGACACCATGAGCTAGTGTATGCGATTTTAAGCCTATTATTATGATAACAAGTTACCCACACGCCAATTCTGGTGCGGACAAGCATCATACGTTGACCGAGCGCAAAGAAACAGCAGGGAGAGCGATCCTGAGTGAAGCAGACGACAAATGCGAGAATCCCTAAGCTGACGTCACGGAGGCGCTCTTCGCAGCGCCGCCTGTGTTCGCGCTCACCGCCAATACCACCGCAAGCCGTTTTCTCCCTTTGGGTTGTGACCATATTTAAACCTGGCTTGTTCTTGTTCTGGGAGAAAATAATCGTTTCGAGAAACAGTGCTCGCTCGACAAATATGGTCACGTAAGACATCGTTGCTTGCGTCAATGGGCCAGTGTGGTCTGAGACAACCCCAAAGCCCCGCAGTACTGTGCATCTAAAACAAGCATAGAGCGTGGAGTACCAACAGCAGTACGCATCGGTACTTCTGTATTTACGTGGTCTTTCGTAACTTCCACTGTTTCTGGCCGCATTCTTACTGCTTTGAAAAGAATGTGCCCTAAATTTAAGCGTAAATAGCTCGTTCGGCAAATTATAAGGCCTGCCTAATATGCGTTTGCCTTGGCCTGCCTCCGCCAATCAGCTTCGCGATCGCTGCGCCGCCTGCCGCCGCTTCTCCTCGGCGTTGACGGGATGTGCGCTGCGTGGCTAATAGGGGCTCGGGCAGTGTTTTGGTTCTGTTTAGCTTCTTTTCGCCTTTTCTCACCCTAAAAAAACTTGTTATGGTGACGTCTACAAGCAAAGAGTACGTTTAGGTCACTTAATAAGCAGGTGCGTCTTCGTAGAGCACGCGATCGCCTGCAAGAGCTACCCGTAAACGCGGTTCTGTACGCATCGTCGCCGCTCTTCAGGGCGTCAGCATATCACCCCTGTCACCTCCAAATACGTCAGGCACAAATGAATTCTACTGTCGCCTCGTTTAGACCTGATACTGGCACAGTGAGTGATTGGCTTCATTTTGCATTGTGGACAACGAATCCGGCTTCGTTTCGAATATAATGTGTTTCGGGGATGTGATTAGCCAATGCCGGACAATAACTTATGCCTTTTATAAGAATATAAACCATGTGAAAATGTTAAGTATATTCCAAGCCTGATCGTTAAATATGTGCCCACACACGCCTTATAGCAAGAACTAAGCAATCTAATAAGAAACCACAGAAAAATACATGCTGTTCAAGTGCGGAAGAGGTATAATAGCTCTAACGTAAATGAAAAAAAAAAAATACAGTGCAGCTTCTGACCCGCTAAAGGCGTTCGTGGAAACTTTAGCCTGTTAGGCCTCACGAAACCAGCTATAGGCCTCCTGCGCTGCCCAGGGGGCGCTGCGGAAGCAGCTTCCGGGCAGTACTTCCGGGTAGTAGAAAGCTGCGCGGGTCCCATTGAATCGCGTGTTGACAGAAGCAAAATGAGCTCTATGTTCCCGATTGTTTTGCGACATGGTCACCAGCCCATCTCCGACGATCCGGTTTCTTCCGGCGACCAACTTGGCATTAGGGGGAAAAGCTTTGCAGCGCTAAATACGTTTACAGCGCCGACGAAAGTGCCGGGACGTACGTACGGTGACGGCGCTCTCCCACTCGCAGGTTCACTGACCATTTGAAGCGAAAATTCTAGTTTAAAGTAATACACTAGGTGACAAGGACGTTTCAACAACAGCCGATCAGAAAATAAGAGGAACGCAATCGGCGATGATCGTGCTTTAAACGAGTACTGAAACCATATTTTGACGCCTAAAAAATGTTGTAATTGGTTTCATTAGTTTCTACAGATGCCTCGCGGAAATTTTTGCAGCGATCCGAGGACGGAATCACATCTAAAATCGATTTTGATTGTCCCGGCCGCGAGCTTCCACAAATCGGTAGCACTAGCGAAATCGCTTTCGGCGTGACAAAACATCGGCCGGCGTGTCTGACCGGTTCAGGGTGACGTCATGTAGTCGTTTTCGGAACCGGGAACGATATCCTGCGCTGCTGTTGTCGGTGGTATTCGTTTGGGCAGGAGACGTACGGGTGTAGCTGTGTGAGCAGCAATGCTTGTAAACTTTGCGCACTTTGCGTGTTCGACGTCTTTGCTCTTCAGTTCGTGGCCGGCGCATGGTGTTCCCTTGCACTGGTGCCAAAAACGGCGTGGTGCCGATCGCGCGGTGCGCGATGGGTGCGCGTCGCCGAGCTCGCCCAAGTTGTGCTATGGCAAGCTCGCGGAATGCGAAGTACTGCTCGTGGAAGCCTTTCCAAGCAAATCGACAACGACGCCAAGATGCATTATTTTCCACGCGACGACATGCAGCGCTAAACGTGGACTGAGTTCGTGCGCGGCGGCGGCCGCAAGAACTGTCGCCCAAGCCAGCGGGCTCGGCGTTGCTCGGGACAGCTTGGGTGTTAGGAACTTCAGGCTTAGTATAGTGAAGAATATTTGATCACCGGTATCTGTACAACTGCTAATGACCATCCCTTACACAACTTTTCACCACACTATCATCCCCTTTTTCGCATACTGAGCTTTATTTTGGCGATAATTGCCGTTTCAGCGATCGGTGACCAAGACGTCTTCCGTGGCCTGTTTTGGTTCTAGCGCGCAGGTGGCGCCATCTTTCGGCCGCTCGCCGCACCGCGGTGCCGGCAGTGCTGGGTCGGAGCGCCGAACCTCCGCCTCCGGTCAGCGTAGGCTTACCATCGGGGCAAATATCTGAACGCCGCTTTTAAATTCAGCTCTGATACCAACCCCTAGCACAATTTTTCACCACACTAACATCTACTTTCTCGCATGTGGAACTTCGTTTTCGCGATCAGATTGATTATAAGAGTGGCGGCGACAAGCTGTTGCTAGAGCCACTAACAGAGCCACTAACTTCATCTAGTGGCTCTAGCTGTTGCTATCACGGTCTGCGCCGGTTCGAGCCGCAGTGATATTAAAAAACGGACGACTGAGAAGACATCGCCGGCCTAATCGCCTGACCAAATAAACTCGCTCTGTCTGTCGGGTTGCAGCGACTCATCCGAGTGTGACGATTCAGACGACATGTCGACTGCTCGGGCGAGTGCGGACCATGTGCAATCGTAGCAGACGATGCGGCGAACGTCCCTGACTTAACGGGTGAGACCGTGACGTCAGACTGGCCCGCTTGGAGGCATAGAGTTAATACCACTCTTGGAGGCTGGCTGGCCTTCAAACGGCCATTTTCCCGCGCGGCGACCGAATTTGAAACTGGTTGCAATAAACGTGCTATAATTAATTCTGTGTTGGCGGCTGACGGCTTTCAGTTCGATTTTCGTAATTACTGGGCCAAGAGGTATTCTTTACAGCATAAAATCTGAAAGCGACAAATTTATTGTCAGTACTCCTTTAAAAAGCCAGCGAGTCCGGCGTACCACTGGCTCGCCTGCTGCGGTGCGCCGCTCTTTTGCGTACCTGCGCACTACGCGTGCACTTTCATTAAACAGTGCTCGTTTGTGTCGCCGTTACGAATACATGGTGCAGCGTTAGCTTGCCGTTTTGTTGCGTGTCTCAGTGAAAAAATGCAGTGAGCGTCAGAAGCGTGACATGTGTTTTGCGATTCCGAAATTCGTGGCGGTAAAACAAGGTCGTCGGGCGAACCGAGAGGCCGCTCGCTTTCCTTGTTTGCTCTCACTTTACTTAATTACGCTCTTGCATTATATATCCCCAGTTCGCACCTAATAGGCTAGAATGATTGTCAGGGACGTTTTCAATTGTAGGGCCGAGTTGCATGCAGCCTACACGGCGTAGGGCTGGACGGCAAATGGGGTGATGAGGAGGGGGGCTTTGAACGCAAAAAAAGTAGCGAATTGCCAATAATATTTGACAATGATCTGAAGTGTGAAGATGGGGGACAATTCAACTGGAAGCAACCAATTCTCTGTTCTTGTCTTGCCGCCTGTATATACATACATAAGAAACTTTTTTTGCACCAGTCAAAAGCACAGAGTAACCTCCGTGCCCCCCCATCAGTCGGCCGGGATCCCTTGGGACACGGCGGCTTCTAAGGCGAGACCGATGACTTTGCGCTGAGTGCTTGAGGTCAGGCTGAGTAGCAGGACCTCCCAGGATGCAGTATTTCTATGAGGTTTGTTGTGAGAGGGACACGTCCACGCCATGTGGGCGAGGTCCGCGACGCCGTTACAGTTCTTGCATCTAGAGTCGTATATATTGGGGTGCCATTTGCTGTATAATAAAGGGTTTGCGAAGACCCCGGTTTGTAATTTCCTCCAGTAGACCTCTTCTTTCCTGCTAAGCTGTGGATTAGCCGGGGTAAGTACCTTACGCGCTAGTCTATAATGTTGGGTAATTTCGTGAAAATTTCCAAGTTCCTCTACCCTCGGGGATGGTTGTAGAAACGGGTCTAGGGCATCCTCGGCGATCGTCCGGAAAGTAAGACCTCGGGCGGCCGCATGCGCCTTTTCGTTCCCGATGAGACCCTGATGAGCTGGAGCCCAAATAAGCGTTACCTGTTCAGCTGTCACTTTCGCATTTGCAAGAATTTTCCAGGGAGCGTTGGAAATCCTGCCTCGGTCGTAACCTCTAATGGCTGACTTAGAGTCGCTAACTATCACCCTCGTTCCTGGCTTAGTCAGCGCCAGGGCGATGGCAGCCTCCTCAGCTTCTTGCGTGTCACAACTAAGTATTGTGCAGCATGAGTGCGGGACGCCGTCTTCCGTTACTGCCACTGCCGTGTAAGCTTTCTTTCCTATGTGTTTTGCGGCGTCGGTGTATAGGACGTCCGGCCTGCCTCCGTATCTGATTTGCAGGGTGATGGCCCTGCTCCTACGTCTGCCCTCGTGATATGCCGGATTCATGTTCCTGGGCAGGGGCGATATTGTTAGCTTTTCTCTAACATTCTTAGGAAGGTCCTTCATGTCCTTAGCAATCTCTCTGGATTTGTAGCCCAGTCGTTCTAGTATTCTCCGACCTGTTCTACTGCCTAGCAGTCGTTGTTGCTGTGACGCCTTGGTCGGCTTGATGAGCTTGTCTAGGGTGTTCGAGACGCCTAGGCTGAGTATCTTGGCCGTCGAGGTGTTCGGAGGAAGACCCAATGCACTTTTGATTCCTTTTCTTATGATAATGTCTAATTTACTTTTCTCTGCCTTGGTGAGTTTCAGGAACGGGGCAACAAACATAATCCGGCTAACGCCAAAGGCCTGAGACAGCCTGATGAGGTTTGCTTCCTTCATCCCACCATGTTTGTTAGATATGCGCTTTAACATTCTACAGATTTGCTCTATACTGTTTTCTATTTTCCTAATTGTCTCTGTGTTCTTGCCATTTGCCTGGACGTGAAGTCCGAGTACACTAATGCGTTCTACCGCGGGTATCGGTCTTCCGCCGGCTCTCAGCATTATGTCATAATCGTTTCGAGAGGCCTTCTTAAAATTTTTTGAAACAATGAACAGTGCCTCCGATTTTTCCGCAGAGAATTTTAGCCCTATTGGCTCTAGATATTTTTCGACTTCGCATATGGCCTTTTGGAGGACTTCCTCAATGTGCCTATCGCTGCCGTGGTTGATCCATAACGTGAGGTCGTCTGCGTATATGGTGTAATGTAGGTCCTCTATCTTATTTAGTCTCTCGGGGGGCCCTGTCATGGCGATGTTGAAAAGAGTAGGGGATAAGACCGACCCCTGCGGCGTTCCCCGATTTCCGAGCTGTATGTTTTCTAGGGATGCTCCCCCTAGCTTTATGGTCGCTGTCCGGTTAGAGAGAAAATCCCTCACGTAGTTGTAAGTTTTTACACCTACGTTTAGTGAGCTCAGGTTGTTCAGGATTGCGGTATGCTTTACATTATCAAAAGCCTTAGCGACGTCTAGGCCAACGATAACTCTGGTGTCTTGGGTGACTTTCTCTATGATTTCCTCTTTAATCTGGAGCATCACGTCGCAGACGGACAGTTTGGCCCTGAAGCCGATCATGGTGTTCGGATAGAGCTCTTTGTCCTCAAGGTACCTGATGAGTCTATTTTGGATGACGTGTTCCATCAGTTTTCCTACACACGACGTGATAGAGATTGGCCTGAGGTTTTCGAGTCCGAGCTTCTTTCCTGGTTTTGGAATGAGGGCTAAATTAGCCTCTTTCCATTGCGGAGGTATCTCTCCTCTATCCCAGCATCTCTGCATATAATTAGTTAAGTTGCAGATGGACTCGTCGTTTAGGTTTCTTAGCATTTTGTTACTGACTCGGTCGGGGCCCGCAGCCGTTTTGGTCCTGAGACGGTTAATTTCGGCTCTAACCTCCGCTACCGTTAGGGGGGCATCCAGGGCCTCATTCGCGGAACCTGTGTAGTCGGGAAGAGTTTCGCGAGTGGGTGGACTTAGGTAGCGATTGCGGACCTCGTCTAGTAGCTCTTCCGAGGAACCGTCGAATTTGTAAACGAGTCTCTGAAGTTGCTGTTACGCTTCTGATCTAGTCTTATCCGGGTCAAGCAGGTGCCGGAGTAATTTCCACGTTTTCGCGCTGCTGAGCTCTCTGTTCATTTGGTCGCATATATCTCCCTAATTTTGTTTGGTCAGCTCTAGCGAGTATTCCTCGATCTGTTTGTTTAGGATGGCGATCCTCTTACGGAGGTTCCTATCCCACCTCTTGTTTCGAATTTTCTCCTCTATGTTTCTCTTTTTCCTCCAGAGGCCGATTAGGTGGCTGTCGACTATCTCAAGCACCTCGTTCACCTCCAGCTCGTCTGTGGCCGTTTGGGTGGCATCGATTATCTTCTTACTCCATGCCCCAATATCTTCTATCGGTTCGTTATCTGTACCTATATTCCTGAAGGCCTCCCAGTTAGTTACTCTGTGCTTGCGCTTCTTCGGAACTGGGGGTCCGTTGCTAACCACGATCTCTATGATCTTGTGATCACTGCCTAGGTCTTCCCCGGTATTACACCACGTGGCCTCGATACCGCCGTGCGTGAGGGTCAGATCTGGCGTTGTGTCTGCTGACACGCTGTTGCCCTGCCTAGTCGGTCGCATGGGGTCTGTAATCAGCACCAGGTTGTTATGTTGAACTTTCTCCCATAGGGCCCTACCTTTAGCTAGAGTGTGTTTGTAACCCCAGGCTGGGTGTGGAGCATTGAAGTCCCCCACTACCAGCAGAGGGTCGCCCTGGGCTAGGCTTTTTACTTTGAGAAACAGGTCCCCGAAATCACATTTCCTTTGCTTGGGTGAACTGTAGATATTTAGTACGTATAGATTCCTTTCCGCACGTTTGCGCGGTATGAGCTCCACCAGCGAGTGGTCGATTTCGGTGTTCCCCGTCTCATTCTGCATTGCAGTTATATTTCTCTTGACAAAAGTGACTACCTGGGTATCGTTTCCGATGCCCGGGTAGGATTTATATCCCACCAATTTTGAATTTTTCCCGCATTCCTGGACCGCAATGACCTCCGGGCGATCGCTTCCATCGATAAATGCTTGTAAGACCGCACGTTTGTTGATGAAGCCCCTACAATTCCATTGCCAGATCGTGTTATTGCTGCATTTTGGTGTCATCCTGAGGTCGTTTCGTTTGCTTTGACTGAGCTTCCCCGTATAGCCATTGAATTTGTTTGTCCCTGAATTGAATTTCACCTTTCATCTGTTCCACAGCCCTGCCCAACGATTTTACTTGCTCAAGTATCGACTCTAGCATGCCCTTTATCGAGTTGCATTCCGCTTCTAGGTTCGTTATCCTATTCTCGTATTTGACGCCCTCTTCATTCTCCCTGGATTTGACTTTCTTGAAGGGAGGAGGACTGACTGCCAGAGCCGGTGTAGCCTCCTGCTCTGTTTTTTTAATCAAATCTGACTGAAGTTCGTCTAACTGCTTCTTTAGTTCTGCATTTTGTTCCATCAGGATCCTATTCTGTTCCTTAAGGGCATTTAAGATTTCCGCATTAGCATCCTGGGCGGCCCTACCCACCCAACCTACCTTAGGTGCGATTGTTGTCGGATATCCCGAGGTTGCACGAACACAGCCACTGTCACGTGAGTCCTTGGTGTTTGATGTTTCAGTTCTCAACGCCGGCAGGCGAGGGAAGGATTCCGATCGGTTCCTCGACCTACTGCGTTGTCTGGACTTGCTCCTCGAGCGGTCCTGGTTTTGGTCCTTTCTGCTTGTGCGTGGCGTGATGCGGGTGCCGAGTTTCTTCTTTTTCTCCTCTTCTTCTTGCTTCCGCGTTTCCGCTTCGAGCTTGCGCTCCCACTGTCTTTTCTTGACGATGTAGGGAGTTCGGAAAAGGGCTTTGCACCTCTTGTCCCCCGTCATGTGCTCTTTGCCACACAACTTGCACTTAGGTTCGCATCGATGTTCGTTCGTCGGCGATGGTTCACCGCATCCTTTGCACGTCTCCGTAGGGTTGTTGCAGACGTCCGACCGGTGGCCGATGTCGCCGCACTTAGAGCACACCTCGTACCTTTTTCTGTAGAGGTAGCATTTCATGGGCGCCCCGAAGCAGAGCATCCACCTGGGGACTTGTTGGCCGGCGAAGGTGATGATCACCGAGGCGGAGTTTCCCATCCTTCGCACCCCAATGATGGGGGGGTTTGCGCGGTGGGAAAAGGCAGTCTCCAGCTCTTCTTCGGTCAGCCTTGGGTCTAGTCCATGTACCACTCCTCTGCCGCAGTTGTCGGGCGCAGCCATGTAGGTCAGAACTTCAAACTCCTTGCCTTCGATTTGCAGTCGTCTCAACGCAAGCATTTTTACGGCGTCTTCTTCTTTAGGTGTGCTGTAGGTTATCGTCCCCTGCTTGTCGTTCATCACGACACGATCTTCTTCTTGTCCTTTTTTCCACTCTATGGCGGCTGATAGTCTCAGTAGCACCCCGATAACGGGTAGTGAGAGCTTGGTGAGTGCGAGCCCTTCCTTGGGTCGTATAATCACTTTGTAATCCGCGTGCGGCAGCCTCGGAAGGTTCGACGCGATCGATTTTTCTGCCAGCTGCTTGCCGGTTAGCTTCGTCTTATGTTCTTGTTTTGCGGTCACATTTGTAAAAAAATTCCCCGCATTTCCCCGAGGGGAAGAATGTGAAAGTGCGAATGCACGAGTTGAATTTGCGCGGTTCGGTAATGTTCGCGAAAGAGAGATCACACACACACACACACAACTGCAAAGAAAGAAAGATGCATTTATTCACAGACACCTATTTGTGTTGTCGTTGTACTTGATTGCTAGAGCGGATCTCAGCTTTGAAATTTCGTGTCAGTACTCCTTTAAGAAGGTGCATTAGCCCTTCTCACGCCCGATTCTTGGCCAATCCCCCACGTGGGTATGTGCCATGTCAGCGGCCATACAGCGCGCGCCCATCTCCCCACGTTGCCAAGGAAGACGAGGAGATTCCTGGCCAATCCCCCACGTGGGTATGTGCTATGTCAGCGGCCAGGCTGCGCGCGCCCATCTCCACGTGCGCGGACATCGCCGGTGGACGCAGGTTCAGGGTGGCTTAAGAAGTGCATTGCACTTAAAACACTTTCGCATTTCGCTCCATTCCGACCGCAGCTGTTACGGCCGCGCCCGAAACACCAGCTTGACTTTCTCGCTGCCCCTGTTGTTGGAGCTCCTTGACTTTCTTGGTCACTTTCGTTACCCAATTCGACTTTTTCAGCTCCGCCAGATCGATGTCCGTGCCGTTGACTATCACTTCCATCACCATGATGGCGACCGCGAGCTGCCGCCGAAGCTGGCGGCTGCCGCCCGGGCTGCCAGGCCTAACGTAGGCTTTGCTAGGCGTTCGGTGTGGTCGACCGCGAAAGATGGAATGAAGTCTTAAAAAGTTCACTCACGGGCTTGATTTGGTATCCACAGGATCCTCGTCACTTCCAAAAAGTACTCACACCAGTTTCAGACCAAAATTTGCTTAGTTCCGCTAGAGAAATTTATCATTTTATGGAGTCGACGTGACACACGCCGCGCCCGCTGGCCCCCTAGCGGCCCTCTCGCCGCCTAACTCCATTTGAGGACAAAACTGGCGTGTCGGCGTTCACATTGTTAGCGACGACCCCTGCACTAGAAGATAACCAACAGAGTCAGTGATGATCAGATGTAAATTGGGGCCGCACGCCGAGTATGCGGCTGTTATGTTATGCAAATATAGAAGTACACATCTTTGCAGGCAGCGGGCGTGCGATTTGGTGCTTGTTTTGCGTCCTTTAATAGCGCTTAATTTGTTTATTTGACGCTAATGCCTTAGCTACTCGCTAGTATACATGTACCCTGCCACTCGCAAATCGTGCGGCGTAAAACGTTACGCAAGAATCAATGAGTTTACGAAAATACAAAACAAAATTTCCTCTTGTTTTCAATGCGGTGCCATTCCAGCAGTTTCAGCTGAGTCGGCTGCGCAATTCTTGCGTTCGCTTGCATGCACCCGCTGAAGCAACCTTTTGCAGTTACCAGCAGCGTTCCGTGTTTATGCTACTCGTGAACTTTCCTTTTTCGATTGCACGCAAGAAGAAAGAACGGTAATGGTCGTCAGGAAGTTACACCACCCGACCTGGCGATACTGTCCCACGCCGCGACGATCGCGACAGCTCGCTCAAAAGAAAGCCGATAAATCGGCTTATTTTAGCGGATATTATTTTGTTTAGCCTCAGCAACTACTTTAAGGGCTATGTCATACAGTATACAGTCATTTAAACGCGGCACAAAGCGATTAAACTAAGTACAACCAAATTTCACACTGGCTTGTAATTGAAAACACATGGAGGGCGGCGAGGTTCGTCTGCTTTTGTACTACCCAGTGGTGCCGGCCACTAGGGGCACTGCATGTCGCCAAAACTCCAGCGCAGGAGGCCTATACGCGAAATGCGCTGCTATTTCGCGAGACATAGCTGGGGGGAAGGGAAGGGGGACGCTGTGTACAAATGCAGAGGGGAATCAAGCTGAAAATTTTAGTAATCACACGCACAAATCTCGCGTTCACTGTCGTTTTGCTTTTCGACTTCAACGAACAGCTGATCGTTAGGCGGATGCATTTTTGGAAGTATATAGGGTAGGCAGTTCGCAAGCGATGAAAGGTGTCGTTGGAAGAGTGTGGTATGTGATAAGCCCTTCTGATTTCAGTTTCTCCTTTATTCTGCAGGCTCCCTGTGCAATATGACGATGTTGTTTACTCGCGGACGCGAATTATATTCTAAGCCCGTCTCTGCGCTGCTCGCGGAGGATACACGCAGCAGTTGAATGTTTACGGGCGCTCACCTCACGACAAGACAACCATTTGTCGTGTGCTGATCCCCGAGTATAATTCTACATTATCCATCGTATTTTCGTTGAATATTCTCGAAATTAACACAGAATAGCTTGTAAATGGTGGTGATCAATATCTGAGGTATATATTGGCAAAAGTAACTGGCGTGCTGTCAGGTATGAGTGTTCCGCTGAATATGTAAGCACACAAAACTGATTTACATCGTAGTGTATACCCGAGCATGAAAATCTGATGAACCGATGGTTACGGAGACACTGCTAGTAAATTCAGGGTTGTGTAACTACAATCAGGCCCATGCATACGCCGGTTCCACGACGCTGGCCTGTGACACACACCTGGCGTTTATACAGACCAGATATACCACACTAAGATCTCGTCAGAAACACTTACACTCTCGTAAACACACTCCATTTGCGAACAGAGTGACTGCTACACTTAACCATGCATTTCCAACGCTCGCAAACGCTAAATCTCAGTCTTGAACATGCCGCAACAGCAGCGGCGGCAGTGGGGAGTGGGACGATGACTCCCGCGCCTGCTTTGTAAACGGGCCGCTAGGGGGATTTCAGTGGTGTCCCTACAGGCCGTGCTCGAGGCGAATAACATCATGGGTTCTGTTGCGGGAAATGAGCGGGTCGCATGGCCATTCCCTTTTTTCCTAGTTATACAGCTTATTTGAGCAAAGTTTGCCTTAAAAGTGGTGTCAGCATGATTCTAACGCGGCAATCGTTTGAATGAACCAAACTTGTGTTTTGCTTTATGGCCCCTTTAACACAGCGGCGGATTTTAGATTGCCGCTATAGTAAGCGGTGCAGATGACGATTTTTAATGCAACCCGCCATCGCATCATTTACTCCTTTCTCATATGTGCTGCCTTGTTTGGGACTTGAGTCCTGTTTCGTGCAGCGATTTCAAGCTATCACTCGAGCTACCTGCGCCGGTCGGCCCCACTTTGCGGCCGTGGACGCCATTTGCGGAGTGGCCGTGCGGCTCGCTCAGTGCGCTTTTCGTGGCCCCGGCACGTTTTCGTGTCCAGTGAAATTTAAAAGCAATACAAATACAGTGCCTGAATTCGCTGTAGGAGTTAGGTCGCGCGAAGCTGTCTGGTGAGCCAACGAAATCCCGGTGCCTCCGCCGCCAACGATCGGATCGTTCGTTGCTCGAGAGCAGAAGCTCCGACCCTGGAGCGGCGAGCCGGCGAAAAACAAACTTCACGCATCTCCAGGAAGTGAATCATGACGAGTGAGCGAAGCACTGGGGATCGTTATTACTGTAAATCACCGTGACATTGCCCACTCGCGCATGTAAATGAGTGTCGGCGTTGCCGTTGAGCCGCTGCTTCCTGAGCACTCAACTCCGGGTCCGCTTGGCGTTTTTGCCATTTTGCCGCCGCTTCCCGAGCTCTGATCTCCGGGGTAGCTGGTTGTCTGCGTAGTCGTTGAACCGCCGCATGCCACGCCTTTGGTTCGTTTTCATCCATGGCAGAAAGAGAATGTGTGGTCTGGAACGCGCTTATATACGCATTTGCCCCGCAGCGCTCTCTCTCTCCCTCTAACCTTTTGTGAACCTTTAATATTGTTCTTGTTAACCTTCTGTGAACCTTTTGTTCACAGATGTTTCGATTTACACGGTGCTGTGCGTCTCTCTCTCTCTCTAGCCTTTTGTGAACCTTTTACTTCGCTCTCGTTAAACTTTTGTCAACCCTTTGTTCACAGATGTACGGTTTACATGGTGCTGTGCCGTGAGCACTTTCGGCGGACGGACAATCCTCGTCCTTAAGGTGCTTCGCCCCTAAAACGCCGGCAGTGCGGAAGCGGCCAACACAATTTGTGACGCGTTTGATTGTTGTTTATCTACTCGAAATTCTGAGTATGTCGATGAGCCAGGTCCTCCGCTGGCTGTTCGGTTGCGTTTCGCACACTTTAAAATTGATTTGTAAATGTTATAGGCTGTATTCGCCGCTGATATTTTGCATATGATGGATGTGTGTTCACATCAACATATAACCGAAGTTCTCTCGCCTTCAAAATCTTGTGTCATAACTTTAACGTCTTATCTTGTAGACACGCGTCGTGTGGTTTTGTACGAACAAACATTTCAGATGAAAGCTTAACAGGAGACATTTTTAAACGCATGCATAGCCTAAACATTGCTGCAGCTGCAATGACATAAACATCCTGGTGTGCTTCTAAATACTCAACCTGCACCAGTGCTCTGAAGCAAGGTCTAATAGAAAACTGCGGTAATATATTGGACAAACTTGCCATTCGGGGAAGTCTTCTAAACACAACATTTTATTATATTTTCATATAAAGTTTTGTTAAGAACTGTCTAAATAACTTTATCCCTATTCATGTTTAAGCAATGACTGTAGTGGTGACTTTTTTTTCCAGCACTACCCCTCTGAAGGTGCCCCACCAATCAACGAAACCTGCAAATTTATCAATGATTCTATTCTTTGCCGCTCAAAAGGGTCACACCATGAATGCTAAATGTAGCACCAGTTTTGTGCACTTGTATTTGAACAAGAATATGAATCTGTAATAAAGACAAAGTATAAATGGTTTACTCTGGCCTGCTTTTCTTCCTAACAATGTTCTAGAGAGAGAGAGAGAGAGAGGAAAATAAATGTTTATAGGCTGGAAAGACCAGCTAGGACCAGCCTTCTTTCCCCAAAGTCGCCCACGTAGATAAATATTGAATCGGCTGCCCCCAAGCTCGCGCTGGCACCTCTTTAAGCAAACTTCGCCCGACCATCGGACTGTCCTGCGCATTCGCTCCCCCACCGTCCCCATTGGCTCTTTTTTTTCCTTGGGCCTCCGACACCACGCCGCACCTGCGAGTGCGGGGCTGCTCTCCCCATTGTGACGTGCATTTCCCGGAATCGCGCAGGCGGCCCGCGCTGGACCCTACCGGTTCCTCTCGGACCACTGACGTCGCCTCCTGATAAATCGATGCAACCGCGAGCGAGCCGAACTGCCGCGGCGCCACCACGCGCCCCCTTCGGAGCAGTGACAACGAAAGAAAAAACACACATAGCAGACGCGGTAACTCAGTTATAGAAGTGGGACCAAAATTGGCCTTCACGTGCCCAGGAACCCGCGATATCGGACGCGCGAATGAAAAAAATTGAGTGCCTGGCCGGACGTTTGTGACACTGCTCCCCCCTAAGAAATATTGCACCAGAGTATTTTAACCTACACAAACGACAGACCACCACACATACACACCGTTCTAAACAGGGAACACACTAAATAGGGAATAACAAAAAAAAAAAACGTTTGTGAAGAGAGTCTGTGTTCCCTAAGTAGCACAGCTCCGATGCAACGTTGAAACGCGCGCAAACGGACTCGAGCACGGTCCCACCAGAGCACTGTCCATCGGCTGTACTGCGCAAGTTCACGTGCCTCTAACGCGCATCAGCGCCAGGTTTTAGTGCACCGTTGGTGCTCACCACTGACACACCCTAAATCCACTTACGGGAAAACACGCCAAAGGAGAAACACCACACACGTCGTTCTCAGGAAAAATAAAAAAAAAAACGCATCATCCGCTAAAACACATTTCACATGCGTAGAAGACACACGTGCACTCCACTACATCCGAAAAGAAATTACTCACTCGGAACCCGAAAATTCATCCACGCACACCCCCCCACCCCCCAAGAAAAATATTTCATTCTACGTCGAAACTCAATTCGCGTGCTTCGAGGACACCCGCAGCATCATGGTTGCAAAGAAAAGACTTCAGCATAGCCAAACATGCAAAATGTGTTCAACGATCCAAAACACTCAAGCTACGGCAAGCCGTCTCTATATGCTCAGTGAGATTACACGTCTCCTCAAACGGTTTGCAGGATCAGTTTCCCTGATGGGGTACAAAGCGACAATCGGCCAAATGATTCCGGAACCCCACGTGCAACAGTAGGCTATGGCTAGCATGACAGACAGCCACAGGCCCTTACCTCTCTCTCTCTCCAGCAGAGGTCGGCGAACTCACTCATGAGTCCACTCACTCAGACTCATTTGGACTCAAACTCACGCGTGAGTTTGAGTTTGAGTGAGCACGAGGCTAGTGTGGCATGGTGAGTTTGAGCTTGAGTGAGTTTGAGCCGAGTGATCCCGACTGAGTTTGAGTCCGATTGAGTTTGAGTACGCCTGAGACATAGTGAATTCTGAGTCCATTTTAAATTCTGAGTACATTTTGAGTTTGAGTTCATTTTGAGTTCTGAGTACATTTTGAGTTTGAGTCCATTTTGAGTTCTGAGTACATTTTGAGTTTGAGTTCTTTTTGAGTTTAAGTCCATTTTGAGTTCTGACTACATTTTGAGTTTGAGTCCATTTTGAGTTCTGAGTCCATTTTGAGTTCTGAGTACATTTTGAGTTTGAGTGCATTTTGAGGTCTGAGTACATTTTGAGTTTGAGAACATTTTGAGTTTGAGTACATATTGAGTTTTGAGTACATTTTGAGTTCTGAGTACATTTTGAGTTTGAGTGCATTTTGAGGTCTGAGTACATTGTGAGTTTGAGTACATTTTGAGTTTGAGGACATACTGAGTTTTGAGTACATTTTGAGTTCTGAGTACATATGAGTTTTGAGTCCATTTTGAGTTTGAGTACATATGAGCAGCCTAGCAGGCAGCTAAGGTTGGGTGTTAAGTTTCATGCGTCACTGTGGGCTCGGAATTCAGGTTACCTGCGGGTACGGCACCATTCGCGATCTGCATGATCGGTTGGGAGGGAGGGGGTGTCTGATTTTTTTTAGTTTCTTGTTGAATTTTCATGGCCATAAGCACTTGCTGTATACCTAATTTTCGCGGCTGGGCGCGTGAGTGATAATTGACAGGTGAGGTCATAAAAAGGGTTGTTTTTACTTTTCCTTCTGACGGATTCACTAAGAGCGTGGGAAAGGGTGGTGGGAAAGCACACGGCGGCGCTGGCGTGCTGGTTGTTCGCCTGCTACTTTTAACGGCTTGATATACTAAGGGTCACAAAGGAAGAGGTGAGAGCCGGGGGAAATGGGGGCGGGGGATGTCCTTTCTGCTGTTTCAAATGAATTAGCTGAATTGACTGCAGGCAGCGCCCCTTAAGACAGAATAATGACCACATTAGATTGGGTGAAAAGTGAAACTGATGACGCTAAGGCGTGTAAGGTATCAAATGAAAGGTCCGGATTAACGGAATCACGCGGGGTAAATAAAAAAAATGCTTCCTGATTGTAGTCATCAGGCAGTCATAATGAGTCATAGATTGGGTTAAAATTCAAAATGACGCTGCGAGGGCATGTGGGGAATCAAATTCAAGGTCTCGATGTGGGGAATCATTCGGGACGAACATGAGATATGGATATATCATGACGTAGTCATGGTAAGTCATAGATTCGGTTAGAATTCAAGTTCATGACGCTAGGGCGTGTGGCGTATCAAATTAAAGGTCTCGATGAGGGTAATAACGTGCTTCCTGATCATTATCATGACATAGTCAAAATCGGTCATAAATTAGGTTAAAATTCACAATGATGCCACTGGGTGTCCGGGGCATCAAATTGAAGGTTCCGATGAGGGAAACCACGTGGGACAAAAATGTGGTATGGCTATATCATGAGATAGTCATGGTTATTCATTGATTGGTTTAACATTCAAATTGATTTCGCTAGGATGTGATGGGTATCAAATTAATGGTCACGTGGGAGAAATACAAAAATGCTTTCTGGTTATAACCATGAGATTGTCATGGCGAGTCTTATATTGGGGTAAAATTCGAAATGACCCCGCTAGCGCGTGTAGGGTATCAAATTTACGGCGCTCTTAACGAGGGGAATCACGTGGTACAAATAAAAAATGCTTCGTTATTCGAATCATGAGATAGTCATTATGAGTCATAGATTGGGTTAAATTCAAGGTGAGGCCGCTGAAGCATGTGGGGCGTCAAATTGAAGGTTCCAGTTAGGGGAATCACGTCAGACATTTAAATAATACGTCCTGGTTACAGTCATGAGAGTCATGGTTAGTTTGACTGATATGAATTCTATATGACTCTGCTAGGGTGTGTGGGGTATCAAATTAAAGGTCTCGTGAAGGGGGATCACGTGGGACAAATATAAAAATGCTTTCTGGTTATAATTATGAGTATATAGCAAAAGGTACACACTCACACTCAAACTCGCACGCTCACACGCTCACCCACTCACTCACTCACTCACTCACTCACTCACTCACTCACTCACTCACTCACTCACTCACTCACTCACTCACTCACTCACTCTCACTCTCACTCTCATTGTCACTCACACTCTCAGTCTCACTCTCACTCTCACTCATACTCACACTCCCACTCACACTCTCACTCACACTCACACTCTCTCTCACTCTCACTCTCACTCTCACTCACACCCACTCTCTCACTCTCACTCTCATTCACACTCTCACTGTCACTGTCACTCTCACTCACACTCACACTCTCACTCTCACTCACACTCACACTCTCACTCCCACTCTCACTCACACTCTCACTCTCGCTCTCACTCTCACTCACACTCTCCTTCTCACTCTCACTCACACTCATACTCTCACCTCACTCACTCACACTCACTCTCACACTCTCACTCACACTCACACTCACACTCACTCTTTCACTCTCACTCTCACTCTCACTCTCACTTTCACTCTCACTTTCACTCTCTCTCACTCTCACTCTCACACCTCTCCCACTATTTCACTCTCACTCTCACTCACACTCACACTCTCACTCTCACTCACACTCAACTCACACTCACACTATCACTCACACTCACACACTCTCACTCGCACTCACACTCACACTCTCACTCTCACTTCACACTCACAATCACTCTCACTCACACTCTCACTCTCACTCTCACTCACACTCACACTCTCACTCTCACTCACACTCACTCACTCAGACTCCCACTCACATTCTCACTCTCACTCTCACTCACACTCACTCTCACTCTCACTCACACACTCTCTCACTCTCACACTCTCACTCTCACACTCTCACACTCTCACACTCGCACACTTTCACTCTCACTCTCACTCTCTCACTCTCACTCTCACTTTCACTCTCACTTTCACTCTCTCACTCTCACACCTCTCACACTCACACTCTCACTCACACTCTCACTCTCACAATCTCTCTCCCACTATCTCACTCTCACTCTCACTCACACTCACACTGTCACTCTCACTCTCACTCAACTCACACTCACACTCTCACTCACACTCACACACACTCTCACTCACACTCACACTCTCACTCTGACTTCACACTCACAATCACTCTCACTCTTACTCACACTCTCACTCTCACTCACTCTCACTCACATTCACACTCTTACTCTCACTCTCACTCTTACACTCTCACTCTCACTCTCTCACTCTCACGCTCTCTCACTCTCACACTCTCACACTCTCATTCTCACTCTGCGTGCATGCTGGAAGTTAACAGCTGGGTACGGTGGCGGTCATTGCTTACAACGACAGCGTGGTGTTTTTCCGAGCTACGAGAGCTCATCCCACCTAGCAAATGCTAATAAAAACTCATACAAGTGCCTCAGCAAACAACGAGGCACTTTTTTGTTTGTCCCACGTGATTTCCCTACTCGAAACCCTCAATTTGATATCGCACATTCTTTAACGCCACACCTCTCTGCATTTTGACTCAAGCTGAAACGGTCTGTGACTCACGTGTTACACGGTTCGCCATTTTCGAAAATTTTCTTATTTCTTTTTTAGATTTTTAACATTTAGTTTTATCAATTCTCTACATTTACGCTTTTATAATGATTACAGGTTGAACTTCCGTGATATCTGCATTTTTGTGTATATGCAGGGCGTTACAAGATCATGGCGCGGATATGGGGAGGGGTGTACTCGGCAAAGAATGCTACGGAATAAAACAGCAAAGGTATATCCATGAACGCCTCGCGCTTCAGAGATTCGCGGGGATAGTTCGCTTTGACACAAGGTGTTTTTTCAGGATTCAGAGCAAGAATGCACGGAACCGTAACCCTAAACAGCTTCGACATAAATGAACGGAGCAGTGAGCACACGTCCCCTCACCCAATCTCGCTTGTTTCGACATGGGGACCCAGCACACCATCGAGACGGGACCGCCTGTGTCATGAACACGAACACGGAGCCTACATCAAGAGTTTGGTATCCAATATATACGTACAATTGCTTCCAACCACCGCTACTCTTCATGGGCAGCTGGTATAGCTGTATTAAAACTGCAACGAAGATTGTTTCCGACCTCACAGGAGCTACGGTGTCATGTCGTGGCGAATACAAGAGTTTGAGCTCACGAATTTGCACCCGTAATATTTTTACCACGCGTGAATTCGAAAACACTGACTGCTAATGAAATCAGAGTCCATCTGAATCCGAGTAAATTCCTAGCATGAGAGAGTTGTCAGGCCATTTGAGTTCTGAATTCATTTTGAGTTCTCAGCCCATTTTGAGTTCTGAGTTCATTTTGAGTTTTGAGTACATTTTGAGTTTTGAGTCCATTTTGAGTTTGAGTACACTTTGAGTTTGAGTACATTTTGAGTTTGAGTACATTTTGAGTTTTGATTACATTTTGAGTTTGAGTACATTTTGAGTTCTGAGTACATTTTGAGTTTTGAGTCCGAGTGAGTTCTGAATTTTGCGCTCAATGTGAGTTTGAGTTTGAGTGAGCGCAGATGTGCTGCTCAGCATTGAGTCTGAGTTTGAGTGAGTGGTGATTCGAAAAAAAAATTGTGAGTGAGTTTGAGTGAGCCGCGCCAACTTTGCCAAGGTATGCTCTCCAGCGGGAGTCTGAAGTCCACGGGCGCTGGCCTCCACGTGCCTTGTGCATAGCGAGCATCGCTCCCTCGCGCGCCTGTAGGAACTCATAGTCAATATTTTCTGTTGCGGGAATACAGCTGAAAATATTCACCACCTCGCCACTACGACAAAGGCTCAGGACCTCAGCTCTCTCTCCTTGACGGCGTCTCTGAGCCTTGCGTCCTTCCATTTTGACCTGCGGCGCAAACTATCCTCGGCTCCTTAACTTCGCCTCGCAATCTTTTTTCTCGAGCCCCAACCTCCTGTTCCAACTCTAACCCCTTCCGTCGAATCGCTAGTTCTGCCTCTTCGTTCTCCCTTTCCCGTCTTTGGTCCCTGCAGAACGTTTCGTTTGCTCCTCTTCATATTTCTACCCGCACATTTGTCTTTGCCTCCCGAGTACATCCGTGTCAGCCCTGGCGCGTGGACCGAGGTCTTTTATCCACACCTGTTTGATCGACATATCTAGCTCTATGTACAATAATTTCTCTGTGTCGCTAGCCTGCCGCCCCCTTCCTCGTAATCCTCATTTTGCAATCGCACTCGCGTGCTTCCTCGCTATCCAATCATGCCAGCAAGTCCACTCCCTTCAAGTCAAACAACTTCCCCCTTGAGAGCATCCTGTCCATCTTTTCTTGTGCCATGATGACAACCTTTGACACTCTAGTTCTGTCTCTTTCTTCTCCCTGTGTTTTCTTTGCCCAATCTGCGGGGAGCGTTTTCTCGGCTCTTCTTCGTATTCTGCCCCGCATCTCTGCCTCTCCCGCTCGAGCACATTCGTGTCACCCTTGACACCTAGTCCAAGCTCTTTCCTCCATTCCTGCTCGATCCAAAAATCTAGCTCCCTATTAGATAACTTCTTTTCTATGCTAGTCTGTTGTCCCTCGTACTCGTAATCCTCATCACGCCACTCGCGAACCTGTGCTTCCTCGCTATCTAACAGTGCCAGCAAGTTCACTCCCTCCAAGTAAAAAAATCGTTCCATGGAGAGCATCCTGTCCAACTTTGCCTGCGCCATGTGGAATAAAACAAAGCACACCCGTCGGCGGCTACCTCAGCTACAAACGAACCTCTCAGGCCAAGCAACCTGGACACGTGATGGAACAGTCCAGTCGTGGACGCCACTTATTTTCACGACCCCCTTTGCCCGCTCGAGCAAACAAGGAGGCGTGACAACAGTTATTTATTTTTGCAGGGTGGCTGGCACGTACATGTGCACGTGTGCCCAAGTTGCTAGAGTGACTGAGAGTTCAGAGGGGTGCAGAAGAAAGTTTTAAACAAAATTTTTTCTGTATGAACAAAACGAGATTACATGGGGACAGCCAACGTTTGACAAAAAAGGGGAAAAATCCTTTACGCGGAGAAACACACACCCGAAAACCCCAAATAAACAGACAATAACAAGAAAACATAGCAAGAACGCAAGCTGTAAACTACACACGAAATACTGTAGGAGGAGGCATACATCCTAACCGTAGTAATGGCTATGGATAACCGCAAGTTCAATGGCCAAAAGTCATGGCGAAGTCTAGTCGGTTTCGGCGGGCAGCCACTTACGCTTTTCGGGGACCGGGGTGGGTAGCCTGGTCGGCCTTGTGACCAGAGACGACGAGGCGTCCCGCCGGAAGCCTACCGATGGACTTCCGCTAAAGTCACGTCACCCGCAGACCCTCCCCAGTGTCTTACACGTTGCTAAATCTTCAATCGACTGTCCCCAAGCTCCCCCTCCCATCTCCTTAAGTAACTTCGCCTGACCGCCGGACTGTCCTGAGCATTTGCTGCCCCGTGGTCCCCATTGGTTCTTTTTTTCCTTGGGCCCCCGACACCACGCCGCACTTGCAGGTTCGGGTCTGCCCTCCCCATTGTGACATTGCTTTCCCAAAATTGTAAGGCAGCCTGCGCTGTACCCTACCGGCTCCTATCGGCCCACTGACGTCGCCTCCCAATAAATCGATGCAGCCGCGAGCGAGCCGAACTGCCGCGGCCCCACCACATGCCCCCTTTGGAGCAGCGATGACGAAAGAAAAAAAATTATAGCACCTCCCCGAGGGGGATTGTGAGGATGCAGAGCATAACGGACTGACTGGCGCTGTTTGAAGGTGCGCCAGACAGTTCGTTGGCAGATTCGTTGGCGTCCATTCAGCACATCGAGACGGCTCTGCGCAAATCAACCGAAGAAGCAACTGATCCAGCGGCGCACGCATGGGGTATATGAAGCAACTTCCGTGGAGAGGAGGATGAGAGAGAGTCGCGCATGCGCGCTTATCGCACAGCTTGCGGATGAGACGCGGAGGGAAAGCGCGTAGCGCACAGACAGCGTGGAGAGGAGGAGGGGAGAGGAGGGTACGAGCGCGCGGTAGCAGCTGCCGTGGAGAGGAGGAGGAGAGAGAGGCGTGCATGCGCGCTATCACACAGCTGGCGGGGTGGAGACACGGAGGGAGAAGCGCGTCGGCGCACAGACGGCGCGGAGAGGAGAAGGGGAGAGGAGGGTACGAGCGCGCGTTGTTGCACAGCTGGCGGGTGCGGACGGACGGCGCGCGCCGACGACGCGTGACAGGTCGCCGCTATAAGATGCTCTGCATCTAAAAATGACCACACAAAGCAGACGGGGTGACTCAGGTGTGTAAGCAGGACCAAAAATAGCTGTCACCTGCCCAGGGAGCCGCGATATCGGATGCCCGAATGGAAAAAGTGAGGGCCTGGCCCGACGTTTGTGACACGCAGTAAGGGAAGAGATACGGAAATTGGGTGGGATAAATGCGGTTCATGACTATTTCGTTTGTGTATGTGTTTGTTTGGAGGCGACAAAAGATTACGCTTTCTTTCCTGGTGAGGTCGCGTTGTGGCGGGGGATATCTCCTATGCTCAAGTCGGTAGTTGTGCAATATTGCCCCTGTAGGAAAGGAAGCCGTGGACTCGGTGATGCACTGTGACCTCCTACATTTATTCAGGTGCGTAAGGCCCGGCCAGAACTTAAGAGAGCGGCGTAGACATGCGACCGCCCCTGCAGCGCAGTCGTGTTCGAACCGTGTCACATGGAACTGCTGACACCGCCGGGCAAGCACCGCTGGTGATAAGCAGCTGTTCATGATGAGGATAGTGGCGCTGCAAGCAGATGATGATTATGCGCCACTACAGAGCTCCCCCTAGCCCGAAGCGCGATGGAGTATAAAAATTGTCCAGAACAATGCACGAAAACAACGTACAAGTATTTACAGCAGAGTCAACAACGTTTGTCCGCATTCAAGTTAAGACCGTAATCACTCCATGTCAGTCCGGTGAGAGTATCCAGGGCGTAGACAGCCTCCGGGTGGTTTTGCCTGGGAGTGGCGCAACGGTCGCAGGCGGAAAAAAACGGCCTGTGGTGCGCAAGCTTCTGGGAGCACCCAGAGGCAAAAGAAACTTGTCAGAAAGTTAAAATTTACTCTCTGGGCCACAAAGTAGTCCAAAGAAGAGGATGGTGATGGGTTGCGGGTGTTAGGAGGCTCCGTCATGCAACCAGTTCTTGTTCCACGGATCGTGCCATCGTGTACGGCGTAAGCGCCACGGTCGACCCCGTGTTCGTCTAAGGGTAGCCGGTTTAGGGGCCCTGGATCGTCGTTGTGGGTTGAAGGGACGCTTCTTATGACGTGTGAAGACCCGCGAGTCATGTAGCATTGTGGTGAATGCCCTACTAACTCCCACGAGCCGTTGTCGATGGGGGCAGGCGAATGGGCATTTACACGTAGTTTGTTGGATGGTGCACAGTCGTTGAATGGTGCACAGTCATTGGATGATGCACTGTCGTTGGTGCACAGTGGTTGAAGGGTCGGGTCGATATGGAGCAACCATTACGGCGCCAAGTGCACAGCGCTTGTGTGCTCGGATGCGGCTTTGACGACTCGGCGTAGAGTACGCGGCGTCTTTGAGCGAAGTACCAGGAGAGAGTGAACGAGGTGGACCGCTCGGACTGCGACTGCGGTCTTCTTTGTTCTCACTTACTGGACCCATCAACATTTTGGTCGCAGGTAGTTTGGGAATGTCTATCTTTGTTCTGAGAGCATCTGTTAGCCCACGTCGTTCCTGGTTGTCGAGCATGTCGCTCGGAGGCACGGTAGTTGCGTCCACAGTCTTGTTGCAGCCGAGGGCGTCGCACAGCGTTGGGGCACGATGCTGCCGTGGATTCACGAAAATGGGAGCCGAAATTTGGTGACGCCAGCTGGCGGCTGCGACGATGACCGCTTCGTCAGGCGTGCATTGTGCCTTCCGCACAGTCTGGTGTCGAGCTGGCAACCTTCTGGAGCACTGGTCATGGAGTGGTGTCAGGGGAGGGCTCACAGTGGGTGTATATGGCGGTGGTGCTAACTGAGGCAGAATGGAGGTCCCTGTCTCGGTGCTCTGTCGCTCAGCCGCGCCTTCTCGCGGTATGTTAGAAGTGTGGGAGGCAGGCTGTAGTCGGTGAGCGTCGGCGATGTCCTTGGCCAGTACCGTCGGTGTAGGTGTGGCTGCCGCGCTGGAGATGGAAACCGAGGTGTCTGCGTCGGTAAGAAAGGACGGCACCATGCTGGGTGGCACGGAGGGTACCGTGTGTAGCTGCGTAGCGTGTGCAAGGTGTGCGGGTACCTGGTGTGCTGCAGGTGGCGGCGGGTCTTCTCGATAGTCGTAGTGCTCAAGCACGGCAGCCCGAAGGTCATCGTATGGTGTTTCGCTGGGTAGTGGTAGGGCGAGGACACAGCGGAGCTCGAGGGAAAGCGTCTCCCAGAGGATGGAGTGCTTGAGCGGCTGCATGGTGACGTAGTTCAGCGAGAAGGCCTCAATCTTGAAAAAACCAACCTGTGATGTTGCGTGCATCGAACACCGGTATCGGCGGGTCCCCCCACGTCACCTTGTCATTGTGCCGCTGGCCGGGTATCACGTCCTGGTCAACACTTGTAGGAAAGGGAGCCGCGTACTCGCTGATGCGCTGTGGCCTCCTACATTTATTCAGGTGCGTAAGGCCCGGCCGGAACTTAGAGAGCGCGTAGACGTGTGACCGCCCTTGCAGCACAGTCGAGTTCGAACCATGTGGCCTTGAACTGCTGACACCACCGGGCAGGCACCACTGATGATGATGGTAGGCAGCTGTTCATGATGAGGATATAAAAAAAGCAGATGATGATGCGCCACTACACCCTAATGGTAGTTGGTACGTCTTCTGCGCCTGTTGGAGCATGGATGTTTGGCGGCAGGAAGGCCCAGCTGGTATGTCCTCAGGGTGAAGCGTGCGCTGCTAAATTTCCCGCCATCCCTTCATGCTCCAGGATCCAGGGGATGGAGGTGTCATGAAGTTGGGGAGGCGCGTTTAAGATGTTAAGTGCCGTCGCAGACACGCGTCCCTTTTGTAAGTTGCGACATGCCGCTTGAGAGCCCGTTAATATAAGTGCTCTGTCGCAGCAGGTCTTTATTGCCAAGGCGATGGCTGCTTCTTCCGCCGTTCTGGGGTTACGAGTCGGTATTGTTGCCGACGTCAGTTTCCTTCCTCGTTGGTCCGTGACGCTTATTGCAAAAGCAGTGTGGTCTGGGTATCTAGCAGTGTCTGTGTATCTTGTGTTAGTACTTTATTGCATATTCGGAGGACTGGCTTTGATCTTGCTTGTCTTCTTTTTTTGTGGAAGTGGGGTGCATCTTACGTGGTATGTGTGCTAAACAGATTGGCTCTCGGAGTTTTGATGGTAGTCTGGCTTTTCGGTCGGTGTCCGAGATGTAGATTTCACTGTAATTGTGATAAAACTGGTGTGTAAAAATTACGTTCGCATTTTTTTTTCTCTAAAAATGTCACAAAAGAGCGAAACTAAGTTGTAGTACGCAATCTTAGGAAGAAATCGAGAAAATGATGTGCGGACATTTGCTCCGTGTTTAACAAACTCTAAAACCATTCTGTGCCCTTAAGGACAAAACTACCCCCCTGGTCTACGCATAGCAACGTCGGCCAGAGAAGTTGTCTGCGATGTTTCATCAGTGGTCACAGCATGGTTTAGTTATGCTAGTTTAGAACTGTGTCCGGTGACAGATTGTTGTAGTTCTAAAACAGCTATATTATTTTAAAGCACGGCACTGATTTCCGTGTAAAGATATTAATTGAAATAAATGCTGCAAGAGAGAAGCTAACTGACACAAGGTAACTGACACTGACACGAAGGAAATTGACACGATTGCGCCTCATCAGGGTCGAATGCTTTAATAAGCTTTCTTTCCGAAAAAGAACAGCTTTGCAGCCAGGCAGCCAGAGTGGTATATTTTTTATTAAAGAAAAAATGAGGTGCGTATGTAGGCAAGCCTTTTGCGGTGCTATGTCATTTTTGCTATGCCGGGTCAGCAAAACAGCAGACAGAGCAGCAGAAAATGACTTATAGTGCTTCAGAAGAACTGCTTTCTACTAGACTATCAAAAACTGCATTCGAAATGCTGGCCAGGTTGCCATGGGGACAACAAGTATGTACCTGGGGCAGCAGCTGCATGTGCCTTCATGGGTGCCATCACTGTCTCTTCAGCAACTCCCACCGCCGCTTGTACGCGTTGTATACTTTGTTTTAAATCCCTGCGGGCGGCAAATATGGAAGGAATAAAGATGACGGGGATGAAAAGTGGAGCCTGCTTAGAAAAAAAACCGGCGGCAAGTACCCAATGCCACAGGCCGCGATCAAACTTCAGCACTGAGAGGGTTTAACGCAAAGCATCGTTGGGCCGGGCAACGAAACACTTGCAACAAACGTCGCATTGCGAACTTCCGTAACCGAAGCAAGGCTCACTTCGCGCGCCCAGGCAGAAATTGGCAAAAAGCACAGTTAAGATGATAGGGCTTTCATAAGGATACCCTAATAAATTTTGAATAATGTTTTGTTTGATCTCGTCCCGGTATGTCAGCTCAGGGGCTACGGGAATGATGGGATGCGCTTATGGATCGACCCCAGGCCAATGTGCTGTTTTACTAAATGAGGTCAAGCATAAAAGGTCGCATAAGTGGATATTTTGGCACGCGTTATAGATCTCACGTAAGTGTGAGTCCGTAGCCTTCACGATGTTCCTCCTCCTAGTGAAGTTGTCGCTTCGGTGGGCAGAATGCATGTATGTATGTATGTATGTATGTATGTATGTATGTATGTATGTATGTATGTATGTATGTATGTATGTATGTATGTATGTATGTATGTATGTATGTATGTATGTATGTATGTATGTATGTATGTGCATACAGTCGCGACGAAAAAAGACTGGCACAACTAACCCATGACCGTAGCAGAAAAATGACCACACGCGGATCTATTGTTGACGAGAGCGCCATAGTGGGAATAGCAAGCATATTCAACTTTCCAAAGAGGGGTGCGCGGCAGAAAGCATCCCATGCTGGGTTGGCCATGTGATAAACTGCGATAAAGCAAATACCGCTGCTCCAAACTCCAGCTATAAAAAAATGAACTCACGTCCGCCACAACATTAGCGCATGATTTTGCCAATAAGCAACGAGCAAGTTATCATTTGAAATGTATAGATGCCGTCAGCTGCATAGGAGCGCCGTGTAGGTGCACAGGTGGTAAAATAAAGGAAAAGAACACGCATGCGTACCTACCGACGCAGATAGCCCCTCTATAGTTCTCAACCAACTTCTTTCAACGCGGATTCGAGCGTTGTGCGCAGCATACTGGTCTGGGCGATGGCGCCGATAGCTGACCAACCTAGAAATATTAGAAAAGAAAAATTGTAACTTCAGATCCCTGCGATTGCGACGCTTGTCCAGTCTTGTGGGCTAAAAGTGTGTGAGCGACGCTTCTAGATACCGCCTCTGCTATCAGCGCCATCTCTGAGACCAGTATGCTGCGAATAAAGCTCGAAGCAGCGTTAAAAATTGAGTAGTATATAGATGGGCTATCGCTGTCGGCAGGCGCGCATGCGTGTTCTAATCCCTTGGTATACAGCCGGTGCAGCTACACGGCGCTCCTATGCGGCTCGGTCACAGCTCCCGTGCTCCAATTACTTTTGACGGCACCTGTACGCTGTCTGGTCGAGTACATTCCGCCGGCCACCGCTTCTTACGAGTATGGAGTGTGCCTTGCCTGGCACTATCGCTGTTCGCGCACTGAGGGACGATATACTGCGTGCTGCGTGCTTCGTGTTTTGTGTGCTCCGGTCTGAGCCGGTTGTGCTAATCTTTTTCCGTGGCGACTGTATGTATGTATGTATGTATGTATGTATGTATGTATGTATGTATGTATGTATGTATGTATGTATGTATGTATGTATGTATGTATGTATGTATGTATGTATGTATGTATGTATGTATGTATGTATGTATGTATGTATGTATGTATGTATGTATGTATGTATGTATGTATGTATGTATGTATGTATGTATGTATGTATGTATGTATGTATGTATGTATGTATGTATGTATGTACGTGTGTTTCTGTGTATGTATCGATCCCCACAATACGATCGATCACACACACACACTACGATCGTATGTGTATCGATCGATGTGTGGGAGGGGATCAAATACGCTCTAAAGAACGGAGGTAGCCTGAAAGCAGTGAATAGGGGTTTTGGCGTGGGGAAAAATCAGATGTATGCACTTAAAGATAAGCAAGGCAATGTCATCACAAATAGGAATAAAATAGTCACAGTAGCCGAGGAGTTCTATAGGGATATGTACAGTAGCCGGGACATCCAGGATAATGCCGAACAAGAAAGTAGTTCAGAGGAGATTGACATCCTACCAGTAACGACCAAAGAAGTAATAAGGCTTTGAAAGAAATGAAAGGGGGCAAAGCACCTGGTGGGGATCAGATTACAGCAGACCTCTTGAAGCATGGCGGAGAAATTTTACTTGAGAAACTGGCAAACCTGCATACGCAATGCCTAATGACCGCAAGTGTACCGGAATCTTGGAAGAACGCAAACATAATCCTAATCCATAAGAAAGGTAGCATGAAGGACTTGAAAAATTACAGGCCGATCAGCTTATTGTCAGTCGTCTACAAAGTCCTTACCAAGGTAATCGCTAACAGAATGTTTGCAACCTTAGATTTCACTCAACCTAAATAACAAGCAGCGTTCCGTAAAGGCTATTCAACAATGGACCATATTCACACGATCAATGAGGTGATAGAGAAGTGCGCTGAATATACTGAACTCCTATATATAACCTTCGCAGATTATGAGAAAGCATTTGACTCGGTCGAAACCTCAGCAGTCATTCTGGTCTTATGGAACCAGGGTGTAGATGAGCATTATGTAAGAATACTAGAGAATATCTACAATGGGTCCACAGCTACCATCATCCTCCATAAGGAGAGCAGTAAAATACCTATAAGGAACTGGGTCCGATGAGGAGACACAATCTTAAAGCGGAGAGTTGGGCGAGTTGGTTACTGTTTACCAATGAACTCATACTTCTAGCGAACTTTAACACAGGACGAAGAAAGAAAAGACGAAACACACGCTAGACTTCAACTTGGTTTATGCAAAAGGGAACATAAAAACTCGAATATGACAGGGCGTGTTGTCGAGGTTTTTATAAAAGCAGTTGAATGGCTTGCATCTTGGCGACCCTTTTTGGTGCGTAATTCAGATGAGGTCGATGGTTTATTTTCGGAGCTTCCAGCGACAGGAGGTGTTATGTTTGCTTTTTCTATTGATGCGCAAGATCTGTTCCACTCCATTCCAAAAAACGGCATAATGTGCGCGGTGCAGGAGCGCATTGATGAAAAGGGGGCTGTTTCCTTCCAGAATTCTTCTAATTACTTCTAATTCTAATTACTTCATGTCCCTCTTAGACTACTATCTGTCATCTACTGTGGTAAGTTCCCAAAATAACTTAGTTGTGCAAAAAAGGGGCGTGTGCATTGACTCATGTATAGCCCCGCTCCTGAGTGACCTATTCTCGGCAAAATGCGACCGACAGATATCTTTTCGCCTTAAGGATACGTCTGTTATTAGGTATGCAGATATGTGGACGGTTTTCTTGTTGTAATGGAGCATGTTCAGCATGATGATCGTGAAAGGATGGTTGCGGATGTGCTCCGCATTTTCGCTGAGTTGGCAGATGGTCTAAACTTCACACACGAGATGCCGGAATCGGGTGCTCTGCAGTTTTTGGACGTGCGCCTGCTCCTTGGTGATGGTCAGCCGTGTTGGCAGTATGCTCCTGGTAGCCAAAAGGGCATCCTGCCTTACCGGTCGGACCACTCCAAGCTCTTGAAGCGGGGAATAGTAAAGAATGCTATGAAGCCAGTGCTTACTTTGTCATACCCGAAAAAAATGCAGGCAAGTTGCTGCAGCAAGCTGAAAGGTTGCACATGGCTGGCTATCCATCAGAAATTATGGTTTCTGTTTCGGAGATCCTTTTGAAGCAGGTGAGGAGCGATATAGCACCAGGTGTGGATGGCCCGAGAGAGAGAACCCCTGTCGTGGCTGTGCCATACGTGCACCAGGGGCCGAATTCTGCTGGGCGCCGGATGGGCGCCGGATTAGATCTGGCGGCAATCCGGTGGGGTTTCTCTCCGGTTGCGTCTCACGCGATTGGCTCGGAGCGAAAATGTCAGCCGGCCTGCGTCACGCGGCTATATTTTGGCTTCATTTTGGTGACGTCATGTAGCCAAACGGCTCCCGCGAGAGAGAGAGAGAGAGAGAGAGAGAAAACATTTTTATTGAGCTTTATGTGGCTCCCGCGAACGAGGGGTGAAATCCGGCGCGGTTGAGAGCTCATCGGATTGTAATATGGCTGCGTTTATGCCGCCTGTGTTTGCACGTTTGTTGGAGCTGCTGGAGGAGGATCCCGTGCCTGAGCGTCGAATGAGCGACGGCGACTTAGAGCGCCGTTTCCGTGTCAACAAGGGCACGGCACGGATGCTGTGCGACGCACTCGACGAGCACGTAAGGCCGCGAGGTGCGACGGGGCTGTCTACGGAAGCGAAGGTTATGTGCGCACTGAGGTTCTTCGCTATCGGCAGCTTTCAACAGATTGTCGGTAGCGGTGATACTCTCGGCATGACGCAGCCGTCGCTCAGCCGCAGCATTCACGCCGTTGCCGAGGCGCTGAAATTGGAAGCCCTTATCGGCCATCGAGGTGCAGCGAAGTGTCAACAGATACGAAGGTGCTGTGCGTGCTGCGTCCCTCTTCGCAACTGACAGTTTGCAAAGCGTTTTCTGCCACCATGAAACACAGTCGCACCCCGCCGCCAGTCGCAGCGTTCAGACCACGACCGGCTTTATAAGTATAAAGCCGGTCGTGGTTCAGACTGTGGTGTCGGCAGTGACGGAGCTCCGACACACGAGGGGTTTGGATACCCCGGCGACGTAAGCACGGTGGTAAGTACTACTTGTTTCTGGCTACGTTTGTTACGGAAGCAAAAAATGATGTAGCCCAATTGTTTTGCATCGAAGGGAAAGGAGCGCGATGTCTGATAAGCTGTCACTGAAATGCGCTTGTTTTGAGCGGTGTCGTGTGGTGGCAGTGATCTCCCATAAATTTTGCAATTGTGGATGATCAAAAAGTGTGTAAAAAAAAAAAAACTTAGCAGATGCATATGTAAACAATCTTTTAACTCTTCGGCCTATGTTCGCCTAAGTGAAATAATATCGAAAAGATATGTCAATAAATGTAGCTAAAATGAACACGTTCAGAGGTATCGAATAGGGTGGCGTCTTGAAAGAAAAAAAGCTTACTAAGAAAGATAAACAGGTGTTTCGAGTTGGGCGTGCAACTGACTTCGGCGCCTTGTCACTTCGGCTGACATGTTTTACCCTCCTTGACACATAGTGAAAAGGTTGCAAGTTCAGCTTGTCGGCTCGTTTTAAGGGTTTATCGATTTCGAAATGCGGGTTGGGGAGGGTTGGTTGTGTTCCGCAGTTGAACCAGGGGGATGCAACTCCGCCGTTTTTCTCTCCCGTGACTGCAGCGATCCTAACGTTTGGGGGCTGTACTACATACGAGTATAAATCAACGTTGTTGTTGCATTTTATATTTATTACCACGTTACTTATTAATTACGGAGTTTTTATTATGCAAGTGAACTTAAAAGTTGCAGTTCGAGATTGCGAAAATACGAGCGCCACCAGGAGTGGAAAACTGGAACCGCGCCTTTCTACTTCGCACCGCTGAAAAGGGGTGTTTCTTGTCGCGCCCTCAGGTATGCTACGATTCACTGTGTTCAGAGGGCCGTTTTTTTCACCGTAAAGTCCGTTTCATCGAAACACACGCATGCATGGATTCGCGCCGTCATCACAGATCGTGCTGTACTGAGTGGTGTCGAAATTCTTCAGGCCAGGCCACATAAAATTCGTTTGGATCCCGGCAGACGAAAGGTATGATCTGCATGCTGCTCGTTTTGCTTTTCTACGCTTGCACGAGATAGCAGGATGCGATTGCAGCAGTAGCTTTATAATTTAAGTCAGCATACACATGCCCTATTTATTTATTACATTCTGATTGTCTTCTTTGACTCTTGAATTACGCATGAAATGCGCGGCAGAGCATTTGGTAATTTATCTAATGTCTACATTAGCTACATACGTTTCTTTATACGGTGCATTATTGATTTAATGCGTTTCAATGGTGTGTTTTGCATTTTAGCGCAAGTGAATGCCCGGTATGCAGCAAAATGTATATGAGGCAACATATACAAAAACTAATCGAACAGTGTGAGCCTATCTGCACTTTTTTATTAGGTTTTGATTGTCTGCGTTTAGTTTGTTTTCGTAGCATGCATTGCTGTTGTCATTATATTAATAATATTAGTGTGAATATTTTAATCATTATCAATATTATGGTTTTTGTTATTATTATCAGCCTATTTATGTCTACAGCGGGAGGAAGGCATCTCCCATACACTTATGGCTCAAAGGGTGGGTCCGTAGGTTCATATCGTGTTGTTAGCACTATGTTAACTAAGTAGCGACTACATAAATAATTAATTGCGTTTCAATTGTGTGTTCTACATTTTCTCTTCACGTGAATCAACGAAACATAGCAGAATGAATTTGTAGCAATAAATACACAAACTAAGCAATTACTGTATATGTTTATAATACCATCATAACCACAATTCCGCCACTTATAATTTATAATTTACGCTTCAGTTCCGTGCTTCGAGTTTCAGCTTTAAATACAAGAATGATATATTCACAAAAACGAAGTTACATCTATAAGCCGATAAATAATTAGACAATGCATGCTTAACCTTTGCTAGTAATTTATTTTAGGTTTTTAATTAGGTTTTTAAAACTGGTTTATTGCAGGGCCCGAGAAATACCTGAGGAATACATAGTGCGCGAAAGTATATATGCATGAATAATTGCTTAGCGATTCTGGTGTTGGATGGCTGCTGTTGTCTGCACAAATGTATTTTTGATTAGGAGGAAACGTGGGTCGTTGCCACCGAGCATTATGATCGTACAAACAGAAAAACGTATCCGCGTCTCTTAATAATAAAGGATGATTGTAATTTAAAATTTTCCTTTACGATAGGTGTTGTCACAAGTCGTCTTCCTAGCCAAAATCAATTTAAGAAAGAAAGATTCCTAATACATCAGATAACATTTATTTCGAATACATATGCCAGTTTGCACCCAAAACTATGTGCGCCCGAAAGCCCCATTAAAGCTAGTATTCATTCTAACCAAATATACAAACGTGCTTGTTGATGTTCCAGATCTCGCGTTTGGCTCCAGTGTTGAGAAGGCAGGACCTGGCTCATTTCCCACCTCGACAGATCTACAGCAGCTACCGGCTGTGTCCTGCCCATTTCACCAGCAGAGACTACGCGGACCTTGGACCGACAAGGCGCTGGACACATATGCACTGGCTGGATACCTAGTTATTAGCATGCGGCCATGTGCCGTGCACTTTTGTTGGCGACTAAAAGCGTAAAATATCCAAGTTGTGTTTTTACTGTATGGATGGTACATTTAGGCAATAAAAATTTAAATAAATGTACTCTTTCTTTTTGTCTAGATTGTGTGTACTAATAAATCAAAGCAACGTCGTACTTATAAGTGGTGCGAAAAGAAGTGAACGCGCAAAACTTCATCGATCAGAAAAAAAAAACAATTGCCCTTTTGATAATGTGGCGGGTTGCGCAACAGGAACAAGGTCGTGCGCTGGCCATCTGAATATCTTCCACTCGACCAATTTACCTTGCATGTGCGTCCCAATTGAATTTGGCGCTAAATTGCCTCCGCCTCCTCCCGCTCGGCTTTTCAGTCCTCATTAAGATGGCGTCTCCTAGTGCATGTCTGGAACGCGCCGCCATGTTTTTAGTACCGCCCCCAAACACCAGGGGTTTGTCCGGCGCTGCGAGCGAATTTCGCGTCCCATGCAAGGTATAGGAAGTTTCACTCCCCTGGTTGAACCACGTAGATGGGTGGGAGGGCCCTTATCTATAGTTGTAATTAACCACTTTTCCTTTCAGGTCACCTGCATGCTCGAATTCTCCTGATACGCGAAACAACGAAGATTAAAGAAAAGGCGCATACAACACGGCGACGTCGTTCGTCGTTGCATGCAGTTGCGGAATGAATCAGTTCCAAGTTACCCAGTTCTTTGTATTCTTGCTCTTGTTTATTACCTGTTACTTTCTTCAAACTGTGTACTTGGTTAATGCTTTAGTACATATTTGTGTTATGTATTTCTTTCAGGTGTGTGACGCCAATATGAAGGCCCTGGCCGTAACTACCGACTACAGTGCCTTTGTGTGACTGGCTGTTCACTGCTGCCCGCCCTCTTGTCGACGTGTAAAGCCAGCGAGTTCTGGGGTTGATGGTGGCCACCTGCTCGAGTCGTGGCTCGTGACACCCCTTGCTCGTCATCCAGGCCCCAGACACCGGAAGAAAAGTACAATGCCGCACATGCGTTGATGTCGTCTGTCGTGAAGTGCAACATTGCACTTCTCAAGAGCTGTTTTCCTTGCCTGCAGTAGAACCAGCCTTTCTTCATAGGCCTCTTCTTGCAGCCAACATTGTCAGAGTGTGTTGTGTGGCGGTCTGTTGGAACGACTGACGACAATAGCTGCAGCAGCAGCTAGTGGACAAGGGCAGCGATACAGACGACCCGGCTGAGGAGGTGCCTGCCTCCGACATGTCGATTCTTGCTCCTGAAGGACATGCTGGTGCAGAGCAGGGCAACCAACGCATTTTCAGACAGCTTGGTGGCACTGAACATGTCATGTTTACTTTCGTTTCGGATTGTGTGTTGTGTGCGGTGTTTGTTTTCTCAGGAGAAAGTTGTTTTGTTGTTGTTTCAAGCAGCATATACTATGCCCTGACGCGGCATTGTTTCTTGTAGAGAATGGTCTTGTCGTTTTGTGTTTGACATGGTTGTGTGAGGATAACAGAGAAAGTTGCTTTGCTTTCGACCACTATATACTATGTCGTGACACGGTGTTGCTTGATCTTGGATAGCCAGTGACTACTGTTTTGATGGGTCGTGAGGCCTTGTTGTGATTATAGAGACCGGTCAAGATTCGCTTCAGAAAATTCTTTTTATTACACTGTAACCGTCATTCTACTCTGAAGCAAAGAATGATGATGCATGTACAACGAACAAAAAAATAATAATGAGTATACTGCGGACTCTTCTGGACACATTTAGTTCAGTCTTGTCAAGAGTTATATTATGACATAGCACAACCATCGCACGATGACTTTGTTTGGCGATCTCTGACAGGTCATTTTACTTAAGAGAACACGATTTGCAAGTATGTATCTCCTCTGTTAATGAAAAAAAAAATGAACATGCCTAAAATGTTGCAGGCTGTCTCTTAACACAGTTCTCGGTCATGGTTCACTCTGAAATTCTCATGATAAGTGGTAAAATGGCCCCAAAAGTTTCATTTACCCCACCATTGCCTGTATTCTAGAACTCAGTGCTTTGATGAATGCTTGCTTAGATTTGTGCAGAGTGATGTTGCGATTTTTTCCATCATGAAGGACACCTGCTTGTAAAAAATAATTATAATATGCCAAAAGCAGTATCTGCAAAGGTGTATTGAATTTTTACTCAATAATTGAGAGTGTGACAAGTTATGTTGAACTGTCTCCTTTTCATCTGCATGCAGCAGCACCGTCCAAGAGTAACGAACACTGGGAAAATATAATCGTGACAAAATCAACTATAGCATTTCTGTAGTGATGGTACACAGCCTTATTTAAAGTGCACAGAAACCAATGCTATCTTTATTGCAAAAATAAAGAAGGGCACATTGATGTTTGCCACGCAATGCCGAAACTGCTTTCTTTATTCCAGCTTGTTAAAGCGCTCATAGTTGGCACCTATTCTTGTTGAGGCCCACAGTACTGCTTGTTCGTTCAGGGCCTTCCACGTCCAGCAGCTCTACAGATCCAGTGTGTCTGAAAATGTGTTCATTATGAGCTTAACGGGCACAAATTACGCCCATCTTCCCGCGCGGGAACCCTGATGTGATGCGACGAATCGGGGGGGTTCACTTGGCGTTTCCATTGGGTTCATTTTCTAAATCGCGTGAAACGTGTTGTGAACGCGTATGATGCATTCTATCACATGCGGGTGTTCTGATACGCGGGAAGATGGGCGCAATTTTACTTTTCATGCACATGCATACGCGGCATGAGAGAGTTGCTATCAGCGTTTGGATTGACGCCGGTACTCGATTGTGTCAAATCACTCGCTGACGGGACTGTTGCTTCAATCGCACTGCATCGGAAGAAGCAACGGAGTCGTCGTCGTCAAGCGAAGCACAACCAAAGTCAAGCGCAGTCAAGCGAACGCACTTGACTGAAACGGCGCAGCGCGCTCACCGCTTTATATTCAGCACTTGAAGGAGAGGAGACGAACGGAGGAGAGTTGCGCATGCGCAGCGAGAGAAAATGCGAGAGAGAAGCGTCAGCGAAGGGCGCGCAGCTGTTATGATAATGAGACAGAGAGAGCGCGTTGCACACAGCTGTTGGCGAGAAGAACCGAGGAGAGTTTGCGCGTGCGCAGGTGGTGTGCGGACGCCGCGAGAACGACACTGGAGGGACATACCCGAGAGCAAGAGATGCGTCGCATCTAAAAACAACAAAGGGTGAAAAATGTGGTCTCTATCTTAATTAACGAAGCGTATTGCGATATACTTTACCTATTTAACCCTGAAGGATAGAGGCAATAAATAGGGAAGTGGAATTACAAAATATGCTAACGTAAGGATACAGTGCAGGTGCTCAATTACAAAAATTACACCTCATTGCACGGTTCTACCTATGCTTGTAGAAGCAAGTGATTATCGCGGATGGAAACAATACCTGCGGGAAGGCAGTTTGATTCTCTGGATGTTTTAAGAAAAAAACTGAGGAAAGTACTTCATGTTGCATGATTAAACACCGAATTTGTGGGCGTGGTCAATGTGACGGGATACATGCTGAGGCTGTTAGAGCAGTTCGTCCCGCAGAATAGCAAGTTAATATAGCTCATGAAACAGAGCTAGGCGGGAAAAACATCCCCGGGACGCTAAAGATTGGATGTCAGTACTATTTTCGTTGACGTTGCACTTGCAGCCCTGCTTTTATTAAAAAAATGTAAGCGAGCTTGCCATGATATTGCCGGGAACCATGCATGGGTTTGTTTAATTATTGTTTGTTTTTACCGCCCGGCCACGCCTGGCTCTGATATCTGTGTCCGCGAAGCGCGTCTTCCATTCTTTATTTTTATGCCGCACGGGCTATCTCATTCAGATAAGCAGACTGTTTCGCCCTAACGGCACTAGCCCAGAATAAACTTCTCTGATCTACAATGTTCTCTATTTTAATGGCCGGTTCGAAAAACACTTGCACCGAAAGATAAAAGCGTGCGGAGCGGACGCCGCGGCATTCGATTCGACGACACTTGCCTGCGCTAGTCACTTTGTGGACCGCTGCTTCGCCGCCTCTGTATTCTTTTGAGTTGTTAGGGGAGCACCAGATCGCTCCAATGAACTTGTTTCTCCTTCAAGACAACTGCGTCATCCTTGGCTTCGTGACAATATAAGTACGCAATCTGATCGTGCGCAAAATACGCACACATATGTTTTGAAAAAAAAACGGTTTTAATTCACTGCCCAAGCGAGAGTGCTCGAGCAATGACATGGCATGAGAAAATTGATGAAAATATCATACTCACTTCACAGTCTTCATATATACTGCCGCTTTGGCAACAGTTTTTTTCTCCCAGTCTAGAGCTGGCGCTCAAGTCTCGAAAAACGATGGAATGGTCTTCTGCAAGCTGCACGAGAAAGTACACTGCCGTTTACGTCACTCGTCGTACCAAGAGAACACCCTGGTGGGACGAATTCTTTGTCCAGTGCCTGCACTCAACGTTCAAATATCCCTCTTTTAAAAACAGCTGTACCGCGTGCAGCGCTCACTGGCGCCTCATAACTGAACAAAGTAAAAAAAAACAATTGCGTGTAAACATGTTCAACTAGCATTAGCAGCAACGGCAGTGCTACTGAAAACACACAAACAGAAAGGCTTTGTTATATCCAAACAATTTAATTAGTTTCGCTCTAGCAGCACTTCGAAGTTTTGAGATTGTCCCCGAAGGCGCTGGACACGCACGTTCAGGACATAACGTACTGCCCGCGACTTTCGAGGTACGTTTTGACGTCATTTTGACGTCACGATCATCCCAAGCGCATCGGATCAGCAGAATACGGCCCAAGGTGTCCCACCGCCTGAAGAAGGTCGGTGGCAAATGTGGTGTGGAGGTGGTTTTCTCGGCTCCTGAGAAGCTTTCCAAGATGGTGGGAAAGGTGAATGAGCCATGTAATAAGAGCTGCTGCGTCACAAATCATGCAACAAAGTTTGTGGAGTGCGCGACGGGTGTGGTTTACTGGATCCCTTTGGACCGCAAACGGTGCTACGTCGGTCAAACCGGCAGGTGCCTCAATGATAGGCTGAAAGAGCACCGCGCAGCTGTGAGTGCGCAGATGGGAGCTGGCCACCTTCCGACCATTGCCGTACGTGGGGGTGCACGCCCAAATTCATGCAGATGAGCGTCTTGTTTAGAAGTCGTTCTCAAACTGATAGGAAAGTCTCCGAGGCTTTTTTGATTAACAGGGAGGGCGAGAACTGCGTCAGGGCCACTTCTTTGGCAGTTTAATCAAATGAAGCCCACTTTTTGGTAAGAAAGGTGGTGTCACTTGATCATGCACAAGCGGCGACTGGTGTGCACCTGTGTCGGTAAAGATCATGTCCTGAAATGTGACCAGGCGTTGTTTGTGCTTCAATGTCAAAGTGATAACAGCGAGTGCAAACATTGCGCCGTTTCATTTCCGCGGAATCATGTGATTGTTTTTTTGTTTTTTCGAATCACGTACATATATGCGTGTTTTCCTGTTCCCTTTTGCATAAACCAAGTTGAAGTCTAGCGTGTGTTTCGTCTTTTCTTTCTTCGTCCATTGTTGAAGTTGGCTAAAAGTATCAGCTCATTAGTAGACACAATCTCTCCAATGTTATTCACAGCATGTTTACAAGAAGTATTAACAAAATTAGATTGGGAATAGGTGGAAATAAGGGGTGATTGAGAATACCTCAGTAACCTCAGATTTGCTAATGACGTTGTCTTGCTAATAAACTCGGGGTACGAATCGCAAAGCATGCTTACCGCACTGGACAAACAGAGTAGAACCTTGGGCCTGAGAATTATTATGTAGAAAACTAAAGTAATTATCAATAACCCTGGGACAGCACAGCGGTTTGAGATAGGTTGCGAGGCCGTGTAAGTCGTAAGCGAATATATATACTTAGGCCAAGTTATGACTTCGGATCCCAATCTTGAGGCAGAGATAATTCGAAGGATAACAATGGGGTGGAGTGCATTCGGGAGGCATTCTCTGATAATGAATGGCAGCCTACCATTGTCCCTTAAGAAGAGAGTGTATGACAGCTGCATCTTACCGGTACTGACCTACGGGGTGGAAACTTGGAGGCTCAGTAAGAGGGTTCAACTTGAATTGAGAATGACTCAGCGGGCAATGGAGCGGAAAATGATAGGTGTAACATTCAGGGACAAGAAAAGAGCGGAGTGGGTCAGGGAACAAACACGTGTTAAGGACATATTAGTAGAACTTAAGAAGAAATGGGCGTGGGCAGGGCATGTATTGTGAAGGCAAGATAACCGTTGTTCATTAAGGGTAACAGAGTGGACCCCTAGAGAAGGCAAACGTTTCAGGGGTCGGCAGAAAGCAGACGGGCAGATGAGATCAAGAAGTTTGCGGGGATAAATTGGTCGCAGTTAGCACAGGACCGGGGCAATTGGAGAATAATGGGAGAGGCCTTTGCCCTGCAGTGGGTGTAGATAGGCTGGTGATGATGTCTGCGTATGTATGTATGTATGTATGTATGTATGTATGTATGTATGTATGTATGTATGTATGTATGTATGTATGTATGTATGTATGTATGTATGTATGTATGTATGTATGTATGTATGTATGTATGTTTGTATGTATGTATGTATGTATGTATGTATGTATGTATGTATGTATGTATGTATGTATGTATGTATGTATATATATGTAGGCATGTATGTGTACGATGTATGTATGGATAGATGCCGTCGTAAGTAATTGGAACAGAAATTTGTGAATATCACAATGTAATTGTGTTACTTGCTTTATAACAGCTATTCCGGTTTACAGGAGGCTTTTTCTATTAGGGAGGACTTCTTTAAACGCCCATGAATGTAGCCAGGCAGTTTCACGAAGGAGAAATTTCTGCAAATTTTCGAGGCCATGTTGTATTTACTTTTAATGGCATTTGTATGTATGTATGTATGTATGTATGTATGTATGTATGTATGTATGTATGTACGTACGTATGTTTGTTTGTTTGTTTGTATGTATGTACGTACGTATGTATGTATGTATGTATGTATGTATGTATGTATGTATGTATGCATGTATGTATGTATGTATGTATGTATGTATGTATGTATTGCGAGCAAATGGCTGCCCAGCCAGCCGTTTATTCGGTCGTGTGATGAGGTAGCGGACAGAGGGGGTGCGGGTGTCGGAAAAGGCGTCGAGGACGAGGAAGTTAATTTTGAGGATCAGATGACAGATCCTGGACAATCGCTCTGTGTGTATCTGTTCCGGCTATGTGTTGCCTGAAGCGAACTGGCAAAATCGCCTATACAATAATGGGATTCCGGAGAAGAGGAAGAAGAGGTGGGTTGGTGACGGAGTAGTGGAATCAGAGGAAAAAGTTTTCCTAGGGCTTCCCGCAAGGTACGGTAGCCATGGTCTTCCGAGCCGTCGTCGTGGAGGCCCGGAGGCCCAGCCAGTTTACATCGCCAGCCAGATCTACTTGCGGTTCGACGGCCGCGCATTAAATTGTCGTCATCGACTGGGCAACGTGGTGATATCGTGGCGATATATCAACAGCCGCCGCATCTATGAGGTTTCATTGACTGCCTCAAGTGCGCCAGAGCTCGTGAGACGCTTCGTTCATTTGCAGTTTCGTTTTTTCACTGAACTTCGATCTGCTAGTTTTTCCGCCCAAGACGAACTTTGCGTCCTTTGGATAGCGGCCCTTATGTCATTCTGTTTGTAACTGTACATTGGTCTCGTTAACTCGTCTCGTCGAGATAAATGTTCATCTCCGTCTACGTCGTCATAGAGTTTTTCAAGTGCCTGTGTCGCTTGTGCGATGTTAATCTCCAGCCCTAGCCTCTAATACCACTACAGTCGTCATCTGGAAAGAAAGCAGGCACAAGCGATGATGAGGGATTAATTTCTGCTCTCGGGATCTTGATGCGATCCTTAGTACGAGACCATAATAATTTCCTCGCACCCAAATTGTAGATCTATGGGAGAGGCCTTTGCCCCTGAAGTGGGCTAGGCCGGCTGATGATGAATACGACTTCATCTCGTGAATGGAAATCAACGTTGCTGTGTTATGAATCCTAAGGCTGCTTCCGGTACTGCTGAAATTCAGTCATGTGATCCGAAACAAGCTGACGGTAATGTATAGGGCGAGATACAAACTTCACTCGGGACGGAATGTGATACACTGCAGGTGCGGTAAAGTGACGTGTCGAGGAGAAAAAACGGTTGATTTACGTATACGAGGAAAAATAAGAAATCGCAAGCGGTGTGTCGGGTTGGAATAATGCATACAAATGTAACGAATAAGAGAATGCTGCCGCAATTAGGAAGATCACGAGCGATGTACATTGAAATCACGTCGGAAAGCCTGCGACGAAATCTCTCAGTGAGTCAGTTTGTCCAAGCTTTATATCCGGTAGTCAGATCGTGAATAGGTCGTGAGCCATTAAGGAATTTGGCAGTGATTCTTGACATAAATGTATATACGCGGTCATTCAAAAGGACACCAGCTAGCCCATGCCACAAGGGGACGTTAAGCAGAAAGAATGTGGCGATTTTTCAGCGCCTTCAGTAAGCACCGGGGTCGTCTTAGGATAGTGTTTAATATGGCCAGCAGCAGTCACTATCTAGCTGCATCAGGTAGGTGTTACAATTAATGTACCGTACAAATGAATCCTGACGATTTCAAAAGGCTCAGAAGGATTTCAGGTTCACTGTAACTGTCCAACGGAATGAGGTGTAGCGTGCCTGTATGATGATCAACAGTCGAGGAATAGAAGTGTTTTGTGACACTAGACTTTGATAACAGTGTTTATGTGAAGGTAAAATAATTAAGTTTCTCCGCCGTACACAGCTTATTGATCTAAGCGTGGAAATTGCGTTCGCCAATAAGATTACATAACGCGTCACTTGCCTGTGCAGCGTACTGGCTTTGCTGCTGAAGAAATATTACGGCGTACCGATTATCCGTGAGGCATATTGGTGCAAAATTTGTAAAGTGATAACGAGGCTTTATGGATTTACCCAGAGCACGGCCATCTTGCAACTTCCCATGTCTTTTTGAGGATGCATGAACAGTCATTTTGATTCAACCTGCTTGCGATGTTCAGCAGAACCATGGGCCTGGTATAGAAGATCTTGTAAAAATGATGAAAACCATGCTTGTTTCCCAAACGAACTGAAAATGAAAAGGGAAAGATTTGCTGCTCCGCAGGATAAGCTTGAAGCTACACCAAACGCTCGAATGAGCGAGATGATGGCAGCGATAAAAGAGCAGAAAACAGAAATCAAGGCACTGCAGGCTAAAGTTACAGCATTCAAAGGCAATGAACTACTGCGCAAAAACCACCAGGACGATTTAGAAGATAGAAGCAGGTGCGGCAATCTTATTATTTTTGGATCTCCAGAGCCCAATGAAAACGCCAAAGAACTGCAAAAAAGATAACTAAAGAACTGGTAGGGCGACGCTGGGAGTTGGTGTCAACTCTTTCGAAAGGGTTCATAGAATTTGGAAAAAAATCTACAATAAAGCACTACCTGTTCTCGTGACGTTTTTGACTATAACGAAAAGCTTAGAGTGTTAAAAAACTGCCACGAACTAAAAGCAACACCTATTAAGATAAACCATGACTTTTGCAAGGGCACTCAAGCAAAGCGCCGCCAACTCTGGGCTCGTTCAAGTGATTTAAGGCTCTAGGCCACAATGTGTCTCGGGATTGCGACAGACTACGAGTGGATGACGATATCTATGAATGGGATGAGCAGAAAGACTGTCTAAAAGGTACCCGCTCACAACAAAACCGCAATGACTGACGCGATTACCAACAATGGTGTTTGTCCTCATTAATGCCAAAAGCATTGTTAACAAATTTTGCAAGCTTGTAGAAATTAGATGTACATATGATCCACAAATAATTGCAATTACAAAGACATGGCTAACCCAGACATCCTTGATGCCGAAATTGTTCCTAAACTCACAGAATGGTTAGACCTGACCGCGGCTACAGTGGAGGAAAAGTTCCATTAGAAGTGAAAAAAGGAGTAACTTGTATAACTCTGACCGATATAACCGACAATGAAATCGTGTCGTGTCAAATTGTTACCATGGGTTCTCGGTGCTCGTAGCTATTCAGGGTGATTAATTGCCGCAAAAGAATTGCTGTTTCTGTATTAAGGAACGTGCATAAAAACAACTAATTTGTCTTTAGCATTCAAGGTTACTACGATCTCATGTACGTTACGTTACATTCTCATGTTACGTTCTCATGTAACTGAATGAAACATTGTAAAAACTGCCTGTTCTGCCTCACAGCCGGCGGGTATCATTGTGGGATAATGTACTGCATAACGTGCTGCGAGCACAAATAGAAACAGCTCAGGTACGGTGAAATAAAATATTAAAATAGTGGCAATAGCAAGGGAATTTTCAGTGGGAGACACTGAAGCCAAAAAACAGGAAATCGGCTTTTTGGGGCGTGGCAGTGGATTACTCGAGCGGAAATAGTGCAATGGATATCGTCACTATCGGCCACGCGCTCATCCTGAGTTCGGAGTTTAACGTATGCCACGTTTTGTTCTTTTCTTAGAAGTGCAAGGATACGAATCTACTGTGTAGTAACCGACTGATTGAATTGTTATATTGGTTAATGCCAGCAAGCATGTTCTCGCGTAGAACGTCGCATAGACGTTGCTTTCGGCAAAGCAGTCAAGTTGGACGTAGGCAAGGTATAACGGTTGCACCAAATTTCTTTTGTTCTCCTGCCGAAACCGCCTACTTCGAAGACTAAACTGGAATATTTAGGTGAACTTTATTCGAGGAGAATTTGGCATTGCTTTTGCCTCTCAAAGTTGTGCGACGGTGAAACTGCTTCGAAGAGCTCTCATTCGGAACTGTCAATATTTTCTGGGACATTATTAACCTGGCTTCATTTTCGCTTAAAACAACGAAGTGAAAAGTAAGTACCGCCCGTTTTCAAGATGCAACTGCGGCTCAGCGCACACATGTATTCAGACTACTGAGCTGTTCCTATATTAAATCGCAGGCGCCCGATCTCACCAATTTAAGTACCCAAATTCCCATTGTGTTCCTTCCAGGACTCATCCACACAAAGCAAGATGGGTTCTGCCGTAGGAAGGAAGAGTCCTGTTTCCTGAAAAGTGTGATTTCCTCAGGTGTGGATGGAATATACACTGAACTGACCCGCCCACACTAATGAAGCCCGAGGCATATTTTTCTCTTGAAAGCTATGAAACAAAAATAAAAGGTTTCGTCATCTAGCTTCAGCAAAATTTCATCTGTATTCGCACAATACGGTTGCGTTAGCGGCGCAATGGCATCGGTGGACAAAAACCCCAATTTGAGAATTCCCGTTAAAACAACATGAAACAAAAATAAAAGGTTTCGTCATCTAGCTTGAGTAAAAGTTCATCTGTATTTGCACAATACGGTTGCGTTAGCGGCGCAATGACATCGGTGGCCAAAAAACCCGAATTTGACAATGCCCGTTAAAACAACGAAAAGTAAAAATATTCGATGACTTCAACAAGAAAAGAGATGAAATTACTTGAACGGGATGCGTACTGCATAACGAAGTTTATATTTTGAATTGATTTCTTGCTTAATTTTGTGTTTCATTTTTGTTTTTCTATTTCTTTTGTTCTACACCACCTTTCATTCCGGACACCTTGCTTCCTACACGCGTTTTCAAAATTTGCTTCGGGATCACCTTCCGCCTTACGCTGAGGGATGCAATAGATCAGTCTCCTACGCGCAACACCGGTGGTCGTTTCCTCAAACGTATACTGCCCGGGTTAAACACGTGTTGTGGGACGCCTCGCGCTTCAGACGTACTTCGAGCCTCTACAGCCGGTATGAGCACGCCCGCAAATAGGAAAGGACAATTGCAGCCACAACCGCCTCACTGTATGGAACGCCTCGCGCTTCAAAAACACGTGGATAAAGTTGGCTGTGCAGCAAGGAATCTTCATCTGAGGTAACCGAATATTTATCAAATCCTGGTGTATTAGAGGTACGCTGTTACCAATAGAAATCATCCCTACCTCAAGTCTGCTCAAATTGTACGTGTGTTCTGAGAAATATAAGTTATACTACACCGATATTTTGACCCATGAGCGCATATTGGAAGGCGGATACTCTATTCACTACACTACGCACCCCCACTATTCAACAGAAGGGCGATTCCACGAGAGAACGAACATGCGTGTACACGACCATTTTTTGTTCATTCTTGTTTTTTTATTATATATGCGCGCAATATGGAAACCCCCGAAAATCAAGTTTGTTTTCTCCTGAGGTGCGTAGTTCGGGAGAAAAAAATGTTTGAATGTGCCCGGAGCGCCGCGCTGATTTCGGCAACTGCAGATTTTTCCAAGTTTGCGTCTCTGTGTACGTCAAGGAGTACAAGGGGTGTGTATAAAATGTTTTGGGCCATAAACTAGACCAGAATGCTAATCTGTGTAACGCAAAATCAGCGTCCTGCAGCGAACAAAAAATTATAAAAAAAATCGTGAAACCGGCCCAGACGATAATTTGTTAGTGTTTTTGACGCCCCCTATCTACATTTCTTCTTTTCTGAAAAACTTGTAAGTCGGCCATTTTATTGGCCATACATATCTGAACGCATAAACAAAAGATGGTGTTTGTAGAAAATTTAGAAGTACTAAAAAAAATTGAATAACTTCGGCTCTTTTTCAGAAATTGCGCAAATTCAAAACTCAATATAAAAAAAACCCCATACTCGATTTTCTTCAAAATTGCGAAAATAAGACTCCTTTACTTGGACAACAAAACTGTGGTAAACATGTTGCATCATTTTGTTGAGAACAAAGTTATAAGGGGCCAAACTTGGGGCTCGCGCGACGCGTCTTTGCGCGCCGCGGTAAGTTCTGGCCGCTGTTGCCGGACGTTCCGCGGGTGTACACGGGCGGTAATTCATATTACACTGCCACATGCCGGCACGGTCAATCTCTTTCCAGTATTCCCAAACGAAAAAAACTATTCTGGAGATTCTTCTGTTTTTTTTTTGTTTTTTTTTCCGCCTGTTTCCCTAATGTGTTCTTTAACGAGCTAACTTTCTGGCCGATACCAGCTCGAAAGCGCTCCTTTGCGAACGCCACTCTTCTTATAGGGAAAGGAAAGAAGGATTCGAAACAACAGGAAAAGTTTTTCCGGTGGTTATATCGGGTAGAAGTGGTAGGAGTGGTCGAAATTTTCTATTATTATGGCGCTTCGGTCACAGCACGAGTAAATTACTGAAGGGATTTCAGTTTTTTCACAAGAATATTTATTCAAGCAAAAAGACACAAGTTTGGAAATTGGCTGTCAGACTATCGTGATTAATTATTTACAGTCAGGAACACAGCAAAAGGCATACGGGTGGGAATACAACTCAAGTAAAATATTTATAATATCTGCACCACAGCTTCCTCGGGCGCTCATACAGTCAAGCACAGCCACTTCGCAGACGTGTAGTTTGCTCTGGAACGTTCGTACAGCTGATATTTCTTCTTGAAATGGCTGGCTGCACCGTCACTAACGTAAACAACGTAGCTGTACACAGGGGCACTTTCTTCCAGGCATTCGTGCACCTTGTGGAACGAGCGCATTGCATGCACGTGCGGTATCGTGTTGCATGTGTTCGCTAACTACTGCGAAGCTCTGAACTGATTTTCTTGTAGTTACAACGCACGTAAACAGTGAAACCTGTGTTTTGTGCCAGTGGTACGACTGCACTTCATTTGGCAGAATAACTGTCCAATTTTCAGAGAAGTCGAAGTGCAGTACAATGCTTGATCGCCGTTCGCATCTTTTCGCTTCGTTTATGGCAATGGCCTGGGTCCGCCTAATAGAGTCATGGGAAATCCACTTGGTGACCCATTTGCCTAGCTCCTTCACGAATGCAGCTGGCGGTAGACTCTTTTTTATCAGAAAACCAATTTCCCATACAGCGTATGTGACGTCTTCTTCGTCCGAAACGCCCAAAGCGGACATCGTAAGGTTGTCGGCCATTGGGAATTGCCGGCACGCGCCCAAGAAACACTGCGTCGATGGTGAGGTGCAAAGACAAAAAGCTCCTTTAAGTTGCTCATTCTTCGGTCAACCCCTGTAACATTTTGCAGGGCCAAAGCAGACAGGTCGGCATTCGCACAATAAACGCAGACGCACACTTCATGCTGGGGTGAGTGCAAGACTTGGGCGGGAATGAACTGTGGGTGGGTGAACGGGTCACACTTTTTTTTTCAGAACAACATCCGCTAGGCTTCCCCTGCCACATCTATCAGGATAAGAGTGTGCGGGTAGTCGAGCAAGCAAACACGCGCACAAATGCACGTGCAAACACTTAGGCACAAACGAAAGCATCCACCCATGAAAAAAAGAGAAAAAAAAACCTTTTAAGGGGAGGAGTCAAAAGCAAACAAAAATATGGCAAGAGTAAAGCAAAGGGAAGCATCCGTTGAGACCCCTCAACCAGTGAGTTGTAGGACAGAAAAGGACGGGGCAGTAGCCTCCCCTTACTGCAATTTTCGTACGCAAGCGTATCAAAATCGCTATTAATACTGTAATGTACGCTTCGCCTTTGTGATATGTGACTAAACAATAGATATACGGCAATAATATGACAACAGACCGGAATTTAATAATACGTCAAGAAGCCAGGTACCCGACCGCACCTGATTCTCATTCCAGTAAAATAGGTTCGCGTGCACGTGGCGTCTCCGAAAAGCCTCCTACGGCCTCGTAAGCCGTGGTGCAGGTGTTTGTTTCCTGGTTAGTTATTTTTAAGGTCGTTCTCTCATGTTTGCCTCAAAGAAACCGGTGTGATACCCTGTACTGACGCCAGCGCACCATGCACCACCAGCGGAAATGCACCCGTCGTGGTGGGGAACTGATTAGGGTCTGAAGGTCAATCCATTCCCTCCCTTGTAACGGCCCGAGCGCCATCTGTTTCGGTTGCCTGCGCATCGGAGGAACCTTTGTTTTTTTTTTGTTTTGCATCCCGCAAAACACTGGCGCCGCAAAGGAGCGCTTTCGAGCTGATATCGGCCAGAAAGTTAGCTCGTTAAAGAACACATTAGGGAAACAGGCGGGAAAAAAAAACAAAAAAAAAAACAGAAGAATCTCCAGAATAGTTTTTTTCGTTTGGGAATACTGGAAAGAGATTGACCGTGCCGGCATGTGGCAGTGGAATATGAATTACCACCCGTGTACACCCGCGCAACGTCCGGCAACAGCGGCCAGAACTTACCGCGGCGCGCCAAGACGCGTCGCGCGAGCCCCAAGTTTGGCCCCTTATAACTTTGTTCTCAACAAAATGATGCAACATGTTTTTCCACAGTTTTGTTGTCCAAGTAAAGGAGTCTTATTTTCGCAATTTTGAAGAAAATCGAGTATGGGGTTTTTTTTATATTGAGTTTTGAATTTGCGCAATTTCTGAAAAAGAGCCGAAGTTATTCAATTCTTTTAGTACTTCTAAATTTTCTACAAACACCATCTTTTGTTTATGCGTTTAGATATGTATGGCCAATAAAATGGCCGACTTACAAGTTTTTTAAAAAAGAAGAAATGTAGATAGGGGGCGTCAAAAACACTAACAAATTATCGTCTGGGCCGATTTCATGATTTTTTTTTGAATTTTTTGTTCGGTGCAGGACGCTGATTTTGCGTTACACGGATTAGCATTCTGGTCTAGTTTATGGCCCAAAACATTTTATACACACCCCTTGTACTCCTTGACGCACACAGAGACGCAAACGTGGAAAAATCTGCAGTTGCCGAAATCAGCGCGGCGCTCCGGGCACATTCAAACATTTTTTTCTCCCGAACTACGCACCTCAGGAGAAAACAAACTTGATTTTCGGGGGTTTCCATATTGCGCGCATATATAATAAAAAAACAAGAATGAACAAAAAATGGTCGTGTACACGCATGTTCGTTCTCTCGTGGAATCGCCCAGAAGCGCCCCTAGCGAATTTCTACATCTCTGGCATCAACTTGCCCGTGCCGCCTTTGCAACTATTACATTATTTCCGTTCAGTGTAGCTACACCTTTAAAACTAGTAATCACGAGCGAAAGCGAATATGGATGACTGCATCCATCGTTTCGCTTGAGTTGAATGGCATGCACAGACAGCCCAGCCAGCGTGCCATCGATGGCGAGACTGAGCAAACCAGTGCCGCCTGCAAAGCAGCGCTTTCGTGTGCGTGTGCGTGTTTCTTCTTTGTTCCTGTAAATTCACCCAGCCCAGTGTTTTCATGTAGCAGCCGTCAAACCGTCGCCTAGTTACTTGGTGCGATTGAACTGCACCGCACGCACAGACAGCCCAGCCGCCGCTGGGAAAAAAAGGTACACGCGAAGCAGTCTTTAAAGGGACACTGCAGTGATTAGTAAAAATTGCGGGATTACCTGCGCAAATTGTAGTACTGAGTCCCTAGGCCATGTTTCTACCATTCTGAGAGCGTTTACGCGAATTTAGTTAGTAGAAAAATCAATTCGAAAATGCGGTCCTCCTTTCTACATTCTCGCCCATTTTCTGTGACGTGTTCGGGTAACGCCAGGGGATGACTTGGCTTGACTAAGCTACTGCACAGCTCGCCGACCTTTCGGCAGAGGCAGACGGCCCAGCGTGTATTCCAAGTTAAATATGAATGGTAGCAAAGCTTTGGGCGAAAAGCGGTTCAGAACCTATTGCCAGCGACATCAGCATGGGGGCTTATGGGAGTGGCGATTGAAGCGCGACTAGGTGAGGAGGGAACAAACACTAGTAACAAAAAGTTTTGTCCAACAATAAAATAGCATTGACATTTTACGAACAATATTGATTTCTGAATCACAATTATTTAGGCACAATGTGCAAATAATTTATGAAAATATTGTTCATTCTCAAAAACCTGTTTTGTAGCGCCCTCTGAAGAATGGCCCATGTTATTTCTCCGTGATGCAGACCTTGTAGTGCTCGGAAAGGCGCTCCTAAAGTTCGTCTGCTGGGAAACGCCCCTCGCGCGTTTTGGTGGTGCGCATTTGCATTCGTTTTTCCTTGTTAATTTGGTGTGCACTTAAGTTTTGCTGTGCGTGGAGTTGCGAGGTGCATTGTATCGTCGGTGAACACGTTTAGTACCGTGCCCGGCGGGCACGGTGAACTACGGGACGATGCTGCCAATGGTTGGAGCGGAGCGCTTTCCTCGGTACCTACGGAAACAATGGGCTGTACAAGGTGGCAACAGCAACTCCCGTACGCCTGGCGTTTTACTGCACCATTTTCCTCTCATTCCCACAGGTAACGCGAAACTATCATACTGTTAATACGTGCACGGGGGTTGTGTAAGGAGACGTGGTGGTGCTCCGAAAACAATGGGTCTACAGCTTTGTTATATCACAGTTATCTCTTGATTTGACCACAGGCTGGCTTGGAGCAAGTGCTGTCAATTACTCTAGGACTTCTCAGCTTATTACCACTCGAATTTAAACGAGTCGCTTTAATTGTCTATATCAGTGCCTCCTATATTGCATTACAACGCTTGTAGTGATCGTTGCTTCCCGCACTTGTATGCGCAATCATTATTTGCATCGCAGTACTGTGTTGTGCTGCTCCGTGCTGCGCTGCTGCAAGATCTTTCCTGCTATGTGCTTTTACATACTGCCGTCGCTTTCTTTCGCATTGATACATTTTTCCACTTTTTACTTATCTGTTGTAACACTTGCCTAACAATGCAACCAGGAAATTTCAGGCGTGAATGCTGAGTGAACTTACTGTAGAAACCCATGTCTACTTGATAAGACGCCGGGACAGCTGCGGTGTGCTCGATGCACTTTCATGAAACGGCATTCCTTCGGCCCGGTTTTCTGCGTCAAGATGCAGTGCCTAGATCTTTTCGCTTGTTTCGAAGTAGTTCTGCTGTTGACGCTTTCATTGGCCATAATGCTATCTGTTACGTGTAAAGTCAATTTGTCGGCGCGTAAGGAAAATCATAATGCCTGTAGTGCCAGCGAACATTTTGTATTTATTGTATACGTGCTGATTTTGTGCAGTGTGGTAAAGTTGTTTTATGTTTATCCTGGAATAAAATTCAAATGTCTTGATTATAGCATTACTATGCGTTATTTCTTCTCTTAGAACACAAGTACAGAAACTGAGCAAGCATTATATAACCTTGATCTATACTTAAGGCACGCACGCAACCTGCGTATGTGCGACGCAATTAAACCTAGTAGTGGCGTTGGTAGAAATTTCTATCGGGGTAAGGAGTGGGCACGTTTTTGATATTAAAGGGGGGGGGGGGCGGGGGAGTGGTCAAGTGTCATTTTGTGCTCTGTATCCCAAGGCAGAAAAAACAATTCCGGTTGGGAAGGGGAGGGGGGGGAGAGGTACATGCCTGGTTCCTGGTTTGCCACCAACTGCAATCAAAATGGACAACTGATTGCTTTTATACAGCAACGGAAGGCATGAATACAGAATAGAGGTTCAGAGAAAATGCAAGATGTTTTTATAAACACCCAGGCGAATTATACGACAGTATGCTTAAGTACGTTTCTCTAGTCACGAGTCTGTACTAGTTTAGCTGGCGTTGACTTGAAGCACACACGCCAAGGGCTCGCCAACTTGCGTCAGATGGCAATGACATGAGCCATCAGCGATCAGAGGCCTGCTAAAGCTATTTTAAACTCAAATTTTCGCGCTAATGCCACCAAAATTACGTCACTTTCTGACCGGATCTTGCGTCACATCCTGTTTATTTTTTGTTCCGCCGGAAGTGTTCCCTCCTCACACAGATGGCGCTAAGCCCCATGAGCAGCTTAAGAGGCGGCATTTTCTGAACGTATGGGCTTCTACGGAAGCTTCGCTACCAGCTACATTTACCTTGTGTATTCCTCCTGCCGCCGACGGTTGATTTGATTGATTGTAGGGTTTAACGCGCCGACGCAACGCAGGCGATGAGGCGCGCCGTAGTGGAGGGCTCCGGATTTATTTTGACCACCTGGGGATCTTTATCGTGCGCCGAAATCTCGTACACACGGGCGTTTTTGCTTTTCGCCTCCATCAGAAAAGCGGCCGCCGCGGCCGGGAATCGACCCCGCGACCTCGTGCTCAGCAGCGTAACGCCTTAGCCACTGAGCCACCGCGGCGGGTCTGCCGCCGACGGGTTGTCGCAATTCGTTCGCTCAGTTGAAAAGAAGCAACGACTCGTTTGTGAATGAAAGAGTGTGCCTTTCTTTACTTTGTTAGTTTTTACACTGTATCTAGCCTCAAGTCAAGGTCGCTTCATACAAGCGCTGCACAAGCGCTCATGCGACGCTTCGCTGACTGGTACGCTAGTAGGAAAATCTAAAGGCACCTGAAGGCGGGAGAAGGGTCAGCGAACTAAATATAGGTACTAAGGAAATAAAATCAACTGAAACTTCTACCGCACAGCGTAAAACTACGGAACAGGAAGCACGTTCTTGCGCTGGGTGAACGAGCACAGCGGTCAGCAGCACGAGGACAAATCTGCGAACGCTTTTCCGTCTAAGAAATGCAATTGCTAGACGTGAGATATTCTGGACATTTGGGGGACGCTTACTGCACGAGCGTCATACAACAAATATTCACCTAAGCTGCTTCAAATGCTAAAACTGAAAAAAGCTAAAGCTGGTGTAGTAAGGATGTTGCGCCCATGCGAACTTTGATAAGCATCAGCCATAACGGGCAAGTCCCCCTACGTGGATATGCGCCGCATGCCGCTTGAGAAAGAGGACGCGCTCGTCCAGTGTCAGCCTCGCGGAAAGCTGGTCGCTTCGGTTCACTCCGTCGGCGTTGACGCCTCGTTCGTGAATAAACCAGTCTTCTACCAGCCTTTTACCGGAACGCCGACTATCTCCTTTACAGTTTTGGTGGAGGTTGTGGTGCTGCTCGGGTTCCCATTTATCTACCCTTCCCTCGACGATGTCTCAGTCTAACCACGACGAGTCGCCACCTCTTGTGGCACCTATCATCCTCCCTGGCACGGTTCGTTAACGGGATCCCCCCTTCTTTAACGGCACTGATGACCAGGATGCTGAGGATTGGCTCAACACCTTCGAATGGGTGAGCACCTATAACAACTAGGATGATAAAATGAAACAGAACAACGTCAGTCTCTCCTTAACCGGTGTCGCAGAGACGTGGTATAAGAACCACGGGTATGATCTCCGCACATGGTCAGACTTCAAGACTGAATTTGCCAAAGTGTTCGGGCGCCAAGCTGTTCGCAAACTGCGCAGTGAACAGCGTTTGTGCGGACGCGCTCAGCGTACGAACGAAACCTTTACCTCTTACATCGAGGACATCCTTGACTTATGTAAAAGGGCAAACAACGCTATGACCGAAGAGAGAAAGATAAAGCATGTCCTTAAAGGCATAGACAACGATGTATTCCAAATGTTGCTCACGAAAAACCGTCGGACTGTTTCTGAAGTCTCAAACGCTTTCCAAGAGTTCGATGAACTTCGCAGAGAGCGGGCTCTCACTCGTACACCCGTGGAACACGACCATTTCTTTGCTGCTTGGCATCTGAGGATAGGGGTATACTCTTCACCTATATTCAGCAGTTTCTTCGCGAAGAGGTGGCTCGTCAGCTTTCTCTCGTTAGCGACGTAGCGAAGCCGCTTCAGTTGGATGTAGCCCCAACCCTCAGGAGCGTTATACAACAAGTCGCTGACGCACTTCCAAGCACTCGACCGCCCAATCCGCGGTAGCTCCTGTGGCATACGCCGACATAACGCCACAAACTACGATGGCAGCTCCTTTGAATTTCGTCGACCCAGTACCACATAGGCCTTTCACTTATGCCGAGACCGTGGCACGACCTTTCACCGGAACCATGCCGGGACCATACTTTGCGACTGCTGCAAGCCCTGGAAGTCATGCCACTGCCGAGGGTCAACGCGTCCAGCCCATGCGTGCCGCTACGCATCCAGCGTCTCCATTCGGGAATCCTTGGCGCACCGTGGATAATCGCCCTATCTGGTATTCGTGTGGGATTGCCGGGCATATGGCATGCTACTGCCGTCGTGGCAACACGGGTGCGCGTAACGCATCGTGGCCGATGCATGCTCCGACCCGGTTGCCGACGACACCTGCTCTGTCTGACAACTGCGACTTCGTGATCTCTTGTTCGCTATCTCCACGACGCCGCTCGCTCTCTCCGATGCGCCGTCGTCCTATCAATGATGACCCGGAAAACTAGGCGACGCAGTTTCGGAGGCACAAACTGCGTCAACGACTAAATTCCTAAGTCCTCCTTGTTCGCTGTCCAATGTAATCGCAATGTGTGTTGGCGGTGTTGTTACCCTGGCTCTTATTGAGACTGGAGCTGCGGTGTCTGTTATTTTCACGAAACGTTGCCGATCGCTAGGAAAACTAACGACACCTATAGGTGGTGTTACTCTCCGAACCGCTAGTGCCCAACCTGTGGAGCCGCTGACTGCGTGCACTGCTCGGGTCACAATTCAAGGGGTTGATATATAGTCGAGCTTATCGTTTTGTCGGCATGCTCTCACAACCTGATTCTCGGATGGGGCTTTTTGTCGTGCCACCATGCCATCATTGACTGTTTGCGGACGTAGAAAACCCGCAGGCCGAGATCACCGCCAAGTTGCGTGTCAACAACGACACAGACATTCCTCCTGGTTCATCTGTGCTTGTGTCGCTGTCGTGCAACAGTATTTCTGACGCCACAGTCGTCTTCGCGCCACCCGGTCTTATTTCTGCTCGCAAAGGGTTGTCGCTGCCGTTCGCCGTCCTTGATATTGTATCTGGTTAGGGCACGATGCTTATTTCAAACCCGACGTCGTTCCCTACTGCACGTTTAAGCGGCGAATGTGTTGGCGTTGTAGAAGAAGTGCATCCCGACCTAGTTGTCAGTGTATTCGAGGAATAAACGCTTGTTCACACTACCGCACTTTGTTTTCAGTCTCCACCCGATGTTACCCTTTTAAAAAGCGCCATTGACGATGACCTTCCTTCGGCCGAACGTGACGAGCTACTTACCCTTCTACACCCCTTCACTTTATCATTTGACTGCTACGACACCGCTTTGGGCCGCACGTCGGCTGTGTGTCATTAGATCGACACCGGCATGCACGCGCCGTTGCGACAGCGACCATACCGCGTGTCCTACACCGAACGGCGTGTAATTGATGAACAAGTAGCACACATGCTGAAACGTAACGTCATTCGGCCTTCCGTGAGTCCTTGAGCTTATCCTGTCGTTCTCGTTCAAAAAAGGACGGTTCTATTCGATTCTGTGCGGGTCATCGCCACCTGAACAAAATCACGCTCTAGGACGATTACCCGCTGCCTCGCATAGACGACGCCCTCGACTGCCTGCAGGGAGCCGAGATTTTCTCGCCCTTAAACTTGAAATCGGGTTACTGGCGAGTGCCCATGGCCGTTGCTGATCTTTCAAAGATGGCTTTTACGACGCCCGATGGCCTTTACGAGTTCAGCGTCATGCCGTTCGGACTCTGTAATGCGCCGGCCAGATTCGAACGAATGATGGACAATGTACGGCGAGGCTTGAAATGGAAAACGTGTCTCTGCTACTTAGACGACATCTTCGTGTTTTCGTATGATTTCGCAACACATCTCACGAACATCGAACAAGTGCTCAGATGCCTTGACTTCGCTGGTCTGCAGCTGAACCTTAAAGGAGCCATGACGAGAAAACACAAGTTTGGTTCATTCGAAAGATTGCCTCGTTAGAACCATAACGACACCACTTATAACGCAAACTTCGCTCAAATAAGCTACATAATTAGGAAAAAAAGGAAATGACCATGCGATCACCAGCTCATTTTCCGCAACAGAACCTATGATGTCACTCGAGAATGCTCTGCGATTGGCGGAGGCCGGCAAAAGCAAACGCATGTTAGGCAGGGCTTACAGTTTGCATAGCGAGCTAAATGCCCGTGAAACATACTGCACATTCTTTTTATGACAAAAAACGGTGGAGTAAACGGTTGAAGTTCCGAACGAACACGCAAGCGTGTGCGCCAATGCGTACGAAACTACCGCCGGCCGAGCTCGACATCTCGCCGTCGCGCAGACGAATTTTCGGGTTCGAGGCTCTCAGGGACCAACGAACCGTCCCAGCACGCACAGCCGCGACTGCTTGGTATCGTAATCCCTTCACAGGAGGTTGGCCGTCATATCGCCAACCAGCAAAGGTAAAAATAGAAACGAGGGGAGTAAGGAACAGCAAGCAGCGACGAGATAGTGACAGTCGTCGCAGTTTCGGAATGGTGTTGGCTTGCTGCTATTGTTAGGAGCTCGTTTCCAGTTTACAACCACCGAAAACTTCAGTTTGTTCGAGTACTTTACAATGAAATTTCGTTGCTACGTTTTGAAATGCCCATGTAGTACGGGCAAATCGTCGAGGGAGTGCGACATCCACGGCGAGGAGATCTCCTTTCATGTGCTGCCCAACGATGAACCTCGGCGAAGCAAGTGGCTACGTTTTGTGAACATTGCAAACGGAGGAGAAAGAGAGCTAAAGGAAGTACGAGTGTGCTCCCTTCATTTCCGAGGAAGTGATTACGACAGGGACCCTTACGTTAGCTCACTCCTTGGACATGCTGGCGCTCGTCGCCGACTTCGTCAAATGGTCAAAGCGCTCTGACCTTGGGGGAAAAAATGCCGTAAACACGGCGCATTGACGCTCGTATCTTTCTGGTCGAAGCAGAGAGCTCGCGCGAACGGCTTCCCATACACGACACCGGCCAACTGGCGTAAGCGATACTGCTACTGAAATTGAACTATTATTAACCGTAATAAAAATACGGCACATACGTACCAGTCTGTATTCGTCCGTTGCGACGGGGCTGACGAGGCAGCGGTGCCGACGGCTGGGCGTTCGTCTGATGTGGCTATCGCGGAATGGTCGTTTTCCCGTCCACCGTGTATCCCACAACTCTTGCCGCTCGTGCACTTAGAAGCATTGAGCGTTCAAGTGGTGTGAGGTTGTTAAATGGAAGCCCGAGCTTCTCGGCGAGAGTTTTGTTCTCCGGATCCGGCGATTCCATGACTAGGGCTGCGGGTGCACTAGGTTTTACTAGTATTTTTAAAATGGCCGCCGTCTCGGTCGACTCCCGCGTGTGGGTGCTATATGGAGTCGACATACTAAGTATCTGTTTCATGGACTGTATGACGCCATGGTTCACGTCACGGAATGTGCAATTTTAGCGGGAGATTTAAAATTTTGGCTTAAATTGCCTTATTTCTCAGTGAATAAAGCATCATTTGCTTCCGGGAAAGCGCTTGGGGTACTATGAAACACCTAATCTTTCGAATAAAACAAACTTTTGTTTTCTCTTCATGGCTCCTTTAAGAAGTGCCGCTTCGCTGCTCGAAAACTCCACATTTGAGGACACGTTGTTTCGAAAGACGGTGTCCTCCCGGACCCGGAAAAACTTCGTGCCGTGTCGGAGTTTCCGAAGCCAACCACGCTGAAGGACCTCCGAAGCTTCACCGGCCACTGTTCGTACTTCCGCCGCTTTTTACAAAACTTTGCCGCTATCATCGTGCCTATCCCACAGCTTCTCGGTGAAGTCGAGACATTGCCGAATGGTCCCCCGAGTGTGAGACCACTTTCTCAACGTTACGTCGGGTCCTTACGTCAGCACCGATACCGCGGCCCTTTGACCCGAATGCGTCCACTGAGATCCACACTGCTGCTAGTGATGTTGGCTTGGGGGCCGCGTTTGCTCAACGAAAGGACGGCTTTGACAAAGGCGTGGTGAGTTACGCGAGCCGTACACTGACGAAGGCTGAAGTCAACTACTCCGTAACAGAGAAAGAATGTTTGGCTCTTGTGTGGGCATCGGCAAATTTCGTCCTTACCTGTACGGTCGCCCTTTCGACGTCGTAACGGATCATCATGCTCTGTGTTGGTTATCGTCGCTGAAGGATCCCGCCGGCCGTCCTGGCCACTGGTCACTCCGCCTTCAAGAGTACGATATCCGTGTTATGTACCGATCCGCACGGAAGCATACCGACGCCGACGCTCTTTCTCGATCCCCGCTTGCGTCTGATGTCGACAGCTTGTTCGCAGCAGACGACAGTCTGACCTGTTTCCCGTTAACGGACATGGTTGCTGAGCAGCGCAAAGACCCTTAGATTTCCTCGATCCTCCAATATTTATCCCACTCACGGGCAGCTCCTGTGCCTCGATCACTACGCCGTCAAGCTGCCCGCTGCACTGTCCGTGACCAGCTCCTATACCACCGCAACTACTTTCCTGAAGGTCGAAAATAGCTACTCGTGATTCGTCGCCACTTGCGCAGAGATATTTGTGCTACATTTCACACCGATGCGTAAAATGCTCACGATGGAATCCTTAAAACCTACGAGCGCCTCCAACTTCACTACTACTGGCGCGGGATGTAACCTTTATCGCCAAGTTTGTTCGATCTTGGCCTAGTCTGCAAACGGCGCAAGTCTCCCCTGCAGCATGCCAGTGGCCCACTCCAGCCCTTGCCCTTCCCAGCGCGGCCTTTCGACCGGGTAGGCATCGATTTGTACGGCCCACTCCCAAGCACAGCCGCCTGTAACCGCTGGATCATTGTCGCCGTTTATCTCTTACCGCTGTATGGCGAAACAGGTGCGCTACCGGCCACCTCGGCTCAGGACGTCGCATCTTTCCTTCTACGCCGTTTTGTTATTCGACACGGTGCTCCTCGTGAACTACTGAGTGACAGAGGCCGCATATGTCTATCCGGAGTCGTGGAGGCTCTTCTAGCCGAATGTCGTGAGGTCCACCGAACGAGCACGTCCTACCACCCCAAGATTAATGGCCTGACCAAAAGGTTTAACCGTACACTTGGCAATATGATCGCCATGTACGTCTTCTCGGACCACTCTAACTGGGACCTTGTTCTTCCTTTCGTGACGTATGCTTATAATACGGTCACGCAGGCGACAACAGGATTCTCTCCGTTCTTTTTACTCTATGGTCGTGAGCCCTTCTGCATGCTGGATATGGTGCTTCCGTACCGACCTGACGACTCCGAGTACGCACCTCTATCTGACATTGCTCGAAACGCCGAGGAATGTCCCCAGCTAGCCCGATGATGTACATCAGAAGAGAAGCAGCGCCAAACGGCGGGACACGATGACTACATTACTGCTCCAACATTTACGAAAGGATCACTGGTCATGCTTTCAGTACCGTGCCCGGCTCCCGGTCTTTCTTCGAAAGTTCTTCCTCAATACCAGAGGCCTTACCGAGTACTGGGCCAAACATCACCTGTGAATTATGTTGTTGAACCCGTAACGTCCACCTCAGACCGCTGACGTCGTGGTCGCAAGACGGTTCACGTCCAGAGGCTGAAGCCATACTATGACCCTCTCGTCTTGTGTTCCCCATAGGTCGCCATGATGGCTCGCCTTTCCGCCGGGGGTATTGTAGTAAGGATGTTGCGCCCACGGGAACTGTGATGAGCACCAGCCACATTGGGCAAATCCCTCTACGTGGATATGCGCCGCATGTCGCTTGAGGAAGACGACGCGTTCGTCCAGTGTCAGCCTCGCGAAAAGGTAGACGTTTTGGTGCACTCCGTCTGCGTTCACGCCTCCTTCATAAATAAACAAGCCTTCTACCAGCCTTCTCCTGAAACACCGGCAATCTCCTTTACACTGGCTATACATTATATACCGTATATTTCCAGCGGTGGCCGCGCTGGCCCGTGGCCTAGTGGTCGGGAGCGCTAGGTATGTTGTTTTGCTAGTCGCAAGTTCGAATCCCTGACGGTACATTGTTTTTTTTAAATGCAGAGCGTTTCAGTACCTCACGATGTCACCCGCGTTGACGTCCGTAGTCCGCACCGTCGTTGTCCCTACTATATAAAAAAAAATACTATCCGGCGCCAGGTTTTGATCCCTCGACCCTGCGGGCGGAACGCAATGTACATGGTGCTCTACCCACTGCGCTACAAAGCCAACACAGAATGGGACGCAACGAATGCGCCTTATATGGTTGACTCATTCAAATTACTGCTGACGAGCGCTCTCTCGTCAGCAGTTGCCACAAGTGCAACAACATTAACGTAACGCAAACTACTTAACGTCGTGCGCCCCCGGAAATGCTCTGCATTTCATCATGCCCCTCGCGAGGGGGATGTTTCACTGCGTCTTCTCTCGGTCGCGGGACCCGTGGCGCCATCTGGCGGAGGCGCGGCACAACTCGTAGCACTTTGAAAAGATGCGGCGCCACCCAGCTGTGTGTGTGCGTGCCGCACTTGTACAAATGGCGAGTGCATTGGCTGTCCACAGAGCAAAGCATTCGTGCAAGTAAGCCGTTGCAGTCAATCAGTCAGTCAGTCAGTCAGTCAGTCAGTCAGTTAGTTAGTTAGTTAGTTAGTTAACAACTCCGCAAGCATTTGCGTTTCCTGCTTTGTAAACAAAGCGAAACACGCAAGAATGACGAAATTTCCTTGGCTCATTCAAACTACGTCAAGAAGCTGCTGATACAACGCATTCACTACCACCAACTCCCCAAACACTAAACGTTAACGCAATACACCCACCCCCTATGCGAAGCATTTACTCGAGCCCCCCTCGCGGGGAGATGGGCCCAATTCGTCGTTCGCGCGCGCTCCGGTCGCTAACATCTGTGGCGTGATGGTGACGTCAACATCACGCGTTCGTGTGGTGGCGCGATTTCGGCGCTATAACACTCTCTCGCGAGGGGCATTGGATTGGATTCGATTGGATTGGCTTGGATTGGCTTGGCTTGGCTTGGCTTGGCTTGGCTTGGCTTGGCTTGGATTGGATTGGTTTGGATTTGAATTGGATTAAAGTGGATTGTGCTGGATTGCGTTTCCTCTGACCCCTCCATGACGCCGGAACCGAACCCCGCACGCTCTGCTGCTGTAAAGATCGCCGACGACCATGTTACCCTGCCACCCCGCACAAGCTTGATGATCACCGTCTACTGTGAAGATGCGGTTTCTGACGTCGACGCTATCGTAGAGAGTGACCAAAGGTTGCTTCTCGGCCGCGGTTTCTCAGTCGCAAGAGGCCTTGCGCGCTTTAAGCAACGCCAATCCCACGTTTTTGTAAGTTGACTTTTTCTTTTTCGGTCGAAGTTTTCTATCCGGAGTTCACCATTTTTGGGCTGTAACGTTCAACGCTCCACGAACTAAATCGCAGAACGCGCGCAGGCTGCCACTGACGCGCTAGCGAGTTCTTCTTGGCGTGCTGTTGCCATAAGCACCGACTGCTTGCGGGCAGTGCGCACAGGCCAGAATCAACAGACCATTGGCCTCGTGCGAACACGCTTTTTACGGTACGGCAAGCTCCACATATGGGGGAAAAGGGCACGGCATGTGAGCGTCTGCGGCGACCGGAGGGCGTTCATCCACTGCGTGGGTCTCGGCTAGTGATTGCTACGATTCCAAGCCGTGCTGGGAGGCTTATCTTAGGCATTTTACAGCCGACAACATGGCAGAAGCGCGGTACGACGATGACTGAGATATTGAGAATGCCCATCCAACGATGCGGTCGGATGTCAAGCATGTTGTTTTACAGAACCGAAACCCAAACTTCTTTGAATGCTAAACTTGGACATCGTCCAATCAAGGTGCATCTCCTCCAGTCGTTACAGCCTTACAGTCGTTACAGTTGGAGCGGCCGCCGAAGACTACGATTGGTAGTTTTTCTTCTTTCGCGCTTTATAAAATAATTACCGACTTAACCACCGGATAAACGCTGAAAAGTGTGTTGATTTGAGACAGTCTACGCAGCGCAACCCAAACCGGAAGCTTGACAAATTCACAGCAGTCTCCCTTTAAACCCTCGCCTAGTTGCGTGGTACCGCAGCAACTGTGCCCCAAGGAAGCGAAGCGAAAAAAAGGTTCAACTTGCACAGAAAGGAAGGCGCAGTTGGCGTCCCGGCACCTGAAGGCCATTGCGAAGCTAGGAATTACTTTGAAACATGCAGCGTAGTAGAGCTTTCGTGATAATGTGGAGCCTGCCAGTAAACACTCCAGCACACAATTTACCAACGTCGTTGCATGACGGTCAAATCCGTCATCAATGTTGTCATGCGGAAGTCAAAAGTATGGTGAGACGAATCGATCAAAATTACCAGAAACTAAAATTTGGCGAAGGTATGTTTCTGGTGCGAATGAAAGACCATCGCGGAAAAATCGCAAGAAAGTTTTTTTTATAAGGCGACATTTAAGGTATAGGCAGTTCCTAGCTCTTTCGATGTTATGTAGGCTACCCTTTAGCCATGATAAGTAAATACCTGCACTGAGCAACTGACAATTTGTTTATATTTCTGGAGCCAATGAATCAATATGTGAAACATGACTCAAAACAATACAACGACAGAGAGAATCTGATATTTAGTTAGATATTCTTTTACCGGTGAGCCCAAACAATAATGCATTTAATTTTCGCGTCGCCAGAGGGCTCCACTATTCCGCTCAAAGGGAGATGCCAATCCGGCAAGCCGAAACCTTAGTTTCACTGCTTTGAGAAAATATTAAGTCAAACGCTATCGCTGACCTTTGAGAGTAAATCATCTCTAAGAAGCCTATTGTTCGGGAGGATGAAGGCGGCAGTAAGTGGCATCTGTGATTGTATATAAAAATCTGAACATATGAAATGTTGTTGACCCGAAAACTCTCCAACAGACTATATCAGCAATGACATTTGGTCATATGCTGCTGCTTCTTCATTTGAGGTGCGCTTTTATAATTGCCTGCTGGCTGTAAAGTTTCATGGCCACAGGTCACATCAACAGTTTCAATGAAAAAAGCGTAGAAACAGAACATCACGACGTTTCCACTTCCACAACCTTCACAGACACATGAAAATAACTTATTTTTGTTTATTTAGGAAATATTTGTACACTTTTGAACCTATACGTAATACTGACTACTATAAGCAATAGCTGTATTCACAAATCACCGCACTTGATAAATCTCCATGTGCCCAAATTTATGTAAAAGCCTTCCATTCTCTGTGTCTGGTAGGTGAGGTGTAGTCCAATGGTAATACATCACAATTTCATAGATAGTACTGAAAACATGCACCATAACTTTGAGTTTTTAGGTCGCTGTAACCGTGTATGACTGAATAAAAAATTCCCTTTTCAAGTTTGGCCCTTATTATTGTTGGATAAATACTTAAACTAGACCACCGCTTTTTTTGAAGCGACACATGTTGTCAGCGGGATTTTTGCAGGACAAGTGCCTTGAGATTCTCTACAGTTACTCACAGGCAAGTACAGCTTTTAAATATGGAGTTATAGCCACAAGTTCACATCACCACGGTATGGTCGTGAGGGCGTCAGAAAGATTTTTAATGCATGGTCGCTCCCTTTATGTAAAGTTCTGCCATAGAAATTTAAATTTTGATGTCTGTATTGAAAAAAGAAAAAGCCACGTGCGGCCTAGACAGAAATGAAATAAGTAATGACATGGTGCAAGCAACCAAATAAACACAAAAGTGGCGAAAGTAGAGTAGTGGAACTCAGCAGTATCTAGTCGTTTTTGCTTTAGTTGTTTAATAGACATTGAAATGCAATTCTGCGTGCACTCTACAACTAAACCCAACGGGGTCATTTTAACGCCTAATGTCTCTTATTTAGGGAAAATTTAGCGCAAAAACAGAATGAATGAACACCGGCACAACAGACGGGCGCTACTTTGGCGCTTGTAATTGTGTTGGTTTGCGGTCTTTCGTCCTTGTTTTGCGGCAGTTTTTCTTCCATATATGCTACACCAACTACTCTCATGACGCTCCCGCTGCCTAATGTGTGGCACTTTGGACAAATATTGTGTTAATAATAGGCCTACACCCTTCCTAATTTGCTTTACAACCAGAAATAATGCCCTCAGAATGTTGGGTCACCAACAATGGTTTTGTGCAAGCGGGAAAGTCGAAATAAAGGAACTCGGGGTGCAGCGTGCCATTCAAATAAAGTAATAAAGTCATGTGAGTAATTTATAAGTGTCTGTTCGGCCTTCACACTTTGATATTGGCTGCGTATTCTGCATATACAAAATACCTCCCAGCAATACGTTTATATATAGCTGTGAAGCCGGCATTAGGGGCTACGAGCGTACCAGTGGGGACTAACGTTGAAAATGTTCATTGTGGCTAAATATACTAAAACGAGTGGCACAAGATGATTCAAAACAAAGGTGACCACATGGACGGCCACTGGTTTGTGTATTTACCAACCAGAGTGGATAACACATTTACCCTCGATTACAACCTGGGATTTCCTGCAATTGTTTATCGGCTGTGGTATAGGGACTTCTACCCACTTCCAAAGCTCAATTGAGCAGGGTCTGGGCCCATGCTCACTGAATACAGTGTACATCCAACTAATCACAGCAGTGTGCGTAGTAACGTTTCAGGCACGGATGGTTGCTGCAGAAATATCTATTCATCTAAACACCACCGTTTAAACACTACCATGCGAGGTGGGTAGGTTTGCGGAACTTCTTTAGTGCGCAGCACTTCGGCGGCCACTACGGTGATTTGGCGTCGGTGTCGGTATCGCAACCGAACAAACGAAGACAGAAAGAAAACAGCCGCGGAAAGATGGTGAAAGTATGAGGGGGAGGGCAGTATGCTGATCCCTCACGAGACGCTCCTCCGCAGCGACGTATGGCGAAAGTGTGAGGGGCAAGCAGTGAGACACGGTTGGAGGTGGCGACACGCTGTGAGATGACGCCATAGTAGCGCGTGCCATCGTGCACTCGACGACGATGTGGGTTAACTTCCAGAGGCTCCGCTCGCTCCGCCGACGCAGAGGCTTACCATCGCTGCCCTCGAGATATCCCAGGAGTGAGTGCTGCCTCAGCGCACTATAGCACTCAGGAGTGAGTGCTCAACTACGTGTGAGGCAATGGGCGGATACGGTTCGCGTCCTCATTGGTGCGTAGCTTGTCCGAACTACCTGACATTTGCGCGGATGGATCAAACAACTTGTTCGGTGGTGATGACGCGCCGCGATATAACGGCAGAGTAGCGCGCGTCACCATGCGTTCGCTGATCACGCGATCACATCCTTAGACGGATCAGTTATGCGCCCTGACTGAGAAGACTGCAGTTCGTGCTGCCCACAAATTTCGTATTTGGGAGAACAGCAATCGTCAGCCATTTTTTACCCAGACCTTTTTCGGGAGCTCCTACATGAAGTTTTACTTTCGAATTTTTCTTTGTTTTTTATATTAACAGCAATGCGGCCAGCGATAAATTGAAGCTTTTGTATAAAATGAAACTGAGAATGTGAGGGGTCGGGGCACTAATTATAACGCAAAATTTTTTTCTCACACTTTCTGCTTGGCTGTGAAATTAGCTCGCACTAAGTAATTGTTTACAACTCTAATTTGATTGATGTGATATTTACTAAGCAAACATTATTATGTGTGCGAGCACACAGTGTAAAAATTTATTTCGCGTAGTGAGGCTTCCCCTCAAAGTGCGAACTGCTGTAACTGTTCCAATGCTAGTCTGCCGGCATTGCAACGCTTTGAACTGAACGAATGATTAGAAGTACACGTAAAAAACAAGCACTATCCGCGAAAACTATGAGTCTTGGAGACGGGCAGCCTAAACAACTTTACTCTACCTTCGTTTTGTGCGTTGGATGTCTGCCTCTCTTGTGGTGGGAAAATGCGCGATTGAGTGCCGTGGTCGCAACATTGTGATAGCGGCATGCCTGTGTCGTATCCAGTTTGAGAACAGTGCCCTCTTGAAGTCTGCTAGTTGTTTGCGGGGCGTTTGACCTAATTACTAGGGCGCAGAGTAATTGCTACTGCGAAGAAGTATATTTTTATCCCCTTCCCCCAATATCATTTCTATGAAGCCGCTTTACACGGCGCTGCTCCGGCGGTACTTCTCGCCACCGCCGATCCCTCCTTTCACAACTGTTGCTTTCCACGGCACGATACATACCTGTTTTATAAGTTGCGCAATCGGCTGATAATGGTGGTAGAGCCGTTATCAGATAATTTCAGAGGATCAACGGAAGTGCGAATGGGTGCAAAAACGATGGACAACCGCTTCTATAGAACGTGTAGCTGTCCTGTTGCTGCCTCAAATTCCACCTTGTTGAGTGCCGCGAATACCTCCCGGATGAAGTGCAACTTGCCCGCTTGGAACGCCGCCTTGAGCCAATAATGTGTTTTCAGCGTAAAAGGCTATCCGAACGACATTTTCGCCGGGGTATGTTGCTCCTAAGCCCGCACCTACAAACCAGCATCCCTGATTGCTGCTTTATGCGTCCTAGGGTTCGTGGTTGAAAGAGGGTGGCGTCCACTCTCGGCTGTTCGTCCTACTATTACGATGACGTGCCCTTTGGCCTGGTGGTAGATTTAAACGTGGATATCTCGGAGCTCAGTGCCTCCTGTCACCTGTCCCCCGTGGCCGAATGGCAAGTGGGTTGAGTTGGTGTCTTACACAGACAGTAACATGCTTACGTCGTGGGACGGAAATGGACAGTCATAGGTTTGTCCGCTGAAATGAAGCTCGAAGCCTTCCACGCTTTATCTCGCTGTGGGACGGACGCCTTCCTTTCACTCGGAGGAAAAGCGGCAATGGAAGGGGCGGTGGAGTACGAATGAGTGCGAAAACAACGGTAAGCCGCTGCTGACGCCGTCGCCGCCGAAAGTTCCAGCTCGTAGAGTAGCTGCGAATTCGTCCTGAATGAACAGCAACATTCCACATGTAACGCCGACGGGAGCTAATATTTTTTGTTCAGCTTGAAGGGCTTGCAGATCAACATTTTCGGCGATGTCCTTCAAGTCTAAGGATGGCCACATCCCCGGTACGCTATATGCGAGCAAGTTCGGCGAGTAGAGGGAGGGGGGCGCATGCACGCGCAGCTATTTATGACATCTCCATTGTATTGGCGGGAGGTTTAAACGTAGACGTCAAACGGCCCAATTAAACCTGTTCGGTTTTCTGAGAGGTCGAGCGGATTGGGTTGGTGTGTATACGAGCAGGCGAATGCGCACGACGCGGGAGGGAAAAAGGCAGCCTCAGGTTTGTCCGCTAGAATAAAGCTCGAGTCCTTCTAAGTTTCATTCAGATAATTTTCTAGGAGGTATACTCAATCTGAAGTTACAAACAAACGTGTTTTTTTCGTACATTCTGTGGACTGCGTCCTGCTTCGCAGGCTATCCTTCCTCTCAGAGTGGAAGGGCGATAATTGTTTTGAGTAGTGGTATAAGCCCAACCACCTAGTTGTATGTGGTTTTAGTGAAATAGCAGCTGTCAATGAGTCTGCTAAAAATCGGGGTCTATGTGGAACACGCGCGGCGTATTAGGATGACCGACTATTCGAAAGCGTGGTGTTGCCTTCTTCTTGAAGAGTATGTGGAGTGACCTTTTCGCTGTGTCTCGCGTTAATCCACGCTCAGACAAATCACCGGTGGCTGCCCCTTTAGGCTTGCACGGAGGGGGGAGGGCGGGTACGCGCAAGCAGGCTTCGCACGCTTCGCACGCTCAACGTCACTCAAGAGCATGGGCGCGGCTGCTGAAAAACGCATAGGGCGGGGCCTGCCACGTGGCCCAACATCACATAAGCAAGATAATTACACAATCAGTATGAGGCGAGTAGAAAGGTATGTCTCCGCGGAATGTCGTCTGTGTTTGGGGATGCACGAGTCACAGTTGCTCTTAAGAAAACACTCAAGCCTGTCAGGCATCGTCCTTTCTTATAAAACTCGGGATTCTTCAGCGCAATCTTCTTGTTCTAATCGTAACATAAAGATCTCTGTTTACCACTGGTGCAGTAAGGCTGAAAGTTTTTCCTTGTTATGCATCTTTTAGGATGGTCTTCTGGGCCCTTCGTCAACCCGTCATCAGCAGCCGAAGACCAGTGCTGACGGCCACCGTATCCTTGGGCATCTCTGAGGGAGCCCTGGCGGAGCTGCTCGCCGATCAAATTCCCCGGGGCCCACTTGTAGTAGGCGCTGAAGCCCTGCCCAGCGTAATGCCGAAACCCTCACACGACAAACGGGTCGTGGCCCTTTGCACAGCGGACTTCACGCCACGGGAACTCCAGGCCGCTCTGGACCACTGCCCCAAGCGCGGGAGCGCCCCGGGTATCGACGGGGTGCCGTCCTAAATGCTGCGAAATCTGGGCGTCACCAAGTGGAGGCCACTCCTGAGCCTCTTCAACCGAGTGCAGAGGGCGGTTGTCCGTCCGGCATCCTGGCTGGTGGGGCTGGTATCACCCGTTCTGATGACTGACACGTCACCCATAGAAAAGCATCCTAGCGGCCAGTGTCTCTCACGTCGGCGGCCGGCAAGCTCATGGAAAGCACTGTAATGGACCGCTTGCCGTGGATAGTGACAATTGTAGCGTCTTCCCGGAGCAGCAAAGTGGCTTCGGCAGGCACCGCTGCACTGCTGAATCACTGGGGGATGTCGTCTCCATGCTGGAGCAGAAGCGCGCCACTGCAAGGAGGTGGCCTACCTCGTAACCATCCTTGAATCTTTGGACGTCATGGGCATAGTGGCGTACCTAAGAAGCTATGTACAGGCGTTTCGGGCTGGCAGGACCCTTCGAGTAAAGGTCGGCCATGCGACCAGTAGCCCACGAGATGTCCGCTCTAGGGTGCCCCAGGGGTGCAAGCTGCGCCCGTTCGTGTTCTATTTGGTGCTCGCTCCTTCGCCAGACTGCATTTCCGCTCAGCTCCGGTGTCCAGTGGGAATTGCGGTCTATGCGGACGACGTCGTAATCTGGACGGACGGGCCAAAAAGAGAGCAGTCCAAGGTGATGGTGCGCCTTCAGGAGGTGCTGGGGGCCATCGACGATTTCCCGATAAGCTGTGGCCTGTAGCTGTCCGAAGCCAATACAAAGGACATGATGTACCACCCACGTGGCAACCAGGCACGCAGGACAACACCCCCCTCACCCTGAGCAGCCAGCCATTCCTGTTGTGCCTCAGGGTCAAATACCTGGTGCCCTCATTGACTGCCGGCTGACCAGATACCAGCGGTGAGGGCTCTCCAGCAGAGCACGGTGGGAGTCCAGCGGGTCATGCGGAGGCTGCTGGCACGAGGCGGGGGCTAGTTGCACTTCGTTGCCTTTCGAATACTTCTTGGAATGGCGTCCTCGGCCGTCCTGCATGCTCTTGCACTGGTACACCTGCAGCCACTGCGGTGGAAGGAGCTAGTGATGGAGCAGCGCTGGGCCATACGCCACTGCCTGGGACTCCCGAGCACGGCCGGCACCTGGACCATCCAGATGCGAGCCCTGAAGCCGGGGCTGCACCACATGCACCGGTTCCATAGCACACCGGACGGGGCCGCCCTTCTGCAGCGCTACTGCAGCCGCCCCTAATGGCAGACGGGAATGTTGGCGTTAATCTACGAGGGTCATACTGATCTGCCGCAGCGTCCCCCCCTCTAGACACCACCGCCTGGCACCGGGCGAGCTCTTCGCATCAGTACTACGCTCCCGGAGATTCGCAGCAAGCAGTTAACATCAATACAGGCTATTCATGAGGAGGTTGCTGCACTGCTGCAGGACCAGACGGCCGGCCTACTGCAGCTCTACACAGAGGACTCCGTGCAACCGTCTATGGGCACAGCTGGAGCCGCCCGAACAGCAATGGAGCACCACTCGTGGGTGCTGTCTGCCCTTCCTCGCCTGCTCCACCCATGCAGACCTGGCCAGGCTGCACCTTGCTGCAGACATGCTCCTAGAGAAGGGCAACCAGATTCATTTGGCCGTCATCTTCACTGACTCCCAGCCCGCTGTCTTGCGACTGCGAGCGGCGGACCAGCCATCGAGCCGCAGGGGCTACTTGGAGTGGGTCCAGGCGACAAAGCTTCTCCTGGCGGAGTCCTGCGGTTGGTACCTGCGGTTACACTGGTTGCCATCTTATCTCGGAATCACCGGCAATGAGGTGGGTGGTGCTCTGGGCAGAGTTGCCACTCGCCACGATGGGGTACCTGCCTCGCGCGACGTGACGCCCTTGGACGCCGCACAACCCATCATGGCGCGGGAGTTGGAGACCATGCACCCAGACCCCAGAGTCATCAGCGGCCTAGCTCCACAGTTCGTGCGTGGCCGCATATGCGGCTCGTGGCAACGTGGCAGCCCGCTTGCACCGACAAGGTCGGCGGTCGTCGCGCACATGTGGTGACTGCCCAGAGCCCGAGAACTTGGAGCACCTGCTCTGCTCCTGCCGCCAGCATGATGCTCCGCGAACAGAGCTTCGAGCCGCACTCCAGCGTCTCGAGCTTCCCAGCCACATTCTGATGCACCTGCTGTTACCGACGGGCCCCAACTCCATCCGACGGGAAGCATTCCGACTTGTCCTGGCCTTCCTCGAGGAGACCAACCTTATACAAAGGCTGTATCCCATGCCCGCCGGCCAGCGTTACGCCCTCTTTATCTCTTTCTTTCTCTCCCGCTTTCTCTGTCCCATTTCTTCTCACCTATCCCGCTTCATTCCCCCTATCCCCTTCCCCCCTACTGGGTTGTATGCTGGTGAACTCCCAAATGAGTTCAAAATATCCCCAATCCACTTATTTACACTTTCTATATCAATAAAGCACTACCTCACTCACACCATTACAACGATGACGTCAGGAGACGCCAACAGCTCCAGCCTTTAAGGGGGTTTGCCCTTAAAAATCACTGTGCTAAAATAGTTTTTTTAAATGTCACAAAACCCTTAAAACCCATTCTTAGCTATTACTATCTTAAGTAGGGAAACCTGCAGCCATGGTGAATAATGGAAGCAGTGACGCTAACGGCACCACAATTTTCTTTTATTCGTACATTCAGATTAACAAATACTTTATATAAACTCTGATTCAGAATAATACAATGACAGGAGCATCAGATATTATACGTTCTGTTGAACCTCAGCCCGAAAAGCTAATGCCTTCAAACTTGGCATCGCTAGAGGGCTCTACCAGTCTGCTCAGACGGCAGTGCCAATTAAGAAAAGGAAAGCTTAGTTTTATTACTTTTCAAAATATTCAGTCAAACGCCGTCGCTGATGTATGACGTCTGAGAAGAACTGAGCCTTAACGAGTGCATTGTTCGGAAAGAGGACGTACTTTGAAATCAGCGGCCAGTGGCAACTCTGTTTGAATATCGAAAGGACAAAGCATGAAATGTTGTTGACCCGAAAAGTCCCCAAAACAATTCGTCATATACTACTGCTTTTTCTCTTACGGTGCGCGTTGATTAAGGACTGCCGGCTGCAAAGTTTCGAGGTCATGGGAAACATAAACAGCAGCAACTAGAAAGTTCAGGAATCGCACATCGCCCACGTTTGCATTTTCTCAACATTCACATCCACATGAAAATCACTTATTGTCGTTTATTCAAAAATGATTTGGGCAGACTTGAATCTACACATAATACTGACCACTATATTCTTTGGCAATGTTGACAAGTCAGAAAATGTGATAAATCTCCAGGTGGCCGAATAGAATACACAGCCTTCTGCATCTCCGTGTCTGGTAGCTGAGGTGTAGCGCAGTCGTTATAAATCTCAATTTTATAGACATTGCCGGAAACGTGCTCCAGAATGTTCAATTCTTGGCTCACTGAAACACAGTGGCGGAATTAATGGAAGTTTTTATTTAATGTTTGGCTCTCATGATTGCTTAATAAATATTGAAAGTATATAAGGAGTGTTTAGAAAGAAAAGTTGTTATCAGTGCGGTTTCCATTAGTAGGATAAGCGGATTGAAATTCTCTAGAGTTAATCACAAGCAAGTATATTGTTTTAAAAACAGTCATATAGGTAAAGATATGGCTATAGTAATTTCTTTAAATCAACTCAGTATTATTGTGAGGGTACCAGAAATCTAGCAATATCTGGTCGTTGTCTGTACGCATGACTATGGCCGTGCACAATCTTACTTTAATATTTGTATTGCAGAATGAAATAGCCACGTTCGCCATAGCGAAAAAGTTTTTACGTAATAATGTAGTTCAACCAGCAAGTAATGAAAAAAGCACTGAAGGTAGTGTGGTTGAACTGACCAGCATTCCGCGGCCGTAATTTTCTTTATGTTATGAAGTTCTGTATCTCTGTTCGCTTATCAAGACGGTTATTTTTTGAATCGTAGAATTCAAAATTGTGTTTTCGCCTTTCACTCACAATAATACCGTGAATGAACTTTGTGAGCAGCTAGTGTAACATATCTTATTGCAGTTTGTGAGATGCCAAAATTGGAATCATTGAGAAGGGAAAGCATAAATCAGAGCTAGCGTGGACAAGCATTCCTCATATGGTTATTGGGTATCAGCGGATGTAAACTGATGGAAATGCGGCTGGATAATGGCTGTTTATAATTTATAAACGGTGTTTTGCTGAATCCTGGATCCCATTGTGGTGTTTGGAACGTTCGTACGCAGCATCAATGCTTTGTCAGCGTGGACGCCCTCACTATTTTCTCCGTACATTCAAACACTCCAACCGCTATTCAGAAGTCTACTTTTGGGATTTTGCCCTTGTTCTTCTGGTGAAGTTGACTGCTAATGTAGTACGGTTAACTAGGTGCAACATTGCTGATACGCTGGTAATTTAAAGCTTCAGTTATAGCAGCGCCGGAGAAACGAAAACTACACCGCCGGCTGGAGTGCCCGAACACGCACCGCGGCGGCAACGCCGGCAAGAGTGTGACAAACAACTTTGAGCAGCACAAGCGGGCTTCGCGCAAGCAGCGTGTGCATTCCGCCCCGTAGAGGGCCAGTCGCTGTACGTCGCTCGGAGTGGAAGCAATAAACCCACGTTTCTCACATCTGGTGACCCAGGAAACGAACTAGTTGCACCGCCCTGGCCGATAAAGAAGCTACCACTCTTCGCAAGCAAGTTGAACAACTCCAACAAAAACTCTAAGCTCAGCAACAGCTTGTTTAAACCCAAGAACACCAGCATCATGAACAACAGCAGCGCATCAAAAACGAGTTGCACTTGCGGGACGAGGCTGCACGGCCCCGCTCGGACCACGTCCCCAAGGCCCCGTTGAAGAACCGGGCACTGTCATCACTGGCACCGCTGCTCCAGCGGCCGTCATTACCCTAGACATCCATCATGTCGCCGTCAAGCTTCCACCGTTTTGGGCAGACTCACCTGAAATTTGGTTCGTGAAAGTCGAGCCGCAGTTTTCCCAGGCAAGCACAACGAAGGGCCGGACAAGATTATGTCGCCGCCAACCTGGACTCCCGCTACGGGACTGAGCACCGTGACATACTCGCACGTCCTTCGACCAACGACAGTTACCTGCTTTTCAGAACAAAACATATTCGACGGTTTTCCCTGTCGAAAGACCAAAAGTGCGTCAACTCCTTCAACACGAAGACCTTGGTGACCGCAAAGCATCACAGCTGCTGCGCAATATGCGTGCTCTTGCGGGCAGCATGCGGGTCGATGAATCCATATTCCGAAACCTTTGGCTTCAGCACCTGCAATCACACGCACAAGTCAGCCTCGAGGTTCTCCCGACTCTACTGCTAGACCAACTCACCGAGATCGGGAACCAAGTCGTCGAAGGCTCTCCGCCTATAGCGCCGGTCATCGTTCATGCCGTCTATGACAAAGAGCACACCCACAAGCTCGTGCGCCATATCGCCGAAGTCACCCATCAGCTGACCTCTATGCAAACGCACCTGGAGCAACGCCCAAAGTTGCGCCCCGCAACTGCTCGAAAATCTCCAAACGCTGCGCCAACTCATCGCATCGTAATGCAAACATCCGCTGCTACAGATAAACCTGGATGTAACGAACCTCTACGTAACCAATTCCTGGGTTAATGAAGTTTTTCATTCCTTATTGTAAGCCCCTTTGAAACACACGTGTTTGCGATCTCTATGTAACGAACGCGCAGCGAAGGTTAACATTATTTTATCGAATTCTCTACACGGATGAGCCACTGTTTCTTGCACTTTTTCTGAAACACCGGCTAGAGATATGCACTTATTTAGTTTAGTCCACACCGGACACTAACATGTTGATTGATTGTAGGGTTTAACGTGCAGACGCAACGAAGGCGATGAGGCGCGCCGTAGTGGAGGGCTCCGGATTAATTTTGACCACCTGGGGATCTTTAACGTGCGCCGAAATCTCGTACACACGGACGTTTTTGCTTTTCGCCTCCATCAGAAAAGCGGCCGCCGCGGCCGGGAATCGAGCCCGCGACCTCGTGCTCAGCAGCGCAGCGCCTTAGCCACTGAGCCACCGCGGCGGGTGGACACTAACATGTGTTTCCACGTGTGAGTGTGGTCTCGGTTAGGTGCTAGGCCTGCCTGTCGGTGGGTAGTCACGTGTCTCAGGTGCTATCTGTGTTGTCGGTTTGTCGGTGATAAGTTCTGTTGCCACAAAGCAAAAATTTTGCCTTTACAAGACAAGCTGACAATTTTAAATGCTGATTCCACCGGCGAGAAAGAACAACGTCGCCACCCGGTACAGTATTCCACCTAGCACCTTCTCACCAATTCTGAGTGCGCAAAAGAACATCAAGTTCGCCAAAAACGCTTTCTTTCGGAATAAGTTGCGTCCTTGAAACGCTTGAACGTACCGACATGTGTCATACTGCAAATGCGACACTTCATTTGCGTTTGCAAATAGGGGGGTGAGTGACCTTGCTTCTTTGGAGTGCCGTGTAGTTTACTAAGGTGGTAGGAAAGCAGCACGTGCAAATCCAGCTGCTTTTTATTGTGAAATCAATTCTTGAAGGGTGAGTTCTTTGCCGCTGATGTTTAGTTTTGCTTTCGTTTCTTCTTCATTGGCGCGCGCCTTACCTTGAAACCTGCCAGTAATGAAAAATTGGGACTTCTGTCAACTTCGTTATATCCAGGTTCAACTGTACTACCATACCCGCTTCGGCGATAGCGCCCGGAAATGTCAACCCCCCTGTCAGCCGAACGCCAGGAAAACACCAACGGCAGGTCATAGGAACGGCCGCGAGCTGCCAACCAGGAGGCCGTCACATTTTTTGTCACCAATAAGATCACAAAAGGGTGGTTCCTTATCGACTGCGGATGCGACAACTGTTGCCAACCACCAGCCGTCCTGTGGGACAAGCGCCATTGCACGACCTTCGAGCTGATTGCGGCGAATCAGTCGAGCATTAAGACCTACGGCTCGCTCTGCCTTGACATTCACCGCAAAAACCTACAGGGCGAATTTCCGTCAAAGTTCGTCATCGCAGCGCTAGAAGAGCCAATCATCGGGTGCAACTTCTTGGCGTGCTGCAACCTCCTACCGGACTATCGACAGGACCGGCATATCGACGCCACAACAGGTCTTTCCTCTTCGGGCCATGCTACGACCACCCAGCAGGTCAGCATTGAGGTGCGTGCCATTGAACATCAATCGCCGTATCATGCATTCTAGCAGAATTTCCAGAGCGAAAACGGCCTAGCGGACGTCCTAGAGAGCTACGATGCACAACCGCAAACTGCATTCGTACTCCTCCCGGCCCACTAGTTTCCTGCCGAGCACTTCGCCTAGCTCAGACCGCCTGGGAATTGCTCAAGCAGGGGTTGAGGCCATGCTCCGCGAAGGAGCCTCCCGCCGCTGGTGGGGAACGTACGGCTCACCGCTCCGTCTGGTACCAAAGACCAATGGCTGGTGGCCTTGCAGAGATTACCGCACCCTCAACGCCCATGCCATCCCCGAGAGGTATCCAGTTCGTCACATACAGAACTTCACCCACCAGTTGCGCAGCAGCACGATATTCTCATTGGATGATATGGTAAAGGCCTACACGCGAATTCCTGTCAACGTGAATGACATCCCGAGGACCTCTTATCATCACCCCCTGGGAGTTTTTCGAGTTCCCTTTCATGAAGTTTGGTCTCCAGAACGCGGGGCTAACCTTGCAACGCTTTATTGACGAGAATGTCCATGGCCAACACATCTGCTTCGTCTATCTAGACGACATTCTGGTCTGCTCCCACAACGAAGAGGACCACCGCCAGCACCTCCAACAACTTTTCCCGCGCCTCGACGACCACCGCTTACCCATCAACGTTGAGATAAGCACGCTAGGTGCCCACGTCATCACCTTCCCCGGCCATCTAATTTATTCACAAAGGACTAGACTCCTGCCTTACTGCATCTTGCCCTGCAAAGATACCCCAAGCCTAACACGGAAAAGGACCTTCGCCGTTTCCTTGGCATGTTCAACTCCCACAGGCGCCTCATGCCAAAGCGGCCATGGATCAGGGCACCCTCTTCGACGCATTGGCCTGCCTACGAGGCAGCCGATCTGCCCTAGTGCACCAGCTTTAACACAGGCATCCGAAGACTGCAAAGCTGCTCTCTGCGACGCGACCCTGTTCTGTCATCCAAAGCCAGATGCTTCCTTGGGACTGTTCACTGATCACCTCCTTCGATGGTTCCTTTATGCAGCACGTAAACAACAGCTGGTGCCCGCGGGTGTTATTTTCCAAGACACTCTCCAGCTCAAGGATGCCGTCGCCGTCTCGCATCTTCGCCGACAAAATTTAGACCCCTGCGGAGAAGACTTGGCCAGCTTACTAAAAAGGCCTTCTTGCCATCTACAAGGCGGTATTGCGCTTTCGCCACATCCTCGATGCCAAGCACTGCACCTTTTATACCGACCACAAGCCAATCACCTACACCTTCTCTCAGCGCCGCCATAAACTTGCAAAAAACCAGCATTACCAACTGCGCTTTATTGCCCAGTGTACCACAGACATCCAGCACATCAGTGGGAAGGATAACGTGGTCGCTGAGGTGCTCTCCCAAGTCTCCGCTGTCGAGTTGTTACCCGTGCCGACTGACGCCCTCGCTGAAGCGCAGAAAACACACACCGAACTTCAAAAGCTGCTGGACAATGGACCTATCTACAGCTTTAACAATTTGCGTTCACTGGGTCGACAGCTAGTCTCTATTGCGAACTATCCACCGGACAAGAGAGATGTTACATGCCTTCACTGCATCGGCACAAGCCTTTTCGGCCAGTTACACAACTTCAACCATCCCGGCATTGTCGCTTTTACGCGCCGTGTGGCTGACTGCTACGTTTGGCCCGCAATGCAGCGTGACTGCCGCACTCGCGCACACAATTGCACCCAATGCCGGCGCGCGAAAATCACCCGGCACGTCACTTTGTCACCCGGAGAAGTACCCCTGCGATACATATGTGGTGCAGGCTGGGAACCTCTTTCCCTCACCCGCCGCGGTGGCTCAGTGGCTAAGGCGTTGCGCTGCTGAGCACGAGGTCGCGGGTTCGATTCCCGGCCACGGCGGCCGCTTTTCTGATGGAGGCGAAAAGCAAAAACGCCCGTGTGTACGAGATTTCGGCGCACGTTAAAGATCCCCAGGTGGTCAAAATTAATCCGGAGCCCTCCACTACGGCACGCCTCATCGCCTGTGTTGCGTCGCCGCGTTAAACCCTACAATCAATCAATCAACCTCTTTCCCTCTCACACTTGCTCACTCACCCCTGGAATGGTTTCGACGCGTCTACTTCAGCATTATTGGCCCCCGTCCACCAGCCGGACCTTACCGCGTTTGCCTCACAGCCGTTGATCGTTCCACTCGATGGCCCGGGACATGAACCCTCGAAAAGGTTACCGCAGAAGACGTCGGCTCAACTTTCTTCTTCGGATGGGAATCCCGCTTCGGCACACCTCGTCGCGTCACAGCCGATCACGGAGGACATTTTGAATCTTACACTTTTCAGGTGCCTCTGGCTCTTCCCCGGACTCGAGCGCTTGCGGACCACCACTTGCTACTCCTGCGCCAACTAGATGATCGAGCGCTTCCATCGACAGTTCAAAGCAGCCATCACGTGCCACCCTAACTCAACCTGACTCGAGGCTCTCCCAGCCGTGTCTCTTGGTGTGCGCACTTCCTTCAATGCGAACATTTAGGCCACGCCTGCAGAGTTCTTCTATGGGGAACCGCTTCGCCCGAGGAATTTCTCTCCAGCCCAGCTTCCGACATCCCCAGCTCGGACACTGCCGACCTTGTCACTCGGCTCCGATGCACCATGCGCACACTGCGGCCGTCGCCAGCAGCACATCACACCAAGACGACTGCGTTCCCGTTCAGGGACTTGCCAATTTGCACGCACGCATTTCTCCGCTACGACACAGTTCGCGCACCTCTGCAACCACCTTACTCCTGGCCATGCCTAGTAATTCGTTGCGACGACAAAACCTGCACCCTCCGACTCAACGGTGTTATGATCGGCGTATTGCCATTGCGACGACCGTCTGCAATATTATGGGATTCAATCACCCAACCCTCCCGTCGTCTGGTTTTCGCCTGTTCCTTTCACCCCCCCTCCCCTCATCGACGGGGAGCGATAAGGGTTTGTGCGCGAGGGCGCGGGGGCGCCTAATTCTGCTACTGGACGCAACCCGCTTTCCGCGGTTTTACGGTAACCCAAGCGCCCGCCGGCAAGGCAGGTCACAAAGAGCGAAAATGACGCCAGGAAGGATGAACAAAGGCGTGCTGCGTTGCTCTTCCGGCGGCAATCTTCAGCTGCGAGCCGAGCACAGTGGGGTCGCTTTGTTGTGGGTTCGAGACGCCGCTGTTCAAGGAAGGTTGCACCACCTATTCCAACCAGGGGACCTATGCTTAAGGAAAAGTGCCTTCTCCTTGTGAGTGTGTGGGCGTCAGCTTTAGTGCCATGGATTGGTGCGTCCTGACGTCAGCCGAGAAAAAGGGTCAAAGGGCGGGCAACCTGGTTATTTAATCTCTTGCGTGCACGAGCCCAGAACCCTGTTAACTCAGTCAAACGCCATGTAAATATCTGTACATAAACTTTCTCTCTTCGCCCTACTCGGCCCCAATGTTTGCCCAACTCTGGATCAACGAACGCCATCACCGGTCACTCTACCAGATCTGCAACAACGGGACGGACGCCGGCGGCTCCATTGACCGGCTGACGCCATTATACATCCTCGCCGAGGAGACGCCACACACCTTTGCGGCGCCGGTAATCCGTAGACAAAAACCTCTGACCTCTACGTCTGTGCTCCACACCACTCCCTTTGGACGCGGGGTGAATTTCACCAGTTCTCATAAACTGTGAGGCCTCCTGTTTGCGAGGCGGGGTGGTGTGCCGTTTGCATAGCAGCGCCTGAGAAAACAACACGACCCCGCCGGTCGCAGTAACCCAACAAGCGCAGCGGCGGCAGCGGCCGCAAGAGTGTGAAAGCTAACTTAGAGCAGCACAAGCGGGCTTCTCGCGAGCGGCGCGAATATTCTGCCACGTAGAGGTCCATTCGTCTCTCGGCGTGGAACCAATAAACCCATGTTTATCCACAGGGTGTTTATTTTGCAGGCAAGAAAATGGCTTCAAACCATCGATGGGCCAGAAATTCTGAGGAGAACATGTAGACCCCGGTGTGCATCGTATCGCAACTGTACGAGCCACAACACGCACAGTGGTGACCCCTGTATCCACCACGAGTAAAGCTTTTGTGTTACGCGGGAAAGCGGCGGTGTTGGCTCAACCGAAAACTTTCAGTGCAGTACTTAGCGGTGTCTGGAGCTTGTCGGCTGCCTGTGCAGTGCTGTGCAGAACGAACCTGTGCGTATGCCATCTCGTTGTTGTGCTTGCAGAATGAGATTTTAGATTATAGACATGACCACGCCCAACGTCGCAATAGTTACAAACCAAAGGACCACATAGTGAACAAACCGCGCAGCCAGTGCAAGTATTTCTTTCCAGCCAGCGTTCGTCTGATAAAAAAACCGCCTGTTTGAAACTCAAGAAGACCACGACACCAAACTTTTATCATCCCAGATATCTTCCTTACGTTCTCCGCTATAAGGAAGCGATAAACATTGACACCCTGCCTTCACACCCTACCTAAATACAACATTCAGAAATATCTGCGCTTATTGAGGTTTTCTTGAAGGACTGAACTCTGACGATATCCAGCGAAATCCAGCATACACCTACTTCGTTACGTACGGTGGAACATTACCACCCCTTAGCCATGAAAAACCTGTTTGCAAGATTAAACGAAGGTGAATACTTGAAGATCATGGATTAAAAAGATGCATACGGCCAAGAGTATAATGGCGAAGCCTAATCCCGAATCTGTAATTGCAAGGACCGATTTCTTGTTTGTTTCAACAAAGTTTCATGTTATACCGCCAACGGGGATGCGAAATTTCCAACGGGGAATTTCCAACGTGGATAGACGGGATGATTAGCGGGTTCCCATCTTTCAAGCCTACGTTGAGCATGTGGGCACGGGAACGACGAAAGCGGCAATTCCAAACATATCAAGGCAATCTTGGAGTCGTTCAAAGGGCACTGAGTAAAACCAAGGAATCAAACGAGCACGTGTAGGCATCCTTCCTTCACTTGCGTCAAGCATCGTATAGATTGGCAGGGACTCTACACTCTCAAAAAGAACATAGGCGCTGTCGCGCCAGCCCACTATACATCAGCGAGTTTTGCTCCTTTTTTAGCATGCTATTGTTCTAACCCGTTTTCCGCCCATTTATGTCGACTGTGCGCAGGTTGTTCTATCAGATCATCAAAACATAACCCGTTGAAAGTGGCTGCAGTCGCAGCAGTCTGTATTTGAGAGCTACGAAAGCACATTTTAAAGTTGGCGCATCATCACCAAGAAAACAAAGCTACAATGCAGCGTTTTCTTTTTTCTAGGTGCACGGCTGCTTTACTCGGTGGAGAATGCGCACAAACCAACTGGCGCCCTGCTACAACGGTAAAACAGCCCAACAAAATGGCTTTAAGATGGACCGAAAAGCATTCGCACTCGTTTTTGGTGTTTCTCGCTTAGTATCAGGTTGGTCGAGAACTTACCACGCTAATCGGCTATCACCTAAATCTGAGATTGGTCAAGCCCGACGGCTAGCCTCCATAGATGGCCACCGTGCGCATTTAACGGAGGTCATTTCTTTTTGGCGGCTACCAATTCCCGTTAAAGTACGTGCCAGAGAAGCATCTGCTGAGAGCACATCTCGTCACGGTGCCACACACGACGGCGGAACTGGTGGCCGATGTACACCTCGTGAATACGTCCTATCGTTAGAAGGCCTTGGCGACGGTATCATCACCAGCCTATCTGCGCCCACTACAGGGCAAAGGCCTCTGCCATGGATCTCCAATTATCCTGGTGCCGAGCTAACTTCGACCAATGTGTCCCAACCACGTCTTGCTCTCATCCGCCCATCTAACGTTTTGCCGCCCTCTGCCACGCTTACCTTCTCTAGCATTTACTCTAACCCTTAGCGACGAACGATTATCTTGCATTCACATTACATGCCCTGCAGAGACCCATTTCTTCTTAATTTCTACTTGTTTGTCCTTAACACGCGTTTGTTCCCTGACCCCCTCCAATTTCTTCTTCTACCTTAATGCTACATCTATCAGCTTCTGTTCCATTTATCGCTGAGTCGTCCTCAATTTAAGTCGAACCCTTTTAGTGAGCCTCCAAGTTTCTGCTCCGCAGGTGAGTACCGGTAAGACGCAGCTGTCATACACTTTCTTGTTCAGGGAAAATGGTAGGCTACCATTCATTATCTGAGAAAGCCTACCGAATGCACTCCACTCCATTCTTACCCTTCTAATGGCCAATATCTCTGCCTCATGGGTGGGATCCGGGGTGACTACTTGGCCTAAGTAGATATATTCGCATAACACTTCCGCTTTCTCGGCTTCTAACTCAAACCGTTGTGCTCTCCAGAGGATATAATGATTAATTTAGTTTACTGTATTGTAATTTTCAGGCCCCCGATTCTAGTCTGGTTGTCCAGTGCGGAAATCATGCTTTGCAATACGTCCCCCGAGTAACTTAGCAAGGCAACTTCACCAGCAAATCTGAGGTTACTAAGGTATTCTCCATTAACAATTACACCCACCTCTTCCCAAACCACTTTTCTGAATACCTCTGGTAAACATGCTGTGAATAACATTGGAGAGGTTGTGTCGCCTTGTCTAACGCCCTTCCTTATAGGCATTTTACTGCTCTCCTTAAAAAACGATGGTACCTGTGGACTTATTGTAAATATCCTCTAGTGTTTTCACGTAATGTTCGTCTACACCATGATTATGGAACGCCTGAATCACTGCTGAGGTTTTGACAGAGTCAAATGCTTTCTCATAACCTATGAAGGCGATATATAGGGGTTAAGTATATTCTACGCATTTCTATGTCCCTAGATTGATCGGGTGAATATCGTCCATTCTTGAATAGGCTTTACAGAACCCTGCTTGTTCATTAGGTTGACTGAAATTTAAGGTGGCAGACATTATGTTAACGATTACCTGGGTACGTGCATTGTAGAGGACTGGCAGTAAGCTGATTGGCCTGTAATTTTTTAAGTCCTTCATATTACCTTTCTTATGGATTAGGATGATGTTCGCGTTCTTCCGTGATTTCGGTGCACTCACGGTCATTAGGAACTGCGAATACAGATTTACAGTTTTTGTAGTACAATTTACCAGCTATCCTTCAAGAGATCTGCTGTTATCTGATCCTCGTCAGGTGCTGTGCCCCCTCGCATTTCTTTCAAAGTCGTCTTTACGTCTTCTGTCGTAATTTGTGCGATGTGTATCTCTACGGAATTACTTCTTCGTAAGGTATTATCCTGGGTGTCGCGGCTACAGTACAGATCTCTGTAGAACGCCTGGTGATAGTATAGTTAGGACTAAACAGTCGTAGAAGGTGGTTGCCTAGGAACCGTTAGGTATCATTCGGCTTAAAGCACACGTCGACGGCGGAAGCCTTCTCGTTGTTTTTTTTTTTGGGAAAACCGGTGCCATCGGTGGCTCACCGCCTAGCCTGCTGGAGCAGCTGAACGGAGATAGCGCATGAGTGACAACAATGTTTCAACTGCTACATTTAATGCACATGGGCTATTCATGAGTGTAAGGTGTGCGCAGTCATCGTGTGTTTTTGGACGGGCATGGATCGGAAAATTAAAAATATTTTTTCGCAGGACGGCCGCTCTGTGGTAGACTTGGGCAATCCTAGCTTAGCGAGAGTGGTAAGTTTGCGTAAAATTGTAAACCGGATTGTGTCCGTGTGATATTTGGAGCCCACTAGCCGGCAAGGTAAGTCTCGTACTGGGAGAAGACCACATGACCTGGATTGAAGTAGCTAGTGCAGAATGCGTACGCAGCCAGCACCGATTCCTAGTAAATGAGTGCGTTTTGTGGCTTTAGCGTGGCGCACATGATCATTTCCGATAATTTGAGACAATTATCTAGTCAGGCGTTCGCCACTTTCGTAAAAAAAAATGTTCACTTGCATACGACGCCTTCGCTATAAAATGTAACAAGCCATTCGAAGCAGTGATTCAAATCAAGCAGAACGCTCGTGGAAAATGCTAGAAGGGGAGAGGGAATATAACCCCAAGCTAGATTTATTAAATTGCATGCAAACGTCAGAAAAAGAAGGAAGTTCACCCTCTAAAATTCTTGTCGGCTTCCAGCCCCACCCCCGCCTTGAAGCGTGCTTGTCGCTCAGGAGTGCGAACACGTTGACCTGCACAAACAACGGGACCAGCTTTTCAATTAGAAGCGAATCCGGAAGGAGCTACGGTGTCAGGCATATATGGGCAGCTGCTTCGGTGCACTCCGTTTGAAAGGGCAGTTTACGGTTACTACAAGGAAACTTGAAACATGTGCGATGTAACTAGGCCGCGGCTACTTGGAACACAGACAGGACTTCAGCCTGTTTTTGAAGATTATTAGGCAGCAAAGCTCGTGTTAAACGTCATAATGACCTACGTAGTACAGTTTTTAAGATAGGTTTTATTGTTTATTTCGTCCGACAACGTATAGAGATAAGCTAAGTAATCTATAAAATCAGGCATTCTTTTAGAGGCCCCCAGGCGTATCGAAGTTGGTGTTCAGTGATAGCAGGGCCCTTTCAAAAAGCACGTTTCAGTACTTACGTAAGAAGATAGTGTCCGCGCTTTGAACGTGTTTGGAGCTGGACGTAGAATCTTGCAGAAACAAGCTAAAGAAATAAAATTAAACTTCAGTGAAATAATGGGCTTTCCACTCTCGGCAAATTTCAGACTTGCAGTGAGGGGCACGTATTAAAAAGTGCGCAATGGAATATTCCTCGTCAGCATGTCTGTGAGCGACATTCCACTCTTGCTTGATCTTTTTCATATGTTAACGTGTTATTCATTAGTTTGTGCGTGCCACCATTATTTCATTCGAATTCATGTTTCACAACGTGTCGGTTAGGGTGACTGGTTCACAACTTACAAACTCTGCGCCAAAATGATCAGTGGTTCCTGCTTTTACAAAGAGCAAATTGGACATTAACTGCTGTAAAACTTTGTTGGCATTTTTTTACAACAGATATGCGGTTATTGCACGGAGAAACCTCAATCTAAGAGAAAATATTGATTATGTAGCCATTGCAAGTACACGCCAGCATAAAGCACGGAAGTCATATGTAGGCGGACTACGAGTTTAGTTTCTTCAATGAGAGTTTGGCTTGTTTCCACCGCAATAGGGCACATTTTGTGGAGCCGTCATGAAGATGTGGTGCCTCAAAGTATCATTTTGCATCTTTTATTACGGAAGTCCAGTATTTCTACCACAGAAACAACGTTTCAACTTCGTGTTATTGTAAGTGTCATTGGAGGGGGGGAGGGGGGCGTTTCTGCTAAAAACCTTGATAGGCGATGCAATATTGTGTTCATAAATGAAATTGAGTTTTCCACAGTGTGGTGTCGCGAATTCGTCATTTTCTCGGTCACCCATTCACATATCGAAGGTTTTCTTGCTGATATCTGTAGCCCTTAAGAATATCTAAAAAGTAGTTTTTGGATTTCGCCATAACTTACACTAGCAAGGTGATCCCGCATTCCGCAAATAAAATGGTGTTCCTAATGATTTTCAAATAAATCTTTCACCGATTCAGTTATCCAACTGATTTTTGCTAGAATATGTTACTCATACAAATGCACAGAACCTTTTTTAAGGATTTTGGCCTGCGACGCCGCTAGAAGGTCCAAATCGCTTTATTAAAAATGACACGGCTGACGATGCAAAAAGGCCTAACAGGTTATGTACACGTCTAGCCAAACTGGTCTTTCATACGGCTTCAGATTTCAAGGGAACATTCTGATTATGGTGTTGGAGGTCAAAATTTCTGAAAATTTTAACAATGCCACCATTGGGAGAGTGAAAAGTAGTAAAATAGCTTTTTAAATTATTTTACCGCCCGCCATTTGAGATATCGAACTGGTGTTTGTTGAGATGGGCAACACACTCAGATATCTAAACACTTTTCTACAACATTTTTCAATGACACCCTCGCAATAGACGCAAGCAGGATTTCGGAAAACACTGTGTTTATACACATCCATAAATAACCACACAGCAAGTTGATATCTCCCATTCGTTTTTTCTTGAAACTTCTGCCCATTTATTTGCCCACAAAATCATTTCAAGATTTTGTCCTAACATGTGGATAAGAAGCCTAGCGAGATATTTTAATCTGCATCCCTTTGGACGTAAAATTTAGTTGAGTTTTCCTGCGTTCGCTTAGCGGTCGCTATCTGTTCACACCTTCAGCAACCACGCGTCTCTCGTAGGTGCCGGTGTCATCTATACCTATACATAAAAGTGCCCGACTGACTGACTCATCAACGCCCAGCCAAAACTGTTAGATCTAGAGACTTAAAATTTTGCGAATTTATTTGTGTCCTTGAGTAGGTGCTCACTAAGACGTGTTTTTCAGAAATTGCACTCCTAACCGTGGAAAAGGGCGAAATTGTGGTTTCGCGAATTCGTGATTTTCTCAGTCACCCATTCACATATCCAAGGGCTTATTGCTGATATCTGTAGCCCTTGAGAATATCTAAAAAGTAGTTTTTGGATTTCGCCCTAACCTACACTAGCTAGGTGATTCCGTATCCGTAAATAAATTAGTGTTCCTAAAGATTCTAAAATTAATCTTTAACCGATTCAGTTATCGAACTGATTTTTACTAGCATATGTTACTCATACAAATGCACAGAACCATTTTTAAGGATTTCGGGCTGCGACGCCGCTAAAAGGTCCTAATTGTTTTTTTTTTTAAATGACAAGGCTGACGAGGAAAAAAGGCCTATGTACGTGTAAAAGGTTATGTACATGTCTAGCCAAACCACTCTTTCGTGCGCCTTGAGCTTTCAAGGGGACTTTCTGATTACGGTGTTGGCGGTCAATATTTCTCAAAATTTTAAAAATACCACCATGGGGAATATAAAAAAGAATTAAATTGTTTTTGCGATATTACTTTTTTTTGCCCGCCATTTGAGATATCGAACAGGTTTTTGTTGAGATGGGCAAGGTTCTCAGATATCTCAACACAGTTTTACAACATTTTTGCATGACACCCTCCTAATAGAGGCAAGCGGGATTTCGGATAAACGGTGTGTTTTTACACATCCGTTAATACCCACAGAGCCAGGGGATATCTTCCATTCATTTTTTTTCTTGAAAACACTGCCCATTTATTTGAGGAAAAACCAATTTCAGGATTTTGTCGAACATGCGGATAAGAAGGCCAGCGAGATTTTTTAATCTGCATCGCTTTGGACGTAGAATTCAGTTGAGTTTTCTCGCGTTCGCTTAGCGGTCGCCATCTGTTGACATATTCGGCAACTACGCGTCTCTCGTAGGAGCCGGTGTCATCTGTACCTATAAAAAGAAGTGCCCGACTGACTAACTGACTGACTGACTGACTGACTGACTGACTGACTCAACAACGCCCAGCCTAAACTGTGAGATCTAGAGACTTGGAATTTCGCGAGTTTTTTTTTTGCGTCGTTGAGTAGATGCTCGCTAAGACGGGTTTTTCAGAAATTGCACTCCTAACCGAGCTAACGGGCGAAATTATGCCTTCCCGAATTCGTGAGTTCCTCGGTCACCCATTCACATATCGAGTCTCCTTTTCTGATATCTGTAGCCCTTGAGAATGTCTAAAAAATAGTTTTTGGATTTCGCCCTAACGTACACTAGCAAGGTGACTCCGCATTGCGTAAATAAAATTTTGTTCCTTAAGATTCTCAAATAAATCATTAACCAATTCATTTATGCAACTGATTTTTGCTAAAATATGTTACTCATACAAATGCACAGAACTCTTTTTAAGGATTTTGGAATGCGTCGCCGCTAAAAGGTCCAAATTGCTTCATTAAAAATGACACGGCTGACGAGGCAAAAAAGCCTAACAGGTTATGTACACGTCTAGCCAAACTGCTTTTTCATACGGCTTCAGATTTCAACGGAACATTCTGATTATGGTGTTGGAGGTCAATATTTCTGAGAATTTTAACAATACCACCATAGGGAGAGTGATAAGTGGTAAAATATTTTTTCAGATATAAATTATTTTACCGCCCGCCATTTGAGACATCGAACTGGTTTCTGTTGAGCTGGGCAACGTACTCAGATATCTAAACACTGTTCTACGAGATTTTTCATGACACCCTCCCAATAAGGGTAAGCGGGATTACGGGAAAACGCTGTGTTTTTACACATCCGTAAATAACCACACAGCCAGTTTTTATCTCCCATTCGTATTTTCTTGAAAATGCTGCCCATTTAATTGCCCAAAAGGTAATTTCAGGATTTTTTTCCTAATATGCGGATAAGAAGGCCAGCCAGATTTTTAATCTGCATCCCTTTGGACGTAGAATTCAGTTGAGTTTTCTCGCGTTCGCATAGCGGTCGCCATCTGTTGACACCTACGGCAACTACGGGTCTCTCGTAGGAGCCTGTGTCATATACCATAAATGTAAAAGAGAAGATGTACCAGTAAATAGCGCAAAGGTTAGCCCTCGGCATCTGTTGTGACTTCCTGCAACCCCGCGCCTCCCGTAGGGAGCCAATGTTTCTTATGTTAAAACTGTACCAATGAGCATCGTTCATATATTCTGAGATAGCACTTCCTACAAGGAAGAATACCGCTCACCCAGCGCGCCTCCATCGTGTGTTCCCAGCGCAATCTCCTGCCGAATTCAAGTTGTGTTTACAACCTGGCACTATTCCTCATATCATATTAAGAGTGCAAGCAAACGAAGCTTCTCCTCGTTCCATCCACGTTTCCCACCATTGAGCTGTTGGAGAACCTGGTGACTAACAGCGATCTGGATGTACAGACAATACTTCCTACAGAGCGATGGCTGCACGGTTATCACATGGCTTTCTAAAATTGGGAACCAGTCCCAATTCGACTGCTTAATAAAACCTTTTTCACTCACTGACTCACTCACTGACTCACTCAAATAAAACACGAGTGCCAGTCGTTTCACCCTACCACGACGTGCCTGTTGTTCGAGCCCATGTACTGACAGCAGGCAGGAGCTCCCAAGTGTGTACCCTTTCACGATAAATTAGCCAAATATGACAACTAACAAATACATTTACACGTGTTATACCCATTAGTGTCATTACCATAATGGCCCTCCAGGGGCACCACCGGGTACTACCGCTAGTATATCATAAATGTAAAAGAGAAGATGTACCAGTAAGAAGCGCAAAGGTTAGCCCTCGGCATCTGTTGTGACTTCCTGCAACCCCGCGCCTCCCGTAGGGAGCTAATGTTTCTTATGATAAAACTCTGCCGATGAGCATCGTTCATATCTTCTGAGATAGCTCTTCCTAGAAGGAAGAATACCCTTCACCCAGTCGGTCTCCATCGTGTGTTCCCAGCGCAATCTCCTGCCGAATTCAAGTTGTGTTTACAACCTGGCATTCTTCCTCATACAATATTAAGAGTGCAAATAAACCAAGCTCCTCGGCGTTCCATCCACTTTTCCCACCCTTGAGCTGTAGGAGAACCTGGTGACTAACAGCGATCTGGGTGTCCAGACAATACTTTCTCCAGAGTAATGTCATCACATGGCTTTCTGAAATTGGGAACCAGTCCCAATTCGACGGCTGAATAAAAACTTTTTCACTCACTGACTCAGTCACCGACTCACTGGAGTAAAACACGAGTGCTAGTCGTTTCACATTACCAAGACGGGCCTGCTGTTGGAGCCCATGTACTGGCAGCAGGCAGGCGCTCCCGACTGTGTTCTCCTTCACGATGAATCAGCCAAATATTACAACTAACAAATAAATTTACACGTTTTATACCCATATTTTATTAACATAATGGCCCACCCGGGCACCGCGGGTACTGCCGCTAGTTTATAATATAATATCAGAAATTGCGTAGCTACTCCCAGTAACTAAGCGTTATGTATTTCTTGGGTTCATCTCCTTCATCTTAAGGCTCTTGGTGTTGATGAGCCTCCTGCGCTTTCAAGCCGTAGATCGTGCCGACCTAAAGTAGGGGTATGCAGGTTTGCTGCAAAAGTCTCGTGTCTTTGAAGCACGACGCATTCTCGAACGGGGCGTTGGAAAACGAGTATCCAGTGCGTTCTTCTAGTACGCGGTTTTTCCCACAGAATTGAAACATTCTAGCACGAGTCTTTGAAAACGAGTGTCCTGGTGTTCGAGTACCGCAACTTCCGGAGACGACGACAACAGACGCCGACAGCCCGAGCTAAAAAGGAGAAATGCCAGAAAAAAAGCTGGGCCTGTCAGCAGGGTTTCGAGTTTTGGACGGATGCGCTGTTGCCGTACCACTGTCAGACATTAGGGTCCCAGCGCAGTCAGTCTCTGCGGCGCCATAGTGGAAGATATTTCGGAAAGATTTCTGGCCCGCGGGGTGCTCTTCCTATGCAGATAACATCGTAAAGGTACCTATTGTAAATCCCTACATGCTACTTTCGCGCGTTGAGTTACGAAAAAAGAAAACACTTGAGTTCAGCAATAAAGTTCCACTCAGTGAAATGTTGCGATTCCTTAGCACAATGAAACCGAGTTCAACGGGCCTGTTTTCGAGACACTCAAATATTTCGGGAGATCGAAAAATCGGGAGGTCGAAATTCGGGAGGCCGGACACAGAAACATGTAAGCGGCGTAGCATCTCTATGCGCTGATTTGGATACACCGCTTAGTGGGACGGGAATGTTAGTGTCCACCTTGGATTTTTTGCATGTAAGACGGTGACTAGCATAGAAAAAGTAGCTTGGACGTCCCAAGAACGCCAGTAATACCTTTTCACTTTCCAGCGGCAGCTGCGCAGAGAGCATGCCCGGTAAACCTTCTTTATTTTTATTTACACAGACCCTTTCAGAGGCCCAAGCAAGAGCGGGATACAGGATACGATGTTGTATGGTCCCGACTAACAACGCAAAAAAAAAGTTTAAAAATACGCCTCACGCTCTCCGTGCACGTGGTTAACCAGCGAAGCCGTACCGTGCAGGAGTTGTTTCACGTTTTCACGTTTAGTTATGCCGAGAGTGACTACCGTTTCTAGAAGACTATCTTCATTGAGTCTACTTCGCGTGAATGTACATGTTCAATACGACTGAACCGAAACTCAAATGAGGGGACATTGAAGAAAGTAGAATAGGTGCCTACCGGTACCACCCAAGTACAACCGAAACACTGTGCTATAATACTGAGTAAACGAAACTAAAGAGGCCTCGACCAGCACGCACGAATTGCAAATGGTTAATACCAATCGTAAAATAAATTAATTGGCCAATGGCAAGTTCAAATTATGACCGATCGAAGTGCTCCTTGCGGAATTATCTGTCACAGGTTCTTAGTTCCCGGAGGTTGCGGTAACATAGGCCTTCTATTCGATCCCGTGGTGCAAAGAATGTATTCCTCGTGCGTAAAACAGAAAACTTACACCATCTTCCAGTGGTTTACCATGAGGAGGATGCGAAGCATGATGGGGGTTCTAGGCAGGTTCCGTTGTGTTGCCGCTATGTTGTTTCATTTATCGGAGCACGAATGGCAACGTAGTGTGAACCCCCATGTAGAGTCAGAGAAATGTAGAGACAACGAAGACACCGACCCTGGTGTTACCTGATCGAACACCTCCTGGTTCTCGTCTTTCTTTGTTGCATGCTCACGCTCCTACCCAGCTGCCCGCCCTCTCCGTCCTCTTCTCTGGTTGAGCTGCAAGGCGCGTGGCACTTCCCGCCACAGCTTTCCCACGGGAAATTGAACATCCTCCTCTAAAGTTTTCAGTTCGTCGTTTCCGTTGACGTTCAGCTTCGCGTGCCTTCGTTGTATCAGTAGCTTCTTGACGTAGTTTGAATGAGTCAAGGACATAAGGCGCGTCCGTAGCATTTGCCCCTGTCCCGGATTTGTAGCGCAGTGGAAGAGCGCCATGTACCTCCCGTTGCAGCCAGAGAGTCGTGGGATCAAATCCGGGCGCCGGTAACTATTTCTTTTTCTATAGTGCAGGGGGAGTCGTGTGGACGCCGGACGACGGAGGGTCGACTAAGAGATGCTTTGCATCTAAAAAAATGAATTTCTAAGCGCAAATAAGGATCCTATTGGGATTAAGCCCTCACATACTTGTCCATTTCTGTTCTTGTTTAGGCACGAACAAGTTGAGCGTCTTGGGCATACCACATTCGAGGAATTAAGAGCACGATTACGTAATGCCTGAAATTATAAACGAAGTTGGTTTGAAAATGCTGAGGTGTTGCCAAAATGAGGCATGTTATCGACAAAGAAGGCTATCCCATTTCTTCTATAAACATACTGACAATGTAATCGATAAATTTGTAGCTTTCTGGATTTGGTTTTTACAGAGAAACAAACTGCTTGGCATAAAATGTCTGTAGATGAAAAGTATAGTTGTGCTTCAAAATTCAAAAAAAGTTACAGCAGTCCGTTTTTAGCTCCATATCAGGGGCCTCCCAGGTGAAACACGTTTCACCGATATCGTTGAAAGCGGGTGACGTAAGCACCAGCAGGTCTCCAGATAGTTCCCGCATCGGCTAACTGACCGTGCGAATAAACTTGTGCAACATAATTGGAAACGTAGCGTCAGAACGCCGCTGGTGTTACGCAATGCGAGCCTGACACATCTAAGCATGGCACCCTGCAGAACTAGTTCCACCTGGCGAGCCAGTGAACGAGGTAGATAGGCCTGAAAGAGCAGGAGAAGAATACCCACGACGGAAAAAAATCGCAACTTTGCACTACACTCTGTAAGGAGGCGTTAAAATAAAGCTTTAAAACGTTGATGAATGTCAACGTGCCCAGTACGACGACCGAAATGTAAAGGGAAGAGGCCATAATCACTGCAGAGAGCTAAGGTATGAGGACAGCTTATAAGCAACATTTCTGTGTTTAACGTATTTCGCCGCATTTTCTCGCCAAATTAACCTCTGTGGTATTTTGCGCACGTATGGTGCGCATTGTAGCTCAAGGGCAGTTTCGGCGCGCAAACACCGAAGATATACACTTTGATGTTTGTTTTTTTTAGAAAATCGTAGTTTCAGGAGGCGCGGCATGAATTTCGTCGAAATGCACTGTAAGGGGTCGTTTTTTCGCATAAAATTGACGGGCTTATTCGTGATGAAAAAATTTGTTACTTGAATATTCTAAGCCTGTGTAATTTGGCTGACATGAATAGCTGAGCTACGAAATTACTAACTAGCAAAAGGGGTTTGCTTAAAGGAGTACTGACACCAAATTTTGATACCTAAAAAATGATATAATTGGCTTCAGTAGTTTGTACAGATGCCTCACAGAAATTTTTGCAGCGATCCGAAGCCGGAATCACATCTAAAATCGATTTGGATTGTCCCGGCCGCGAGCTTCCACAAATCGGCAGCACTAGCGCAATCGCTTTCGGCGTGACGAAACATTGGCCTGCGTGTCTGGCCGGTTCAGGGTGACGTCATATAGTCGTTTTCAGAACCGGAAACGATATCCTGCGCTGCTGTTGTCTGTGGTATTCGTTTGGGCAGGACACGTGGGCGTAGCTGTGTGAGCAATGCTTGTAAACGTTGCGTGTTTCTCATCTTTGCTCTTCAGTTCGTTGCCGGCGCATGGTGTTCGGCACTGGTGCCGAAAACTGCGCGATGGCGACGGGCACCGCGGCGACGCGGTGGTGCGCTCGCCGAGCTCGCCCAAGTTGTGCTATGGCAAGCTCGCGGTATGCGAAGTACTGCTCGTAGAAGCCTGTCCGAGCAAATCGACGACGACGCCAAGATGCATTATTTTCCACGCGACGACATGCAGCGCTAAATGTGGACTGAGTTCGTGCGCGCCAGCGGCCGCAAGAACTGCATGTCGCCCAAGCCAGCGGGCTCGGGGTTGCACGGGTCACCTTGGGTGTTGGGAACTTAGTATCGTGGTGGCTATTTGATCGCTGTGTTGCGACCGTGAATGCCGACTGCAGCCGGGAAGAGGTCCAGAGCTGATAGGCCAACGTAGGTGTTTACTTCATAGCGATAGGTGAGCTGAAGCCAAAGAACAATGCCCCGACGGGCGAGGTTACAATACAGGACTCGAGCAGAGCGACAACATCAATTCGCTGCTCTAACAGGAATGGTTTACAACGCTTGGGCAGCTCTATTTATACCCAAAAGCGATACAGGCTGGAACACGCACTACACTCTTTCCAGAGTTCGTAAGCTGTTCATAGCCTCGGGCACGTTGAGTCCGAGAGAGGGAAGAGAGGAGGACTCCGTTGCGATCGACGGGGCCTCTGTGTCCTTGAAGAGCGTGGAGACGAGCCACGCCGCCAGCCGCCGAAGTTTTGCCGAGAGCAAAGCGTCTGACGCGGCTTTGTCGCAACGTGTTGCCGACATGATTGCGCGTGTTTTCAAAGGCGCACGAGTGGCTTCGCTGCACAGCCGAGGAGTGATGCGGGGAAGTACTGCGGCGCTGGCCCATTCGTAACAGCTTCTCCGCCGGGGGTCCGAGATCCCGATGGATAAGGGTCTGCAACCGTTGTCCGGAGGGATGCTGTCGAAGTGAAGTGTTCGGCAGACGCTCGACTCCAGGCCTTGGCTGTACGACACCATGCTGGAGCTTTACCGGGCGGGTCACTGGACGAGTAGTGGCTCCCCAAGAACGTCTCTGGCTTGGTCAGGCAAGCAACAGAACAACACAGAAAGACACAACCGCATCGTCGGCAAGTGCGAAGACAAATCAACACTGAAGATCTACCAGGCTTTTAGTTGCGAAAAAGTACGCTAATAACTAACTACACTAGTTATGTTTTTGCCCAGCAGTACTTTAGACACGTGAACAAACCTGAAAGTTGACATTTCGCGTGATTGGAAATGTCCCATACACAGAAAGAAATGTAATCGTAAAGGGCGAAACCTGCGTCAGGAAAAATAATGAAATTGAGAAAGTCAGGCGTCTACAGGCCATTTCTCACGCAGAGAGCTGCGATTCGAGCTCTCATCATTGCCTTGAGTTTTTCCCTTTTTGTACCGTACTTTAGGTGCGCCCGTTCTCTGAACGCTGCTGCGACCGCGTGAGAGGACACCGGCCGTTCGCTTCGACAACAGTCGAGCGCGCGGAGGAGCGAACGAGAATTTTCAACGTTCAAACGAGAGGCGCGCACTCCTTTTTGGAGGTGGCGTTCCCCTGGCGCGATACCAGCTCACGGCTTTGCCCCTTCGCGTGCCGGCACTGAAACGCGTGCCACAAGAACGCGCGGAAGTTTTAAATGCAGAGCATTTTATTAACTCACGATGTCACCCGCGTTGGCGTCCGTAGTCCGCATCGCTCCCCCTACACTATATAAACAAATAATACTTGCCGGCCCCAGGTTTCGATCCAACGACTCTGCGGGCGGAACGCAAGGTACATGGTACTCTACCAACTGAGCCACAAAGCCGACACAGAACGGAAGGCTACGAACGTGCCTTATATCCTGGACTCATTCAACCGTCGGCCACAGGTGCGCCCTCTCCCCGCGTCCTCCTCGCCTTCTCTCCGCTCGCAACGCCCTCTCTCGCCGCGTTCGGTTCGGGCGCACAACAGGTGCGGACGTGCGCAACACCCTCTCTCGCCGCGTTAGGTTCGCGCGCAAGAACAGGTGGGGGCGCTCGCATCGCGCTCTCTCGCCGCGGTCAGTTCGCGCTTAAACCACATATGTCGTTCGCGGGTGCTGCTGTCGCTAACATCTGTAGCGTGATCGTGACGTCAGCATCACGCGTTCGTGTGGTGGTGATTTCGGCGCTATAACACTCTCTCGCGAGAGGCATTGGATTGGATTCGATTGGATTGGCTTGGATTGAATTGGTTTGGATTTGGATTGCATTGGATTAGAGTAGATTGTGTTGGATTGTGTTGCGTCATAGCCGCGCCACGTTGCGTCCTAGCCGCGGCAGGGGGTTCACGGCACGTTTCCCCATCGACTTCATCGACAATGTCTACGCTGGAAGACAACAATTACAACAACAACAACCAATACGTAATCCATACGACTTGCAGGCGCGCCCCCCCGCAGAAATGCTCTGCATTTGATCGTGCCCCTCGCGAGGGGGATGTTTTATCAGCTGGTCTCGGGAAACCTGCAACAGCTTTTTTCCTCCATCCTTTGTGCTCGCCTTTTCAGCAACGCGTTCGGCAAGCAAACGTCGGAACGCGTTTACGTTCTCTCCTCTAGGCTGATCGGTTCCCGACTTCGGCTCAGCCACATGCGACACCGGAACCTCAACTAGCTCAGCCGATGTTGTCCTATCGTCGGGAGCATCAGCTGGGAGTGACAAGGTCACTACGTGCTCATTAGACACCTCGTAGCATCCAACGGACCCTATCTCGGCGTCCCTCGCCTTTTCCGCAACACCCTCAGTAAGCGAACACCGAAGGGTGTTTTCGTTCTGTTCTGCGGCTGTCAAGGCTACACTACATCCCGGCTGCCCTGACTCAAAAGACGGCTCAGCCGCCCCAGACACCTGAATCTCTACAAGCTCGGCTGGCCGTTGCTCGAGGTCAGCTACCTGAGCTGGTGGCAGGACGGAATCGGCTTGCTCATTGGCAAGATCGTTACGACTCCCAACTGAACCGTGCAAACCGTTCGCTGCCTCGGCTGCAGGCTTTGCCACCACATCGCTCGTTTCCGTGCTACCGTCGGAAGGAACAACGGACTCGTGTTGCCTTTCGGTAGCCTCATCGTTTACGCATTCCTGCGAAACGTCGCTATCTCGCGAAGTGTTCATGTTCAGACTGGTAGCCGTTCCCAAGGCCTCCCGCGAATTTGAACCGACCAAACACTCCGCCGAGATCTCCAAAACAAACGCCGACACATTATCGCACTCAGTGGACACGCACTGCCCTCTGCCGCCTCTGCCGACAGTCTGAGCTAATGCGCCGTCGTTATCTCTCTCAGCAACCTTGACGCGCTGCGGGGCTGCAACGGTCACCTCCGACTCTCGCTCCCGAGCGTCTGCTACTGGCAGCGCTGGCACGGTGCTTTCCTCGCCAACGAGGTCTTTCTCGAGCAACAATTCCAACTCGGGCTTCACTTCTTCCTGCTCGAGTTGAATTTCGTGCTCTAGGTTCTTGTTCTCCCATTGGAGTCTCTCTCCCTCGAGCTCCTTTCTTCGCGAATCCTTCCTGCTTTCAACCGCCGCCTTCGCTCCGAGTTCGCGAGCCTTCGAGCGCGTCAGCGCGAACACTATCCCTTCCCCGAAAACGAGTCCCCTTTCGCGCAGCAGCTGATCGGACCTGTTCGAGAAAAGATACGGATACTGTGCCGGAAGGCTGGGAGAGACAGCAGCCTCGGTTTCGAGCTTTCCGAAGTGGCCATCGATGGTTATCCTGGCGATCGGAAGACCCACGCTTTGCGCTTCTACGGCCTGCTTTATCCACGCGCAATCGCCCGTGAATTGGTGCGGTTCGACGTAGGACGGGTGGACCACGTCCATTGTTGCCGCGGAATCGCGAAGCACTCGGCACGGTTTGCCGTTAACTGCAAGCTCGCGTACGTAGGGCTCCAAAAGTTGTCTGCTCTCCTCATTCTGGTCTACTATGTGAAAGACAAGCTTGCCCTTTTTGCAACTAACTGCGAAATGCCCTGTCTCGCCACAATTGTAGCACGCGGACTGCTTGCGCGCTTCGAAAGCCTTTTTTCGGCGCTGTGCCTCTGTGTTTGCGCTCTTTTCGTTTTCCGAGCCCGTTTCATTATTCGCGGATTCGGTCACTTTTGCTCCGCTCTTTTCGTAGGGAGCTCTGCCTTTCGGCCCTAACTTATCAGGCCTCGGCCTGAACTTTTTTTGGCCGTCTTTCGGCCCCTGCGCACCTCGACGTGCGATGAACTCGTCGGCTAGTTGAGCTGCCTTATCCACAGTATTTACCCCTGGCCTATCTTGCACCCAGAGTCTCAGGTTTTCAGGTAGGCGGCGGTAAAACTGCCCAAGACCGAAGCACTCAACTACCTTGTCGTGCTCTCCGAAAGCCTTTGCCTCTTTGAGCCACTCTTCCATGTTTGCCCTCAGCTTGTAGAGAGTACGACTCGCCCCTGGCTTTCTCGGCTTCACGGAACTTCTGGCGAAACGCCTCTGCTGACAGCCTGTACTTACGCAGGAGGCTAGACTTGACTTTCTCATAGTCCTCCGCCTCCTCCTTTGGCAAGCGGGCCATCACGTCGGATGCCTCACCTGGCAAAAGCGTAAGCAGCTTTTGCGGCCATGAGTCTCGGCTAAACTGGGCCCTCTCACACGTACGCTCGAAGTTGACGAAAAAAAGACCGATGTCTTCTCCTACCTTGTAGGGTCGCATTAGGACACACATTCGCAGCGTAGGCCGCTCAGTCGCCGCAGACTGCACGCTGCTGCCACTCTGACGTCTAGGTCGAGACGCCTCGACGTCTAGACGCTTCATTTCCAGCTCATGCTGTCGCTTTTCTCGATCGAGTAGGAGCTCATGCTATCGTCTCTTTTCCTCCTGTTGTTCCTGTTTCTGCCTCTCACGTTCCTCACGCTGGCGCTCAGCCTCTGCCTCTGCAGCCTGGCGTTTAGCGGTCTCCCTGTCATTGATCGTCTCAATGTAGTCAGAGAGCTCGTCATCGTCAGCGCCAACAGCGAGGATAGCCTGTATCAGCTCTGGCTTTCTCAGCGCGTCCGTAACATCCAAGCGCAACTCTTTTGCAAGCTCCAACAACTGCGGTTTTTTCAACGCTTTCAAAAACATGGCCTGTCTAGAGTACTGCTTTCCCACTGCTCCAAAAATGTTTTGCGCGAATAACCCACGCGACAAAAACACACGCCCTACCAGCTATCCTCAGAAGCCTGGTAAAACTCAGTGAAGAAAAGTCCCGCACCTACCCTTGACCGCCGTGAATTCTGCGAAGTCCGAAGCCGCCTTGACGTCCGTGGTGTTGAGTCTCGCACCGCTGGCTCCAGGTGTTACGAAGTTGCCATCCGACCGCTGCCAACCAGTTGTTGCGACCGTGAAGGCCGACTGCAGCCGGGAAGAGGTCCAGAGCTGATAGGCCAATGTAGGTGTTTACTTCATAGCGATAGGTGAGCCGAAGCCAAAGAACAATGCCCCGACGGGCGAGGTTACAATACAGGACTCGAGCAGAGCGACAACATCGATTCGCTGCTCTAACAGGAATGGTTTACAACGCTTGGGCAGCTCTATACCCAAAAGCGATAACGGTCAAACGCAACAGGCTGGAACACGCACTACACTCTTTCCAGAGTTCGTAAGCTGTTCATAGCCTCGGGCACGTTGAGTCCGAGAGAGGGGAGAGAGGAGGACTCCGTTGCGATCGACGGGGCCTCTGTGTCCTTGAAGAGCGTGGAGACGAGCCACGCCGCCAGCCGCCGAAGTTTTGCCGAGAGCAAAGCGTCTGACGCGGCTTTGTCGCAACGTGTTGCCGACATGATTGCGCAATGCGCGTGTTTTCAAAGGCGCACGAGTGGCTTCGCTGCACAGCCGAGGAGTGATGCGGGGAAGTACTGCGGCGCTGGCCCATTCGTAACAGCTGGTATCTGTACAACTGCGAATGACCATCCCTTACACAACTTTTCACCACACTATCATCCCCTTTTTCGCATATGAAGCTTTATTTTGGCAATAATTTCCGTTACAGCGATCGGCGACCAAGACATCTGCCGCGGCCTATTTTGATTCTAGCGCGAAGGTGGCGCCATCTTTCGGCCGCTCGCCGCACCGTGGTGCCCGCAGTGCTGGGTCGGAGCGCCGAATCTCCGCTGCCGGTCAGCGTAGGCTTACCATCGCGGCAAATATCTGAACGCCACTTTTAAATTCAGCGCTGATAACAACTCCTAGCACAATTTTCAACACACTAACATCTACTTTCTCGCATGTGGAGCTTCTTTTTCGTGATCAGATTGTTTAGTAGAGTGGCGACAAGCTGTTGCTTTCATGGTCTGCGCCGGTTCGAGCCGCAGTGATATTAAAAAACGGACGACGGCGAAGACATCACCGGCCTAATCGCCTGGCCAAATAAAGTTGTTCTGTCTGTGGGGTGGCAGTGACTCATCCGAGTCTGACGATTCAGACTACACGTCGACTGCGCGGGCGAGTCGCGGACAATGTGAAATCGTAGCAGACGATGCGGCGAACGCATGGAGGAAAGAAAAACGTCCTTGACGTCACGGGTGAGACCGTGACGTAAGGCTGGCCCGCTTGCAGGCTGGCCTTCGAACGGCCATTTTCCCGCGCGGCGACCAAATTTGAAATTGGTTGCAATAAACGTGCTATAATTAATTCTGTGTTGGCGGCTGACGGCTTTCGGTTCGATTTTCGTAATTACTGGGCCAATAGGTATTCTTTACAGCATAAAAACTGAAAGCGAGAAATTTCGTGTCGGAACTCCTTTAAAACCTCTGAGCCAGCACTTGTACTTTTATTGCTAACTGCGATGGGCGCAGTCTATCTGTGCAGAAGCAGCAAGAAACGAAGGTGTAAAGTTCAGAGGACGAGAAACTACAAGCAAGAAGCTAATTTATGCGGCAAAATATACGAACCAAGACACCACGCAACTTCCTCTATGTAAGTTGGTTCCAGCTATGTTGCTGAAAATGCCATTTGTAAATTCAAAAAGAAGCGGTTCCTACTCTCTTGAAATGCCTATGATCGCTTGTTCGCTTAGTTCCAGAATAATGACCCCCATTGTGCCGCACTTGTTAGAATCCAGGATAGAAAGCCGATAGACAGGAGCGCTTAAAGGGACACTGAAGTGATTTGTAAACATTGCGGAATTACTAGCGCAAATTGTAGTTCGGAGTCCATAGTCATTGTTTCGACCACTCTGGCCGCGTTTACGCGAATTTATTTAGTAGAAAAATCAATTCGAAAATGCTGTCCTCCTCTCTTTACGCTCGCCCATTTTCTGTGGCGTTTTCGTGTGACGTCAGCAGGAGATGAGCTGGAAAATGGCTGCGCTACTGCACGGTTCGCCGACCAGCCGACCTACCGATCGAGTCAGTCGGCCCAGCGTTTCGGCCGCCGGCCGCCGACGGGTCGTCGCTATTCGCTCGCTCAATTGAAACTAAGCCACAACACCTTTGTGAATGAAAGAATGTGCCTTTCCTTACATTGTTAGTTTGTACACTGTGTCAAACTCAGAGTCCGGGTCGCTCCACACAAGCGCTGCACAAGTGCACATGCGACGCTTCGCTGACTTTAGGCTAGTAGGATAATCTAAGGCCAATTGAAGGCGGGAGAAGAGTCAGCGAAGTCAATATAGGTACTAAGAAAATAAAATCACCTGAAATGTTTACCGTACAGCGCAAAACTAGGGAGCAGGAAGCACTTTTTGCGCTGGGTAAACAAGCACAGCGGTCAGCAGCACGACCGCACATCTGCGAACGATTTTCCGTCAAAGAAATGCAATTGCTAGACGTGAGATATTGTGGAAGTTTGGGGGACACTTACTGCAGGAGTGATATACAACAAATAGTCACATAAAGTTCTTAAAATGCTTAAAATAAATAAAAGTGTAAACTGGTCATACATTATAAACCTTATATATCCAAACCGGCCAGCGCCGGCTTGTGGCCTAGCGGTCTGAGGCGCTGGAATTTGTTTTGAAAGTCGCAAGTTCGAATCCCCGAGGGTACATGTATTTTTTTTTTTGAAGTTGATTTTTTCGTATGCGGCCGATGTTTTCTGAACTGAGTTCACCATTTTTGGGCCTTAACGTTCACTGCTCCACGAGCGAGATCGCAGAACGCGCGCATACTGACAATGACGCGCTAGCGAGTTCTCGTTGGTGTGCTGTTGCCACAAGCACCGACTGCTTGCGGGCAGTGGGCCCAGGCCTGAATCAGCACACCCTTGGCATGGTGCGAACTAGCTTTTTACGAACAGACGTGAGTGAGGCAAGCTCCGAATATGCGGGAAAAGCGCATGGCATTTGAGAGTCTGCGGTGACGCGGAGGGCGTTCATCCACTGCGTAGGCCTCGTCTAGTGATTTCTACGATTCCAAGCCGCCCTGGGAGGTTTATCTTAGACATGTGACAGCCGACAACATGGCAGAAGCGCGGTACGGCGATAATTGAGAAATCGAGAATGCCCATCCAACAACACCATCAGATGTCAAGCATGTTGTTTTACAGAACCGAAACCGAAACTTTTGATTGCTAACCTTGGGCATCGTCCAATCACGGTGCCCCCCCCTCCTGACGTCACAGCCTTTAGTTGGTGCGGCCGCCGCAAACCGCGCATAGTAGTTTTTCTTCTTTCGCGCTTTGTAAAATAATTACCGATTTGTCAACCGGATAAACGATGAATAGTGTGTTAATTTGAGCCAGTCTACACAGTGCAAGCAAAAACGGGAGCTTGACAAATTCACTTCTGTGTCCCTTTAATGAGAGTTTGGAGCGTCGCGCGAACTACCCTTTTACATGCTGCATGTGCCACACTCAATACCCTCATCTGGATGCGCGTTCTAGTGGAAACGCTTGCTAGTCCGATTCCGAAATCCTGAGTTTCTAAGCTCAGGGCTCCGCGCCGTAGAAAACACGGCGTCGATAGTGGCGTTGACCGTGAGCAATTAATTGGGTAGCGCCATTGCAAGCGCACGCTGATATCCCCGGGATGGTAAGATGCTGCCCCAACTGATGGCGTATGAGCAGGCACCGTGTCCCGGCAGCAGCCGGTGCGAGACGGGGCAGGCTACATATCACGATGGGACGCAGGCCTCATCCCCCATGAATTCACCATGCGCGCTCCTTGGCGCTTTAGATTGCTGCAGGCTGGGTCTTGTTCTCTGCTTTGCGTCATGCAGAAAACAGTAACTTGGTATATTTGAGCATGCGTCAAAGCAGTGTTGGTTAGAAGGTTACGTGTAACGCGCTGATGTTTTAGTGGGTCTGTTTTTGTGGAAACTTAACGTGAAAAACTTGACGTCACCGACCTTCACTGCTGCTGCTCGGTGCGCGCTGTGGGCCTGACTATAAAGTGCCGTTAGTAATCCGTGGCGCTGGCTGACTTTACATAAAGGTGCGACGGATGTCGTGTGTATATCCGCGCTGGGCGTATTAAGGAGTACAATAACGCGAAGTACCAAACGCTATCACACACTACACGAAGAGGCGAAGCTTAAAGGAGTACTGACACGAAATTTAAAAGCTGTGATAACTATGTAAAACGTTTCCTGTTTATCAGGAGATATCTCCCGGCAAGTTTCAACAGCAACAGTTCAGCGAAACATATTTAAAATCCATTTTAATCTTCGCCCGCACGAGAAAGCCCAGAGCGGGCCGACATGACATCATGTGCTACTTGCCCCAAACTGCCGACGTCGGGGCTCCCGTGACAAAGCCGACGCGCGGGCTGTGGTTGGCGCACGCTGCTCGGGCGTGTGTACACGTCATGGTTTTGGGACTGACGTCATGCTGCCCGGGCCTGTGGGGACGGCGAAGACCTCGGCCGGTCTGGGCGCGCGCGTGCGCTCGCTCGCGCGCGCTTCCAGAGAGGCAGCGATGCGGCAAGAATGGTGACGTCATGTTATACAACATGTTATGGCGGCCGCTTGGCGTTTTTCAGTCGAAACCGAAACTGGCACGAATAAATGACGCCGTAAATGAATGTTTACGCTGCGCTCGACCGTCTAATCTGCCATTCTATGATTAGTGGGCTGGTAGGCGCGCATAGCAGCGAAAAAAATGTAACACGAAAATTTCGTGTCAGTACTCCTTAAATTAAGCGACCTTAAATTTTTTGCGCTATTTGTTAAAAGTTGGGCCTCTTGGCAGTGCTTGTTTTTTCTTCGTCGTCTCCATCGTACATCTGTTGTGACTCGGCAGTTGGTGTGCCTGTTTTAAGCGAAATATTGAAATATCAAATATTTTCTCTTCCGGTGAGAGCTTTGGTGGAGAAAATATTTGGATTGTATGTTGCCAGTTGGCTGCCATGTGAAACATTTTAACAACAGCATCAAGACGTTTCCGAAATGGATAGATGACTGATCATTGGATAAGTTTGTATTCAAAAAATTATCAAATGGTAGGAAACATACGAGTTCAACACAAAATTCATCCCTGTAACAACCATAGGTTGTGCTTTGAGCCATGTTTCTATTGGGGGAAAGAACTGGGGCTCCGGCACCGCACTGTTTACTCCGTCAATGCCTGCTTTTGATGCTCGGGTTTACGCTCAATAGGCTTCACTAAAGTAAGAGCAACACATATTCTATCGAGGGGGGGGGGGGGGTATTGGTCGTGTGCGAATTGAGAACGGTTAATCAAAACGTGCTACATAGACAGCTGGTTCGAATCTCAAGGTCAAAATGTAGTAGGGTGTTTTGAAAAGTAATCTCGGCGAGACCGGGTTTCCACTTAGCAAACAGGCCATTCGTCGGGTGCATATATAGTTGGTGAGAACTACATGAACAAGGAAGTCGGTAATCATAAAAGCCCACATTAAAAACGTAGTTTGCGCAGCCATCGTTTATTTTACGCCCATCCCTAACACGGGAGTATTCTATACAGTCAAACTCGAATATAACACTCTCAGATATGTAGAATTATGTTTTATAGACAACCCTCAAAGCTCTGTCATTACGCATGTACAATGTATTTTTTATAATGAACTAAACATTGGATATATGGAACTCTGAGCGCGCGCGATCGGTCACCAAACGCCCGCCAATGCGTTCTTACGGCGGCTGCGCCTAGGTGGCGGGCCGCCGTGCTGCACGCCCGCGCTTCAGTTAAACGCAGCAGCGGGAGCAATCCGGGGCTGTTGCCAGCCTCGCTGTGCAGCACTCCTGTTCGGCAGATGCCTGCATCGTGATGAAGTGCGAGGAGCAGCTCCATACATATCGGGCTTTTGGAAAGAGGAAAAAAGAAGAACGGCCAGAACTGATGTGGTACTCTCCGGACTCCGCAACTCCTGCTGTACCTACGTTGCCGACGTTTCGGTGCAGTTGCCTTGCAGCGCTTCATAGCAAGATGAAGAAGCAGCGGCAACCCCTTCCAAAATGCAGGGAAGTTGGCTGGAGTTCGTCGATATGATGTCGCATGTCGAAAATGCGATTCTCATTGATATTACTAAGCACATCAGGTAAAAAGTGCCCCTTACTGCAAATAAGAGTACATTGCGCTGCAACACGTTTTTTGTAGCAGATTACTATTCATGGTGACTGGGATGGTCCTTTTTTCTTCATCGTGTTTTAAAGAAACTGTTAACATTCTATATAACGAATTTGATACTGAAGTTGGTTATAAGCGGGTTCGGTCAAGTCGAACTACTTGGTATAGTGAACAAGTCGCATTCAAACACGCTGTTCGTTATAACTTGGTTTTACTGTATGCTGGTGCCTTGTATTAACTTTTCGCTTTAAACATGACATGGCGCATTTCTGTATTTACTCCAGATAACCCTCTAAACGTCTCTACCTACCCCCTACCGCTGGTTAGTGCCTCGGCCAACCCGCCAAAAAGTCGTGTGTCAGAACTGTGGATGTGCGTGCGGTCTGTCATCGTTGTAGGACCAGATGACCTCCAGATATATCTTGCATTGGCCTATATCTTTGCTGCCTCTGGTTCCAGACGAAGGAACATATACGATGCATTATGAATTATTCTTCAACCCTCCCGACTTGAACCAGAGCCCGCATTAGCAGCCATGGACTCGTGGCCAAAACACCTTTGCGTGCAAAAACATTTCTTTATAGTATACGCAGGTTTTATTGCAACACTAAGTCGGGAGAGGGGAGGGGAAGGAATAAACGTTTAATAAATACACGTAAAATTACACGTAAATACACGTAAAATTATAAGCATACAAATCCCTTGTTCTACCAAAACTAGA